>NW_023601754.1:44358162-44787814 GCF_014898055.3 Talpa occidentalis
TACGCCCCAGTTCTTCTAGGCAAAAATAAATAAAATCTTTATACACACACACACACACACACACACACACAAGACTGAGAGAATACACTGCAACGTTACATTTTATGGCAAAAATACTGCACAAATATATATGCTATACTGCACAAATTATGCGATATCTATATAGGTAGTGGGAGCTGTGAATTATATAAATATGACTAAGGCGGGTTATATAAACTATGCTTTTTATTGTGGCTTCCTGCCATACAGGGAAATGGAGGCTGAGCTCAGGGTGCGGTAGGTTATGGGGGCGTCTCCAGGAATGGCTCCCGTGGGTGAGAGGAAGGAAGCAGGACCAGGCTGGGAGGAGCTGAAGTGAGATGCAGCAGCAAAGGTCAGGTCAGGGTAGGGGAGCACACAACCTCCAGAGGGACCAGTTTTTGTTCTCCACATCCCTCTCCCCCGCTCATGCTGTTCCAGGGCTACAGAGTGAAGTTGGGCATCTCTGAAAGCCGTGCTATGTAGTGCCAATGTCAGTGCCAAAGCAGCCACAGAAAACACATAAGCGGGGCCTCCCTGGTTACGCAAGGGGTTAAGTCTCAGCACTATGAAGCTGTCCGCAGCCACTGCAGCACGAGTTCGATCCCCGGCCAGGGAGCTACCCACATGGCACAGCAGACCTCTCCTGACTCCCCCGCTGCTCCCCTCAGCAGTGTATTTCAGTGGATCCACCTGTTCTGCTCCCCACTCTGTCTCTGGTGAGTCCACTCACGCCCCTGCACCTAGTTTTTGTACACATCAAAAAATAAAAATAAATGTTAAAAAAAAAACCAAAAAACACATAAGCAGACGAGCGCACTGTATTCCAGTAAATCTTCATTTCCAGAGTCAGGTGGCGGGCAGCTGGATTTGGCCCTGAAGCCCCAGCTCCATTCAGACAGTAGAACCCCAGGCGGAGCCCACTGCCCTTCCTCGCTCCCTGGCGGCAGCCTCTAGGTGGCCTGGACCCCCCTCCTTCCCATTACCTGACCTTAGCCAGCCAGCAAGGCCTGCTCCCGGAGCCCGCCTGCACCCGGACGCCAGCTCCACAAAGGCCGTCTTCTGGGCGGGTGGGCCCGGTGCGCAGACAGCAGACCACGCTCTTTCCTTTGGTCAGTGTCCTCTCCCTTTGTCCACGGGGCCGGGGGAGCCCGGCCTGGCCATTCAGCATCCAGGGGGGCAGCACATGGCCCTGTGGGTGCTCTCGGCATCCTGGCCCTCTCCAGGCAAGGGCCTGCCCAACTGGGGAACTGATGGTCAGAGAAACCGGGGTGAATGGCGCAACTGGTCTCAAGAGACAGACTTGTCTGCACTTTTTTTGGAGACTTGCTCTTACGGACACGGCCAGGGTGGGATGTCCGTCGACAGCAAGAAAAGCCCCTTCTCCGCTCCTGTAGGAACGACCCCATGACAAGCCAGGGACTTCATCCAGGTCCATGTTTCCTTGCCCCTGAGCTGCTCGTCGGCCCTTAAGTTGGCTCCTCTGTTCTTAAGCCTGGTCCCCCAGACCCACATGACCTCATTACCTTCCTTAATCGTGGAGGCAGATTTAACTTGATCTCCTGCTTTCTTGCCCAGAGGCTCACAAGTAAAGCTGGTGTCTCTTCTGGAATGCCCGAAGTGGGCATCTGCGCGATGCAGGGCACCCCACTGCTGTTGGGTCCCCGAGGCCCCTGGCAGAGCCCGGGAGCACTGTCTGAGGTTTCCAGAGTGTGAATGGGGTTCTGTCCTTGGCACAGTGAAAGGCCGGAGATTCTCAGGAGGGGAGCTGCTTCCAGCCCAGCCTCTCCCCAAACCACCCCTCACAGGCAGGTGACTTGGGGAATGTGAATTGTTTGTCCTTCTGTCCCTGCCCCACCCCTCTCCTTCCCACTAGACCAGAGGCCCCGTGAGGGCAGGGCGGGGCTGTCTTGGCCACTACTGTGACCCTAACATGGCACAGGGCAGGGCAGAGAGTGGGCACCACTGGCTCTTGAGTGAAAGAATAAATGAAGGTCATTTCTTCCAAGGGTCCCAGGAATTTCTTAAATACGCGGGGGCGGAAATCACAGCAACTTGAAGACAACCGACCTGAATTACAAATTTATTCAAGCCCTCTCCCCAAGTCGCAAATGTGCACAGGGTTTTAGCCTGTAAGACACTAGGACTGTGAAGCGTCTTTGGGTCTCTCCCGTCCCACACCCCCCGATCCCGCCCACGCAGCGGTGAAGCAGGGACTGGCCGCGGGTCAGGACACGGCAGGGCTGAGGTCCGAGTCTGGGAGGCTCGAGGGCAGCGTCGGGTCAGGGTCGGGATGGCACCGGGTCAGGAGCCCGCGCTCGGGCCCGTCCCACGGTCCATGTTCACACCCCACCTCAGCCTCCGCTGTGTGCCCTGGAGCAGGCGACTGACCTCTCTGCGCCTCGGTTTCCTCAGCAATGAACCCCAGCAAATGCTCTGGGATTACGTAGAGCACTTATAACAGTGCCCAGCACCTAACTAGAGCTCAACAAACTCGCTCTGCTACAAGAACTGCTAACGATTGACGTGATGGGGCCCTGGCCGCCAGCTACCTGTGCTCCAGAGAAACCTGTCAGTGCCACAGTGGGTGCCCAGCCAGCAACCCAGGGGCAGGGAGGCCGGCTTCCCCTCACGCAGAGGTCTCTGTGTCTTTTGCCTTCTACCCCTCGAAACTGAGTCCACTCAGGTCACCTCCAATTTTAAAGACACCCCCACCCAGGGCCCACCTCCTCAGCGCCCTTTGCCAGCTTCCCCCCCTCTTCTAGAAGGAACTGAGATGCCGTTTCAGAGCCCAGTTTCCTCATTTTCCATTTGGGCAGGCCTTGGGATGCTGAGGGGCGGGGGGTGAGAGGAGCTGGGAGCAGCGAGAGAAGCCGGGCGCTCCCACTTCACCTGCTGACTCCCGGAGGGGCCCAGGTGCAGTGAATCACTAAGTGCTAACCCCTTGGGTATGATCTGGGCAGCTGTCATGGGAGTGAGCCTCCCCCTACCCCCACTGCGCCCCCTTAGCTTGCCCCTGGGATGCTTTGGCCTCCGTGGGGACAGCCCTCCATGTGAGTCTCCCTCTCACCGGCTTCCTCCTCACCCAGCCCCTGGGCAGTTCCCGCTCCCCGCCCGCGCCCTACTACTTCACCACCTGGAGAGTCCCTCACTGGACTTGCCCTGGGCAAGTCCCTTGGCTTCTCCTGGGCCTCAGTTTCCCCATCTGGGAAAGAACTAGGGGTGGGGAGACGTAGTGGTTGAATGGTACTCCCTCCCCACAAAAAATCCAAAACTAGGTCAGCCCACATCCTAAGCCCTGGGACCAGCGAGGAGTTTATTTGGAAAAAGGGTCTTTGCAGATGTAATGAAGGTGAGGACTCCTAACTGAAGCCATCCCAGACTTAGGGAGGTCCTAATTCAGGGATTAGGATTTAGGACTTTGATTAGGATTAAAGATTCTGTGTCTTTCTAAGAGACGGAAGAGAAGGCCATGAGAAGACCCCGAAGAGACTCAGTCAAACAAGTGAAGGGCCCCTGGGCACCCCCAGAAACTGAAAGAGGGCAGGAGGGCTCTCCCTGTTCCAAGGCCCTGTGGACACCTTGATTTTGGATCTCTGGCCTCCAGAACAGAGAGAATAAATCCCTGTGTTCTAAGCCACCAAGTCTGCGGTGACTGTGATGGCGGCCTAGGAAACTACCGAAGGAAGCAGACCACTGAGCGGCCTTGACCAGCGGGAGGGAGGCAGGTCTTGGGACAACGGAGCCGAAAGGGTACCACTGCGTGAAGGGGGGCTGTGCATCCACCGAGAGCCCTGAGGGGCACAAGAGCACAGAGATGGCTAGATTTGGAACACGGGGTCGTGCTCCCCTGGCCGTGGCAGTGTCCCCCTAGACAGGCCACTGAAGGAGACAGCGGGGTGGGTGGGAACGGGTACAACAGGCCCAGGGGTGCTGGGGACCGACGCAGGGCCGAGGCTGGAAGACAGCTGGGGGAGTCCTCCCTAGGCAGGTTCAATTTGTCCACCACAGAAGGGGGCGGGGAGAGCAACACCCCAGAAGACCCTGCACAGCAATTCCGGCAGGCGGCACCACAGACAGGCTGAGGGGTGCTGCTGCGTACCCCGCTTAAGGAAGGTACCACAGATCCAGTTAAGGGGAAAGATATACAGGCCAGGGTCCCTTCTTCCTCCCTCAAAAAGCAACATCCCCTGTCGAGCCACCTGAGGGGGGGCCAGAAGTCCACCGAAGGGCCTTGTACCCGACGAGAAAGGAAGGGGGATCTGAGGGTCGAGTGTTCCAGGGAAAGGTAACACTGATCAAGTAAGGGGGGCTCGGCAGGCGGATTCGGCTCAAGTCAGGCTCTCTTGCTTTCTGTCAGAAGACAGCTGTGTTGTCCTGCCCGCTGGGGTCTGCGTGGCTTGGGGTGAGGGGTGGAGAGATGAGCTCTGTGGACTGCACCCACCGGCGAGGGGCTGGGAGCTGGGCTGGCAAGCTCCCCCTGCTGGGGCTGGTCCGGGCCCGCGGGCCGCAGAGGTGACAGGAAGCCAGTGCCATCGAGGTCCCAGTGGTTTCCGCGAGGCCAGCACCAGCAGGGGTGGTGTGGGGAGAAGGCCACGCTGGCTCACAGGGCCACGTCCGAGTTCAGGCTCCGGTGCCTCCTATTTCTTGGCTGCAGACGCCGCCTGGGACGCCCCGGATGCATCCTGGCCGCTGATCCGGGCACGCACCTCCCGCATCTGTGCCTGCAGCTCCTCCAGGGCGCCCCTCGGTGTGGCCTGCACCTGCACCTGCAGCGCCTCCACCGCCTGCGCCAGGCGGCCCACCTCGTCCTGCAAGGCGTCCCAGGCGGCACGCTGCTCCTCCTCCTTGTTGCGCTGCTGCACCTGGTGGCGCCAGTACTCCAGCACCAGGCAGCCGCCGCCCACCACGAAGATGGTGGCCTCGCCCAGCAGCTCGGCGCCCAGGTCCGCGGCTGCGGCCTCGTTCAGCGGCTTGATGGCTGTGCCCCGGAAGCCCATGATGCGCATCTTGGTCCGCATCTCCACCCAGTGGTACACTGCAGGGGAAGAGAGGGGTCAGCTGGTGTCTGGGATCCCTGCCCGCCCGCCATCTGCAGCAAGCTGCCCAGATCAGAGAGGAATGGCCCAGCCTTGGGTGACCCCGAGGTCACTTTTAATATCATCCAGAAGATTCTGGAATGCACCCAGATAAGAGAAACCCAGCCTTGCAAGGCAGGTCCTCAGATAGGTGTGTGGGGGTGTCCTGGGGAGGTCACAAGTTGCTCCTGGTGTGGACATCCAGGAGAGGGGAGGGCTCCACTGCCAGAGGCTTAGCTCCCTCGACACCCCGACCCTTGCCTGTTTCTCCAGAGAAAGGCCGGCCTCCTTTCTGAGTGTTCCCCAAATGCAGCATTAGACCCGAGGGGCACCTCCTGGTGCAGGGCAGCTGAGATGGGGGCATCGGGAAATGCAAGGCTCATAATCTCTGCGCAAATCGGGTGGCTCCCGTCCTGAATTCTCACCAACCCAAGGGGCATGAGCTCTTTCCCACGAGGCGTGGGACATGTACTTGGAAGAAGCTCAAGAGTTGGCCTGTGCAGCCAAAATGAAAACCTCCTGGCCCAGGTGCTGCCCTGTGAAGGTCTCGGCGGCCTCGTAGCCACCAGGCCGAATGGCTGCTGAGCCCCGCTCTCCCCTGCAATGTCCACATTTGCTCAAGGATGCAGGAATTCCGGCGGAGTGGGGCATCTAGCTCCTCTGGAGATTCAGTTCCAACATATTTTACTTTCAACATTTCGTAACTATCCAGGGGGACAGAGAATGAATGAAATGGTTCCAGCCCGTGGCGCTCAGCTGTCAGCCCATGTCCACGAGACACCGAGGAAGGAGCCCCAGGGGTGGAAGAGCGCAGGCACAGGGAGCACCGTGGCCGGAGCATGGGGAGCGCCTCCTACCTCAGTGTGGCTCCCGTGGCTGGGGGGCCATGGAGCTGGGGGCTCTTCTCGGGGTATGAAGAACGCCATGGCCAGGTGTCCATCCTCAGTGGACTCTCTCCCTGGTGCCTCCCAGGTTAAGTTCTAGAGGCCCAGGGGACCACTTTCAACAAGTGGGGTGCATGCGTGCACGCACGTGCATTTTTATCTTTTCAACTGAGAAATGATATATCTAAAAAAGCATCAGCAAGCTCAGCTCAGCTGTATGACACTGTAAATTTGTAGGCATCCATGGCTCTCTGCTCCCTGCTTCCTGCTGGTCACGCCCCACACGTTTTGATGACTGAAACTGTCTCCAGCCATCGCCATGTCCCCAAGTCAGTGAGCTGTGGGGCTTTTTCCCAACCGGATTCACAAGGTGCCGTTTATTCAAATGCGGTGGGAACCGCACGCACGCACGCGTGGGTGTAGTTCAGACTCTTCCTTCCCGCTGGCCTTTCTGTCTGTCCTGGCACCAACGCTGCCCTGGCTTTACAGTAAGTCCTGACACCCGAGGGTGTCTTCGTGTCTGGTCCTTCCTCAACATCTTCTAAGAATTGCATTTCCATATAAACTTGAGCGTCCACTTCTTTCTAACACTGAAAAGCTCACCAGATGCTTCCTGGACGGCACTGAGCTCCTGTGGGGAGAGCCTCAGCGCTGACACCGCGGCCTCCAGGCCCTGAGTAGGGCGCAGTCCCCCCTCTGCAGAGGGGTTTAGTTTCTCAGTGCATTCTACGGTTTTCAGAATCAGGCTCGCTTGTCAAATTTACTCCTACCTGTCTGAAGGGATCTGATGCAATGGGAACGGGATCTTAAACTTCATTTTCCGCTTACTGCTAACATTAGAAATACAACTGGAGGGCCTCCCCGGTGGTGCAGTGGTTGAGCACTGGGTTGCGAAGCTGCCCGCGGCTGCTCCCCGGCCACCAGAGGAGGGTCCCACATGGCGCGCAGACCTCTCCTGCCGCCCGCTGCTCCCCTCAGCAGTGTACTTCGGTCCTTCTGCCTGTTCTGCTCCCCGCTCTGGCTCTGGTGAATTCTCTCACCCTCCTGTGTTTCTGACTGTACCCAGTGCTTGAAGAAAGAAAGAGAGAGAGAGAGAGAGAGAGAGAGAGAGAGAGAGAGAGAGAAGGAAAGAAGGAAGGAAGGAAAGACAGACAGACAACTGGATCCCGCCACACTCACCGGGCACCCAGCACCCTCGCTGGCACCCCTTTCTGCACTCTCACGGGCGGTTTCAGCCTCCGGCTTCTTTATACACACAGTCAGGGCATCCGTCAACAGTTTCCCATCTTTTCCAGTCTTTAGACTTTCAATTATTTAGTTGGGTTTGTTTTTTTTTTCCTGTGTGTTCTCACCTCACTGTACTGGCCAGAGCTCCAATACGCTTAGTAGGGAAGGGACGACCCTTATCTTATTCCAGAATGAGAGGGAAAGTGTCCACTCTGCCTTTACGTGTAACTATGACGCTAACTCCTTTGGAGAGATGCCCTTTGCCAGGTTCAAGCAGCTCCTTGCTACTTCTGCCCAGGCGTTACTGCGAACAGGTACTGGATTTCAGCAACTGCTTTTCCAGCCTAACAGGAGCACCTGGCCGTCTCCTCTTCCCACGCCTGCGCCAGCTGACGGCTCCGCGGGTGTTACACCGACCTGTCGTCTCGGCACTGATCCCACTAGGCCATGATTTATTCTTCTCCTCCTGCACTGCCGGGTTCTATTTGCTAATATTTTTTTTTTTTAAAGATTTTTTATTTATTTATTTATACATACATACATACAAGCACTGGGTACAGTCAGTGGCGCGGGAGCGTGAGAGAATTCACCAGAGCCAGAGCGGGGAGCAGAGCAGGCAGAAGGACCGAAGTACACTGCTGAGGGGAGCAGCGGGCGGCAGGAGAGGTCTGCGCGCCATGTGGGACCCTTGCCCGGCGGCCGGGGATCGAACCGGTGCTGCAGAGGCTGCGGGCAGCTCCGCAACCCAGCGCTCAACTGCTGCGCCCCCGGGGAGGCCCTATTTGCTAATATTTTCCGTTTCGGATATCTGGACCCACATTCACGAGAGTGCCTGGCCTCACACCTCACATTTTCCTTTCTTGGAATGACGCTGCTGGTCTCAGCATTCTATGGGGCTCATAAAATATTGAGGACGGACGTGTTCCCGCTTTCTCTATTATTTAAAAGAGTTTGGGTGATGGAATGCTTTCTTTCTTAAATGTCTGGAAAAATATGTCACAGAAGCCAACGGAATCTGCAGTTTTCTTTATGGGAAGGTTTTCGATTACAGATTCAATATCTCTAGCAGGCCCCTATAGGGTTCCAGATTTTCTATTTCTTCGTGTCAATTTATTAAGTTGTGTCTTTCCAAGGAAATTTCTGCTTCCTCTGCAAGCCACAGGCATCGTAATGCCCTCATCATCTCTCGCTCCCCCGCATCAGGACCAGCATCTCCGTGTCTGCTGCCCCAGTCCCCAAGCAGCTTAGGCGTCTCCTCCTCCAGGACTGAGTCGGGAGCCCCCCGGGCTTCTTCCTGGGCTCCCCAGTTCTGGCCGACCTAGGGTGTCCCTGGTGACAGACTCCGCACTGATCATGAGCTCTGGCAAGCAGGGCCCGGGGCAGACTTTCTTGACCTTCCTCTCACCCACATTCACCCATGCCTGGGACACCACCCCTGCCTCTTTTCCTGCCACGCCCCAACACGCCCTCTCTGATCCTCTGTCTGGAGCAGATACATCCTCTAGGTCCCCAGAGCTCCCTGGTATCCTTTGTGGCAACACTGTTTATTTTCTGGGTTGAGTTACTTTTAAAATATGGATACAGAATCTCCCTGTATATAAAATGGTCACTGAAATAGGCTTCAGCTGGCCCGAGTCCCCTGCCAGCCACAGGGCTGGTTTCGCTGGTTTCCAGTCCCCCGGCCTCTGGCAAGCTCTCCATGCCTGAGACAGGCTGTGGCTCCCTAAGGGCAGGTTCCCAGAACCGGCTGGTGTGGAGAAGGCCCCAGGGGATGTTCAACAGAAGCATAAAGGGCTCCTTGTTCCTTGAGGCGGCCCCCAGTTTACTGTATTGAAGGCCGCTGTCCACATCCAAAGTCTGTCATGACATTCCTGGCTGTTACTAATTTTACATCTCTGCTAAAATCGGATGTTTACTGTCTCTCAAGAGTCAAAAACGCGCTTTTCCTAAGATGGGGAGAGACAGGAACAGAATTCCCTAACAGAGGAAAAACCGGCTGGTCTCTACGGCCCAGCCCGAGGTGTCACGGCTGCTACCTCCCCTCCTGCCCCTGCCTCTGTGTGTGTGTGTGGGGGGGGGGGGGAGGCTTTGGGCCAGCTGTCTGTGGGCTCCAACCTGCTCTCCCCAGCCTGAGTCCCCTTCAATAAGGGCCACCAAGTCACTAAGAGGGACACAGGGAGCAGCTTTAAACACAAAGAAGGGAAAGTGAAATCACTTAGTCCTTATCTCCCGTTATCAGCAAGTCAGCTGGGGGGAGGGGGCACACAAATAAGATGAAAGTGGTTACCTGGCAGCCAGAACTGAGGTGGAAGAGGAGAGGAACGGGGTTTTTTTTTCCCCTTCATTTTATTGCAAATCATAGACATACCGGACTCTTCAACACTGTGCTCCTTTGCCAAAATTAGTCATTCATGATATTGTAAAAATATACAAACGTTTTTAAAATCTGTCCACAGCAGAACTGTTAGGCACTGCCTCTGGGTCTCCTGCCCCAGCCCGGTGGCTCCCCACGCCCCTCTCACACCTGAGGTCACGGTATTAGGTCAAGGAAGCCCCTACTCGTTCTTCCCTGGCTTCTATTGACTCCCCCACAAAGCTCAGATTCCTCAAAAAGGCCTAAAGGCCCCATCAGGTCAGTAAGTCTGTTACCACGAGTCCTCCAGTGTTCAAAATATCTTGCACTCCACCGATCTGCTTCCATGGCATAGGGCTCAGCTCAGCAGTCCCTCCTCCAGGAAGCCTTCCCTGACCATTAGTCTAAGTAGGTGCTCCAGCCACTCTCTACCCTCCCGAATCCACGCCCACGAAGGGACAGGTTCACCTCTACTACAGACGCTGGAACATGGCTGTCTCGGTCACTGCTGTCCCCATCACTGTCCAGCACCCTGAGTGGAGGGAGGGTTTGGTAAATGAAAAAAATAAATGAATAAAACACCACAAATTAACTTTTGCTTATTAGCAAGCACTGGGCTATGGGATGCTCTCTTTTCCTCTTATCTGTATTAAACATTTTTTCTACAACAAACACAGATTGTTTCTATTTTAAAAAACAAGGTGGAAAAGTGAGTTGCACAGTCTTGGAACCACAGTTCTGATTCTAGGAATTTATCGCCTTGTCCAAGAAAGGAAGTATGGATTTATGAGAGCCAGATACCAGAGAGGCGGACCCTTGGCCCCCTCAGGCCTTGTCCATTTACAGGGGCTTCAACTCTAGGTCAGGGATCCACCCTGCATTAGCCACATTGGGGTGTACCCTGAGGAGCAGACCCACAGGACCAACAGGGTCCCCAAGGACAGGGGTTCAGGGATGACTTCTAGGGCAGGCGGCACGTGAGCAATACAAGACACCATTTGGTGGCAAGCAAAGGTTTGACTGCCATGGACAGGTCACTCTGAGTAATTCTCAAGGGGGACGACGGTGCCTGGGAAGTCCATCAGGAGGTGTCTTAGCTGGGATGTGAGAGGCCCCTGGACCTTTCTCGAGGAGCTTCACAACTGCCGAGCAGGCAGTACCAGGTGGGAGAGCCCCCAGGAAAGTGGTCTTGCCCTCAGCCATGTATGGGGTCCAGGGGGTCCCAACTGGAGGGGCCGGAACCTTTCTCAGGTACTGGCGCCCCACCTCACCCAGGGCCCCTGCACCTAGTCCATGTGCGTCTCTGCCTTCTGTGGTGTCCAAAGGGCTGCCCGGCCCTGTTGCCACATGATCCTGAGCCAAGAACTCAGGGGTGAGTACGGAGTGTGGAGGTGCAAGACGGAATCTTCTTTGGGGAGCCCACCCAAGTGAGGTGGGCTGGGTAGACAGCTTCAAGCGGCAGTTTCTAAACTGCTGGACTGGGCCTAAGCTGCAGGGTGAATCCGGTGTGATGACCGGCACATCTTTCATGGAAAAACATTAAAAACATGGGTGTAATTCACACATAAAAATTCTAGGTTGTAAACTACTCTCCAGCAGATCAGTGGTCCCCTGGGGTTGTGAGTGGGGGAGGAGCAGGATGATAAACAGCAGAGGATCCTTTGGGGTGATGGTTATGTCCGCTCTAGATTGTGGGGACCATGTTACTGGGGCATGTGCGTCTATCAAAACGCATCAAGGGCCTTCCCTGGCGGCACAGGCAGTTGAGCGCAGCGCTGTGAAGCTGTCGGCAGCCTCTGCAGTGCTGGTTCAATCCAGGCCGGCCGGCGAGGGTCCCACATGGCACGGCAGACCTTTCTTGTTGTGCCCACTGCTCTTCTCAGCAGTGTATTTCTTCAGTCTGCCTGTTCTGCTCCCTGCTCTGTCTCTGGTGAATCCTCTCACCTTCCTGCGAATCTGGCCTGTACCCCGGTTTTTGTATAAATAAATAAATAAATCTTTAAAAAAAAATGCATCAAGGTGGCGCAGCGGTTGAGCGCTGGGTTGCGAAGCTGCCCGCAGCCTCTGCAGCACCGGCTCGATCCCTGGCTGCTCCCCGGCCACCGGAGGAGGGTCCCACATGGCGCGCAGACCTCTCCTGCCGCCCGCTGCTCCCCTCAGCAGTGGACTTCGGTCCTTCTGCCTGCTCTGCTCCCCGCTCTGGCTCTGGTGAATTCTCTCACCCCCCCCCCCCGTGCTTCTGACTGTACCCAGTGCTTGTATAAATACATAAATAAATAAACAAATAAAATAATAAATCTTTAAATAAAAAAAAAATGCATCAAGTTGAACACTTCGAATAATGCGCCGCTGCCCTCAATCATACCTCAATAAAGCCATAAAAAGAAAGAACTGGAAGAGAATGAAACAGCACAGGGCAGACGAAGCCAGCCAGGAGAAGGAAGGGCCTCCACTGGGCAAAGGGACACAAGCAGGGAAGCAGAGGGGTCGAGAGCTGAGCTGAGGTCAGAGGGAGGGAACCCAAGGCACCCCACGTGGGAGCCCCACTTGCCAGCCCTGCCCTGCCCGGCTGAGCCACTTGTGGCCCCAGTGGAGGCGCTGGTGGTCCAAGTGGAGGTCTGGACCCAGGGCTGGAGCCTGGGGAGCACTGCAGCTCTGTACCCCTTCAATCTGGCGACCAGAGGTGCTGCTCAGCCAATAGGAAGGAATTTCTGGTCATCCCCAAGGACAGTAGAACGTCAGAAAATGACGAGCGCAGGAAACTCAACGGGAAGGACGTTGAGGCTCCAGGAAGGCATCCTCCCCGGCCCGACTCCCCCCATTTCCCTCCTAAACCTTCGCCTGGAGGACTGGGAAGTCACCCAGTGGCTGCCTCCGTCCAGGAATCTAAGTTAGAGGCCACAGGTTCCTTGGGTAAGTCACCGCCTATCTGTGGGCCTTACGCTCCTTGACGGCAAAGCGGACCTGACTGGAGAAGGTGCCAGCTCGGCAGGGAAGGGCGGGGGATCCGCTGTTCAGGGAGCATGAGCACGCAGATCCGCCAGCCCTTACCCAGAGCCCTCCCTGGCTGTCTGTTAGCAGGCACAGGCTGAGCTGAAGGCCCCAGGCTGTGGCATTCACCATAAATGGTGCAGGAACTTCGCTGTGTTTTCCTGAGCTACAGGCCTCCCCGACAGTCCTCCCAGCACCTGAGAGGCAACAGTTCTAAGCGGGGAAAGAGGAGCGCTCGCAGCAGTGAGGTTGGGAGTGGTGAGAAGACACTCCCCCACACTTCGCCCAGGGGACTGGCAAGGCCGGAGGGAATGAGCTGGGGCCTCCCAACGCAGCGCTGGCTGGGTTCTGCTGACAAGGGTCAGTTGGGATGCTGGGGTTTCCAAAATGAACCTCTAGTGTCCTACCATCCATGTCATGGGAGTCGTGGCTTCCTGCCCCCACCCAGCCCCGAGCACCACGGCGATGTGTTCTTCAACGTGTCACGGACAGCGGCTCCCCAGTGGGTCAGCTCTGTGGCACTGTCCCCAAACACCCAGTTAAGAGTTGGGTCCTCCAGCCCTTAACATGACTGTGTTAGCCTCACTCTATATTAAATCACTTTATACCTAGTTGACTTTGAAATGCATCAAAAACAAGATGGCTGGAGTTTCATCCCGGCCTGGAAGCTAACCCCCCACATACGGAGCATCAGACCTCAGCTCTCTCACCCGCTGCTCCCCTCAGCAGTGTGTTTCAGTAGATCCACCTATTCTGCTTCCCACTCTGTCTCTGGTCTGTCCTCTCACCTCCCCACACCTCTGACCTGTACCCCAGTTCTTGTATGCTTAAATAAAAAAATCTTTAAAGCAAAACAAAAACGTGATTGACTGCCTGCCACTGCCAGACCCCCAACCCCACCCCTGCGGTCAACTCCACTGTTCACAGCGGGCCCCTGAGTGGTGTCTCCTTTGAGCTGTTCGCAGACAAAGTTCCAAGACAGTAGAAAATTTGGGGCTGTGAGCACTGGGGAGAAGGATTAGGTTATAAAGGCTCCTGACTCAGAATTACTGCAGGGCGGTGACATCACACACCAAAAAGGTACGGGCGGCAAAGCCATCTCTGGGGAGAAACTTGATGATGCAAATTTCATCGTGAAGCACACAGGTGCCAGTATCTAGTCCGTGGCAAATGCTGGACCCAATACAAATGCTTCCCAGTTTGGGTGCCAAGATCAACTGGCTAGTTGGCAAGCAAGTGGTCTTTACCAAAGAAACACTGGTGTGAACATGGGATGCCAAGGAGGCGCTGGGTCCAGGAACGGCAAGAGTATCCAGATCACCACAGAAAGGCCTCTCCAGTGGCGCAGCAGGTTGAGCACCGCGCTGTGAAGCTGTCCGCAGCCTCTGCAACACGGGTTCGATTCCCAGCCGGCCAGGGAGCAACCCACATGGCGAGGCAGACCTCTCCAGTCTCGCCTGCTGCTCCCCTCAGCAGTGTACTTCAGTCAGTCTGCCTTTCTGCTCCCCACTGTCTCTGGTGAACCCTCTCACCCTCCAGCTCTTGTGTAAAAATAAATGAATCTTAAGGGGAAAAAAAAGATCACCACAGCTGACTGTGGGCAAATCTAACATGTTTAACTTGTGCTTCATCTTAACCTCCAGAACATTCCTTGTGTAGCTCAGGGGCACACCCCTTCACCTCCGTCCCATCATCTTCATGCTCTCCCTGCAGTTCTCTGGGCTCCACACTTTCCTCACCCTGTCTAAGTCTAGCTGGACCGCAGAGTTAAGTTTATGATTATGAAATTAAAATTCAACAACAACAAAATCAAGATAGGCTGACGGATGGACAGAAGGATGGACCAATGGAAGAAAAGGGGGTAACGGAAAATGTCGGCGGGAGACACTCCAAAGTGGGCATGTGGGTGTTCACTGTAACATTCTTTCAGCACTGACTTTCCATCCTAGACCACAGTCTGATTTGCCCGCGACCTCTTGGAAAAGGCCTAGGGCAGGAAAATGCCGTTGGGACTTACTAGAGGCCACTCGGGGCCGTGAGCTGGTACTATGCCAGGGCTGAACTGGCTCCTTCGGCTCCGCTGAGATGCCTGCAGCTATCAGAGCTTGAAAAAAGCAGCCAGTAGAGCTAAAGACGGGTAGCTTCATACAGCTCCTGGTCTAGGGAGGCCGCTGGGTGGTCTGGGGGCCGCTGAGGGGCGGACGTGTGTTAGGCCGGCCAGACCGTGGGCAAGTGCAGCGACACCGGCTGGAGGGTTTGAAGCCCGACCTTGAACATCTGACTCTGCCTGGTTACTGTGGCGTGTTCTCGCACCGCGTGTCATCAGACTGGTATTTGAATAAAATAAGATAATGCGTCAAAACACAAAATTCTTTCCATGTTGCTGCATATTTGAAAATATTTGCAATAAAGTGTTGAGGGAGGAAATGCCTTTCTCCTTAAAAGAGCAAGAGAATTTTCTCCTTCCTAGAGGTGAACCCTGGAGAGGCAGAGGACGCCAGGCGGGACACGGCTTCCTGTGGAGGCTGTGGAGAGGGGCTCTGCAGAGCGGTGGGCTGACTGGCGGTCTTGGCCTCGGCCAGCCGGGTGCCCAGTACAGGGGGGAAAATCCAGGATGGATGCCAAATTGGTGCAGTGGACACAGACCATTTCTGGGGCATCCCTGCCCCAGATGCAGAAGGCCCACCTGCCAGCTAACCAGTCCTCCCCAAAGGGCGAGATCATGCAAGACACACTGAGAGTGTCTCAGATTAAAGGAGACACGACAGCAAATGCAAAAAGGGGACTGGCGGAGACCCTGGGACAGACACGGGGCACTGGTGCAAAAGCTGGGGTCAGCGGAGTGGGGTGAGGGGCTGGGGTGGCTCCTGTTCAGAGTCTACAAGACACTCCCTCTGGGGTGGCAGCGCAAAGCAGGCAGGGGGTTCTCTGCCGCTTCACCCTTTTCCTGTGAATGTAAACTGACTGTGAGGACAGGGTGCTACCAGCACCCCCTCCCCCCACCAACCACTGCTCCTGAAGGCTGCACTAGTGCTCTGAGAGGACGGCCCCCGCCTATTAGGCCCACAGCTCTGTTTATAATAACAAGAAAGGCAGGAAAGACCTTCAGGACACCCTAGTCTCACCAGTGAGTTCTTGTCAGCAGCAGAGATAAAGGTAGAAGTTGTTTTAGGGGGTCTCCCTGGTGGTGCAAGGGGCTAAGTCTCAGTACTACGAAGCTATCAGCAGCCACTACAGCACAAGTTCTATCCCCGGCCAGGGAGCTGACCCACATGGTGCAGCAGACCTCTCCTGTCTCCCCGCTGCGCCACTTAGCAGTGTATTTCAGCCGATCTGCCTGTTCTGCTCCCCACTCTGTTTCTGGGGAGACACCCCGCACCTCTGGCCTACAGCCCAGTTCTTATATGCATAAATAAATCTTTTTAAAAATTTAAATATTGCCAAGGATGTGGAGCACTGGAACCCGCTGGAAAACCCTTTGGTAGTCTGTTATAAAATTAAATATACCTTTACCACTTAACCCAGAAATTTTACTCCTCTGTATTGACCGAGAGAAATGGAAACATATGTCTATGTGAAGACCTGGACAAGAATCTTTACAGAAATGTTACCAATAATAACCAAAAAACCTAGATACGCAGATGGCCACGGCTGAGAAAGGACAAGGCGTGGCGTGCCCGTACACCGCAGTGGAAGAACCAAACACAGGCTGAAAGTAATAAAAGAATGAGCTCCTGGACACGCAGCAACACGGAAAGGCCTCAAACACCTCCTAGGGGCCAAAGTAGACATAAAATTCATCCTCTACAAGTCCCTCTACAAGAAGAGTGAACGAGGTGACACAGGGCACCAGGCCGGGCCGCCACTTCTGCGGTGGCGGAAACTCTGTGCACCCAGATGTTGACACAGGTATGTGCATTTCTCAACACCCACTAGAGATACATGATAGATCTGCAAGATCTGCATGTCGCCCTGCGCTGATAGCGCACTTGATTAACAAACATGCAAAAACCCAAATGCTGCTAACTAAGCAGGAGGAGGCGGGTGGCTTGCTTTCTTACACTGTTGCCTTGGGGAACGTGCTTCTCTGAGATAATTCCCCACTCATAAAATCAGGACAATCATATAAACTCCCTAATAAGGTGGTTCACATTATGTGTTCAGGTCACACGGGGCATCATTTAAGAAATCATCACGCAGAGTAAACACCGCTTCAGCCTGTCCCTGTTTGCCCTTCCTGGGTGTGCTCCAGCCGACTGAAAGCAGGCCTGGGGGTGGCTCCAGGTGCTACCCGACCTGTGGTATCTGTGGGGGACACCCAGCAAGCAGGATGGGGCTCCCCACCTTCTGCTCCTGCTTTCAGAGAGCAGTGACCACAGTAAACCCATCACCAGAGGGGGACAAGACTGGTTCTGTGGGCCACAGAGCATCTCCCCTGCTCCAGCGGAGGAATCCCAGTTCAGTAGGACCCCACCCCTCAGACTGACCAATCAGAGCTCTGCATTCCAGGGCCACATGACTGCTCAGGGAAGGAGCTGTGACCCCAGCTGGACAAGCCCCCCACACACACCGCAAGTGCACCCTGCTGATGTGGGTGGAACCACAGGGAAGAATGACCCGTCTGTGTGGGCGCTGGAGACACTGGGCAGGTACCTGCCTTAAAAGTGAGCCCCAAGACAGCAGGGCTTTATGTCTATTTTGTTGACTCCTGCGTTAGTCAGAGCTGCTGGAACGGTTCCTGGCACTCTCTGAGTGAGCGAGCGACACAGCCCTCAATGGACTGAAGCACGTCCTTGGCCCAGAAAACAGCCCCACCGCCACCCCTGCCCAGGCCTGGAGGGACCAGCTCCATGTAGCACACACCATATTTGGATCTAAGAGGCACAAGGGAAGCAGTTATCAGAGAGACAGAGTTTAGGGCCCTAGAGTGAGGGGTCTAGGTTCAAATCCTGACTCTGCTACTTATTTACTGTGTGACCTGGGGCAAGTTTCTCAACCTCTCTGCATCTCCATTTTCCCTTTTTCAAAATGGGGACTGTCATCCCTGGCCTGCAGGGGTGAAGCATCCCAGGCTGCTTCAAGGCCAGTGCAGGAGGTGACGGGTGACTTTGAATGGGAGACTTGGCATGGAAGGGGGCGGGGCCGATCACTATGGGTGTCAATGGAGCCAATCCTGTTTGAATTCTACCTCTCAGGGCCTGTGTGTCCCCGGGCAGGTTACCAAACAGTTCTGCTCACTTCCTTCACCTGCTCCTGATGCTAATCTACCCCTCACTAACACAATAGCCTCAGTAAGTGTGACAATCTTTTTACACAGTTGGGTGAAGTCAAGGCCCCACTGCACTTATTAATAAGTAACTATTGTATTTGTCATAGCTTTTAGATCTTGCACCCAGTGTAAGTCTTTATTTGTCCATACTTTTGGAGTTGACTAATTTTAAACATTTAATTTTTAAATAACTAATATTTAATATTACCCAAGATGTGATGTTTTTATTTCAAACAATCCACATTAAACTTTTACTCTGTCATAACTTCTATAACTTTTTTTTAAAAAAAGATTTATTTGTTTATGCCTACAAGAACTGGGGTACAGGCCAGAGGTGCAGGGGTTGAGAGGATTCACCAGAGACAGAGTGGGGGGCAGAACAGGCGGATGGACTGAAATACGCTGCTGAGGGGAGCAGCGGGGAGTCAGGAGAGGTCTGCTGCGCCATGTGGGTCAGCTCCCTGGCCGGGGATCGAACTCGTGCTGCAGTGGCTGTGGACAGCTTCATAGTCCTGAGACTTAACCCCTTGCGCCACCAGGGAGGCCCCTTGCCATGATTTTCTACAACTAAAGAAAGTCCTGTTGAAATGTTACTATTTTACTATTTTAAATGGACACCACTATCCGTTCAAGTAGAAACAACCCGAATTGTTAGTAGGGTATGTTTTATTTAAATTTTTTCTAGTTCTCGCCCCACACAAAGGGGAGGGTGAGGCATGGGGATTCCGCTTTCCTAGGCACTCAGAGACACACGGCGCGACCGACCGCAGAGAGGAGCTGGCGTCAGCACCCGAGTCCAGGTGCCTCCCTCCCCAGGGAGCTGGAGCCGCCGCTGAAAGGCTGACACGGGCGCCCTCTCCTGGCCGCTCCGCACATCGCGGCTCTGCCAGAGAGACGGGGTATCCTCGGGCCTGCCTAGCGATCCCCCTCTCGCAGATTCCTTTCGCGGCTCCTACTGAGGAGCCCTGGGCTGCAGGTTTCAGCGCAAGAACCAGCAAATTCCCCAACTGCCTCCGCATATGAAGGGTGAGGGACACCGCAAGCAGCGGCGCCGGCCACTGGGCTCACTGGATTCGGATCTCGGGCTTTAGGATTGGTCTCTGCAGCGGTGACAGGTCACAAAGCACAGCGGGATCTGACTCACAGGCGGCTGCGCCAAGAGTTTCCAAATGCATTTCACAATGTATAAGAAAATATTTTTAGAGAAAACAAAAATAGTTGGATGGGGCCATAAATATACGAAATAAAAGTTTTGTTTTAAAAATATTCATCTTGGGCCTCCCCTGGTGGCGCAGCGGTTGAGCACTGGGTTGCGAAGCTGCCCGCAGCCTCTGCAGCACCGGTTCGATCCCCGACTGCTCCCCGGCCACCGGAGGAGGGTCCCACATGGCGCGCAGACCTCTCCTGCCGCCCGCTGCTCCCCTCAGCAGTGTACTTCGGTCCTTCTGCCTGCTCTGCTCCCCGCTCTGGCTCTGGTGAATCCTCTCACCCTCCCACGCTTCTGACTGTACCCAGTGCTTGTATGAATAAATGAATCTTTAAAATGAATAAATAAATAAAAATATTCATCTTGGGGCCTCCTTGGTGGCGCAAGGGATTAAGCACAGCACTATAAAGCTATCTGCAGCCTCTCCCGTTCCATCTCCAGCCACCCACATGGCGCAGCAGACCTCTCCTGCCTTGCCCGCTGCACCTCTCAGCAGTGTATTTCCGTAGATTTGCCTATTCTGCTCCCTACTCTGTCTCTGGTGAATTCTCTCACCCCACCCCACACCTCTGGCCAGTTCTTGTCTGCATAAATAAATATTTTTTTAAATAAAAAAATAAAAATATTCATCTCATTCCTTCTTAGTTTTGTGTTTGTAAATGCACTTAGCACATCCACAGTATTGCATGTCAGCACTATATATAAGTGCTAAATAGCACGCACACACACAGGGCAGAATATTTAAAATGTTTCTCTAACAGGAAAACATAATAAAAACTCTTTGGAGTCCCCAGTAGCAGCCTGTCTATCATGCAGCATTAGTGATGTGGTGCTCTGGAGATTATAAATAGACTCCAGGGAAGTGATTTTCAAATGTCTGCGCACATGAGAATTCTCTCTGGGGTGTGTCAAAAATAAAAATGTCCGGCCCTTCCCCAGAAAGATCTCATCAGCACCAGCCTGTGTACCCCAGGGCAGCTGAGGGGAGCATACCTCGCAGCTCACTCCTCTTTGGATGTGCTTTTGGGGTACCCACTCTCTGGATAGCTGTGCTTAATCTGAAGTTGCTTTAGTCCTTCACCTGAACTCTGAGCATTCACGGCTACCTTGGCCGTCTCTGGAAGTTCTATTTGGTTCTTTTTCCAACTTCTGGTCAAAGGACTCACATTTTCATGTCCCTGCCATTTTATCCTTGTCACATACAAATGCAGGGTCCCATTATCCAGAGGCTGAAGTACTGACGCCTCCACACAACAGGTGACCCCCACAGGAGACCAGGAAGGACTCCCTGAGAGGGAGTGCACTAGAAGCTTCAGCCTTAAGATGACGATGATAAAAATAACACTGACTGGCACTTCCACATGGTCCAGACATTTCCATAGCACTTTGGGGGTCAGAGGCCATTTCGTGCTTTCTGAATATTAACACATGGAATCAATGTAACAATCCAATGCACAGCCCACAAAACTGAGGCCCACAGAAGTGACATAACAGCCTGGGGTCACACAGAAAGTAGCAGACCTAGGGTTCACTGGCCAGCGGCCCAGCTTCAGGCCAGGCTCTTGAACAGTGGGCTGCACTGAGCTTGGAATATATACCATGCGGTCCTCGTGCCTGCCACAGAGCCCCTGTCAAACCTGTGAGGCGAGGACTCTGCCATACAGGGGAGGAAATAGGCCTCAAAAGGCACCGGACCTGCCAGGCCACACCCCAGGTCAAGGGGGAGCAGAGGTGTGGGAGCAGACAGCTGTTATCTGGAAGCAGAGTCTGCACCTCTGTGTGATGCCCACAGTTAATATCAGATGCTACGCATGCCAGTCGTCTGCACTACCAACCAGACACGTGCTCTGCGCCAGGCCGCGAAAGCCGCCGGCTCCTGCCTCTTCACAGGAATCCCGGGCGTGGAGTTCTAGCACAAACCTCATTTGATAGCTACGGAAACAGAGAAGCCAAGCTGCTTGTCCAAAGTCACACAGCTGGGCCTCCCCTGGTGGCGCAGCGGTTGAGCACTGGGCTGCAAAGCTGCCCGCAGCCTCTGCAGCGCCGGTTCAATCCCTGGCAGCCAGGCAAGAGTCCCACATGATGCACAGACCTTTCCTGCCGCGCCCGTTGCTCCTCTTAGCAGTGTATTTCGTCAGTCTGCCTGTTCTGTTCCCCGCTCTGGCTCTGGTGAATCCTCTCACCCTCCCGCGCTTCTGACTGTAACCAGTGCTTGTATAAATAAATAAATAAATAAATTCTTAAAAAAAAAAAAAGTCACACAGCTAAGTAATGGCACCAAGCTGTCAATCCCAGGGTGTGTACACTGTGGCCACTACCTTTGGGGACCCTCCCACCCTGTCATACTTCCTTGGTCTGTCCAGAGCCCCCTCAACAGCGGCGAGGCAGAAATGCCTCCACTCCAGGCCTGGCCCTCAGATGCTCTGCAGCTCCCAGGTCTTCCCTCCTGGAAATCTGGCTTTTGGGGGCCCTAAGTGGCCATGGGGAAATTGAGCCCCCCTCACCGGGGAGTCAGGGTGAGATGGGGTGAAGTAGGCAGCCTGAGGGCCAGCGCAGGCAGGGACTTCAGGTGAGTTGAAGAGGCTTCTGAGATAAGGCCAGAGAAATCCAGGAGGCTAATGAGGACAGTACATTTTAAGAGACCTTGGACAGGGGCCGTGAAAGACTAAGGTAAGGGCTGGGAAGCTGGGCACAGCTGCCCAGGGAAGTCCAGCCACTGGGAGAGAGCGAGGCGGTCACGCGGAGGATCACGGGACTTCAGCACAGAGGAGAAAGGTTTACACACGCGCTGGCCGAGGGCCCATGACGGCGTCCCCGCCCCTCCCTGGCATCGCCGCCTGGATGTCTCTTTTCCTTTTCCTCTACATAAATAAACTTCATCTTTACTCTCTAAATAAAGATTCGCTTCTCTCCACTTACTTATCTGAGGATCCGTCTACGAATTCCCTTTGGCAGCTTCGAGGGACAGGAATCTGCGTGATCCGGGGTTTACATTCCTGTCTTTTGCCGCCAGAGCCGGCTGAGAGCAACGCGGCTGTCAGCACCGCAGCAGCAGCAGCGCGCCCCTCGGGCCTGGACAGGAGAGGGGCAGCCCCCATGTCCCCCAGCTGGGTCCCCAGCAACTCTGACCCCAACCCCATGAGCGGACCGCCCAGCCAGACTGGCCGAAGCTACAACTGCAACCCCCACAGGGCTAAGGGCCTGCCTGAGAACATCAGGATGCCACGCAGGCCACGGCTCCCCGACAGCAGCCACCAAGGCAGTGGCTTCAGACAACACAGAGGTGTTATCCACAGTTCTTGGAGTCCAACGCTGGTCTCCCGGGCTGAGGTCAAGGTGTCAGCAGAGCGGGGAGCCAGCAAGGGGGCAACCTGCTTGCTGGTCTTTCCTGGCTTCGAGAGACCACCAGCATGGCTTGGTTCGTGGCGCCGCCTCCATCTTCAAGGCCAAATCGTCCCCTTTCCTGTCTCTTTCACTTATAAGCGCCGCCGTGATAATACTGTCCACTCCCCCAACCCCTGTCACCCAGGACAGTCTTCCTAAGCCCCCGAAATTTGATTTGATCACATCTGTAAAGTAAAGGTGGCTCTTTCAGCAGATTCCTGGGATTAGCAGTGGGCCTCTCTGGGGCTGTGGCTCTGCCTACTGTGAGTGGAAACTAGAAAAAAGGCCAGCACACTCCAAAGGAACAAGCAGAAATTAAGTGGAATCTTCCCACTACCTGGAGACATCCCGTAGCTCCCGGGCAGCTCCACAGGGCACTTGGCAAGAGTGGTCCCACCTGCCTGCACCACCGCAGCCCCCCCATTCTTGTATTTATTTTCTACCCCGGAAATCTTTGTTTAAAGAGATTTCGACCTCCCTAACCGCAGCATCACTGATGGATGCTACTGGCATTCACCATTCGACCTCAGGCAGACAAGCCAGCCACTCCAGCTCCCCTGCTGAGACCAAAGCCCTGGGCACTTGCCCTGGGGATTCTGAGCACAAGTAGGGCCGAGTGAATCCCGTTCACTCCACCACCTAAGAGCATCTCGACACGCTGTGTCTCCAGTGAGTTCCTGCTCCTTTCTGTGCAGCCTGCCCCTCCTCCAGTTGGCCAGGTCATACCCAAGCCAGGAAATCCTGCCAGCTCTACCTCAAACAAATCCGGGGCTTATTCATTACTAGGGGAAGAGGATGGGATCCGTGGCTACCACCTGAACCCAGGGATCCAAGGTATATCACAAATGCCGGAAGAGACACAGGGACCCCTGAAGAGATATCCTCAGGACACCCCCCCCTGCTGTGTTCCTGCCCAGGGAGTGAATCTAATCAGAGGGAGCCATCAGAGCTGCAGCTGGTGGGACTCTCTAGGGGACCACCTGGCTCAGCCTCTTCAGAATGCCAGTGTCATGCAGATCAAGGAAGGAACAGATACTGTGATACAGCAGGGGCAGCAGACATTTTCCGTAAAGTGCTAGAGAGTAAATACTTTAAATTTGTGCGCCATACAAATCCAATTCTGTGGCCACAGGCAACATGCAAACAAACGAGTGTGGCAGTGTCCCAATAAAACTTTATTTACAAAGCCAGGCAGCGGGGGCCATATTGCCTTGGTTTGATGGCCGATTAAAGGGTATTAGGGGCCTCCCTGGTGGCCTAGGTGTTAAGTCTCAGCATCATCATCTGTATGGCCAGGAAGCTGACCCACATGGCACAGCAGACCTCTCCTGTCTCACCCGCTGCCCCCCTCAGCATTTTATTTGGGTAGATCCTCCTGTTCTGCTCCCCACTCTGTCTCTGGTGAATCTTCTCACCCACTATACCTCTGGCCTGTACCCCAGTCCTTGTATGCACAAATAAATCTTTTTAAAAAAAGAAATTATAAAAAAAAAAAAGATGATGATGATGATGATGATAAACAGTATAAAGGACATTTAGAGGACAAATTTGGGGAAGGCAGAACATGAGCTGCATATTATATAACACTGTTATCAATGCTTTTTTTATCGATGGTGCCTGTCTCTGCGTTGAACAGAATGCTTCTGTTCTCGGGAGATGCGGGGATAACATATCTGGGGGTGAAGTGTTATGTCCACAACTTACTTTCAAATTGTTCCGGGAAGAAAAGGGAGTGTCTCTACATCTACAGATACGTATATGAGAAGGCAAAGCAAACCTGATGAACCAGGCAGGGAGGGCTCTGTAGCTGCCAACTCGTGTACAATTTCAACTTTCAGAGGATTTCACATTAAAAAATTTTAACCAAAAACACCTTCGTTTCAGTCTACAAAGAACAAACTGTTCTTTTCCCAAGATAATCATGATTAACTTACAAAAATGGGCACTTAGGCAGCATTTTCATTTCCCATTCATGGCAAACAGCTTCCTTCAGGAAATGCAAATGTTAAAAGGTTAAAAAAAATTGTCTATTTTGTTGTCATTACAAGAGGAGACAGAACGGAGCCGCAGTCGCATCAGCCCATTCACACGGCAGAGCCTTCTCCTCCAGGAACCAGCCTCGTTGGATGACTTCCCTTCAGCCAAATCTGATCTGAGTGATTCTTCCTTCTGCCATGATTCCAAACTCGGTGACACCTTTCAGTACCGTCCTGGCAAAGTCACCAAATGCCAGAGCACGCCCCTAGTTCCTCTGCCAGTCATTATCACAGGAGTCTGATAAAGCTCAGGTCCTGTCCCCTGCCCGGCCCGGGCCCTCCAGCGAGTCCACCCACCCAGTGTAAAGGAGGCTCCCGCAGCAGCCCACAGGCCCCGCGCCACCTGCCCGCGGCCTCCATGCAGTCTCTGCTCAGTCACATGGGTCTCCTCGGTGGCTGCCAAACATGTCAGGCTCTCTCTCACCTCACATGCAGAAAGCTCACCCCCCCATAAGTGCTTGCCTCCTCCTCTCCTTGTATTTTCAGCGAGATCTCCCTAATAATCCTATCTCAGCTTACAACTGGCCTCCAGATACTCCCTCGGCCCCCCTGATGTTCTGCCAGAGCTGTCGCTGCTATCTAACATACTTCATTTTTAACTTTATTTTGCTTGTCTGACTTTCTACACACACACCCCTAAGGATGTGAGGTCCTTTTGTTAGGGGGAAAAGGATGTCCCAAAGCAAATTCCATATAGGCTTTGTGGACTCCACCCCCACCCCAGGTCAAAGCCAAAGACACTGGGAACTCCAAATCCCATCACCACCCAAGGGAAGGTGTCTGGGACCTGAGGGTGGGGTTAAGCAGCCAGGTGGATACAAAAGGCAGACACGTGGGCTTTGGGGATCCCCCATTTTGGCTCTCCAGCCAGCTCGGAGAGTGACTTTGGGTTTCCAGGTCGGCGGATCGGGTAGGACGCATTAAAGACTTTATTTCCCTATTTTCTCCCTGAGTTGTACATTTTCCTTATTTCCTTTTCTCTTGTAAATAAACCTTTTATTAACCCTTTTGTGTGTGCCTGTAGTGGAGTATTCATAAGTCCCTTTTAAGCGCGCGGGTGAGGACCCACAGCCAGGAACCCGTTTAATATCGGGGTTGCTCTATAACACTTTCTTCTATGCTGTATCCACAACTTCTACACAACTGCCAGGCACAGACTTCACATGTCATGTCCATTTCCTCCTCGCACCAACACAGTTAAGCATCACTTACGGGCCAAGTGCATACACGGTGTACACACGAAGTGGGAATAAACAGCGTCTGTTAATATCTGGGGAGGATTTCACGGGGAGGCCTGTGAGGTGCTCAGCACACTGCCTGGCACAGTAAAGCTGCTGTTAGTGCCCGCTGCACAGACAGGAAAGGAAGCTCAGAGGGGCTAAGTGACTGCCCCAAGGCCATGGTGCTGGGGACTTGTCTGTAAGACTCAAGAAGCCACACTCCACTGGGCCTCCCTGGTGGTGCAAGGGGTTAACACGCAACCTATGAAGCAATCCGCAGCCTCTGCAGCACGAGTTCCATCCCGAACTGCAGCATGAGTTCAATCCCCGGCCGGCCAGGGAGCAATCCATATGGCGCAGCAGACCTCTCCTGTCTTGCCCGCTGCTCCCCTCAGCAGTGTATGTCAGTCAGTCTGCCTGTTCTGCTCCCCACTCTGTCTCTGGTGAATCCTCTCACCCACACACACACCTCTGCTCTGTACCCCAGTTCTGTATGCATAAATAAATAAAGCTTTAAAAAAAAAAAGCAGGGCCTCCCCGGTGGCGCAGCAGTTGAGCGCTGGGTTGAGAGGCTGCCAGCGGCTTCTGCAGCGCCAGTTCAATCCCCGGCTGCTCCCCGGCCACCAGAGGAGGGTCCCACATGGCGCACAGACCTCTCCTGCCTCCCGCTGCTCCCCTCAGCAGTGTACTTCGTCAGTCTGCCTGTTCTGCTCCCTGCTCTGGCTCTGGTGAATTCTCTCGCCCTCCCACGCTTCTGACTGTACCCAGTGCTTGTATAAATAAATAATTCTTTTTTTAAACTATAGAAAAATTTAATACATGCAACAGTCAGAAAAGAGAATTCACCAGAGCAGAGCAGCAGCAGGCAGAAGCGAAGCTGCTACACCATGTATCAGATTGCTTTCGCAACCCAGCGCTCAAGCTGCAAGGCCCAATAAATAATTCTTAAAAAAAAAGAAAAAGAAAAAGCAGCAGCAGCAGCCACGCTCTACACCATATCAGTGTTCGGGAGGAAGGCAGAAGCAGAGACAGGCTCTGGGAACCCACAGTCCAGGACTTATGTCTAACCTCCTTGTCTCACCTCAGCAGTTCTGCTCTCAAACCTCATTTTTCTTTTCTATAAACTCAGGAAAGTAATATTCCCTCCCCGACACGGTTGTAAAACAGAGGGCCAGCTGCAGCAGAGGCAGGGTCTTAGATTTCTAGGCTGCCAGGCCGGGCCTGGCCACAACTGGGCAGAGCACGTCCAGTGGCTCCCACATGAAGAGGGCACGGCTCTCAGGTGGAAGGCCTCCCCAACTTGATCACACTCCCTGGGAGGGAGGGAGCACGCTGTGTGTCTCCCTGAAGTGGAAATATGGAGAACAAAGACCCTAGTTCATCCCCTTCCCCACCTCCACATCAGGCTAAGCCTTCCACTGGGCAGATGGTAACCACACTCTAGTCCACCAGGCTCCTGTGAACCCACCGCCCATGGCAATGAAGTTGAGTATAGAGAACCTGGGCAGCCACCTAAGCACTGGGACCATAGCACTGGCTTGGCCCACGAGAGCACATGGACCACAAAAGTGTTCAGGACCTGAAACTCTCCTTCTTTACACCTACAAGTGCCGACCAGTAAGCTTGCCTCCCCGCTCACGGCAGGAAGTGGCTTAAATAAATGACTTGACTAGTCATAGGAAGGAAAAAAAACAGAGAGGGTCAAAGGATAGCTGCTATGAAAGCACTTTGCATTCAAACAGCTGCAGCTCTGGCAGAGGCCCCACCAAACACCAAAAGGCCAAGAATCTGTGACCCTGGAAAGCAAACTTTAACCACCCAAACTTATAAGGAAAAAAGTTGTGTTCACCTTGATTTGGCCCTGGCATACGCTTCTCTCCCTCAATATCATCCCTGTCTCTGTCGGTCTGTGAGGCTCCCTCACCCTTCAGCTCCCAGTCCTGAGGTTACCTTTGCCAGGAAGCCCTCCCTGAACCCCACACCAGGTCAGGCTTTCAGTGGACTCCCCCATCCCAGCTCTGTAAACTCTGGATCATCACTCTGGCAGGATGGGTCTGTCCCCTCTGAACTGTGAGTTCCCCGAGGGCACAGACTGGGGCTGGCTTGGTCCCTGCTGGTTCACCAGCACTGCCCAGAACAAGGTCAAGCACAGAGCAGCAGCTCAGAAAATACTAGCTAAACAAAATAGTAGATGGATGGAGAGATGGACGGGGGTTCCCAGACCCAGCAAATTATGTTAAATGTCCTTATTCTAAGCTCCCACAGACCTACAGCAAAAACAGCTCATCTTATTTATTTAATTTATTTTTTAAAAACAGCTCATCTTTTGAGTTTCCTGTGTCCTTCAGGACTGAGCTCGGGCGGCCTCCTCTAGACAGCCTTCCTGACCCGGGTCCCGGGGTGAGGCAGGGCAGGACCTCCACTCTGACTATTCTGGGTTAAAAATGCCCGGTCACATGGCAGGTCAAAACGGCCTGAATAAATGACCTAATAATGTGTGTGTGTGAGTGGATTAGTGAATGGATGAATGTCCAGCTAAAATTTAACTCGTTAAAATTACCCCTTTGCCAGATTCCCAGACTGTGTCCTGACCCCAGACTTTGCCCGAGTCACGCCCCTAAGTCAGGCCTATTTCCCGGAGTGAAACTGGAGCAAACCGACACCCTAAACAGATGATATACAAGGACCTCCCGTTTCCTGGGACAGGAGGGAAACTGAGGCCAGCGGTGGCGTCTCGAAAGCAAAGCCACCCACGCAAAGTCTGCCTACGGACCCCTTCTGGTCCTCGCAGTTCTGGAAAACCCCGCCCACATTGCGCCTGTCCCTCAACTTATAGGCTCAGCGAGACGTCAATCTCTACGCGCTCTTTTCCTTATTGGCTGATATTCTCAACTCGGGCGCCGGCGCCCTACCCCGCCCCTTACTCACGCCCGATCTCACCATTGGGCCATCCACATGCCCCTCTCCCAGGAGCCCTCCTTATTGGCTGCAGGCCTTGGCCGGTTCGGGCCTTGATTGGTCGAAAACAGGGTCCCCTCAGCAACCACCTGAGAGGGGTTGGAAGGAGGAAAGGTTGGAGGGACGTGGGGTCAGACTCACGCTGAGCCGGCGGGAGGCAGATATAGGTCTTG
This sequence comes from Talpa occidentalis, assembly GCF_014898055.3. Lineage (NCBI taxonomy): Eukaryota > Metazoa > Chordata > Mammalia > Eulipotyphla > Talpidae > Talpa > Talpa occidentalis. Next base: position 44,386,961 of record NW_023601754.1, read on the forward strand.
AAGAACTCGCTGCGGCGGGCGGCTTCCTTAATGCGGTTGGCAAGAGGCTTGCTGACCTGCCGGATGCCCAGGTATAGCAGCTTCGCCATAGGGAACGCGCCCACCACCATCTTGGCGGTCGCACGGGGGCACGCGCAACCTTGCTGACAGGGCGGGGCGCCGCCGAAGCTCCCTCCTCCCCCGACTGCCCGTCGCCTTGCGTGCGTGCGTGCGTGCGTACGTGCGTCCGCTGGGGCGGGGAAACTGTCGGGGCGCCCCTGACGTCACCGCGTCGACGCTGGCGCCTGGTCGCCCGTTTGCTGAATATGCAAATTATGGCGGAAGTGAGGCGGTCAGAGGGCGGAGCCGTTAAACGTCTGCTGGGGGACGGTGAATGGGTTCCCACGCCTGCCCCGGCTGATGTCACCGGCCCCTCCGTGACGTCACGTACCTAGGTGGCTGCTCCACCCATAAGAGGCTCTTAATTAGTCCTAATTAGGACAAATAAATCCCAAATACACTTCCCCCGCAGGTTAGAGCTTTGTAGTCACACAGGCCTGGTTGGGATCCCAGCAGCATTTACGTGCTGTGTGATATTAGCCAAGTGACGTAACTTCTCTGGTCACCAATATGTCCACCTACAAAATGGGACTCATAATAGCACCTACTATGAGGCATGTTGTGAGCTCGCATGCGAGTCTTGAATGTGAAACTGTGAATGAACCTTGTTCAGTGCTTAGAATGATGCCCGTCACATAGTAAACACTCAATTAAACAGTCCATTACTACATAGGGTATTAGCATGTTTATTGCTAACTCCAACATGAGGGTGCACGTCCCCTCCAGAAGCAGCTAATTCCAAGTAAATGACAAAGAAACGGGACGGGCTGTTAGTGACGGGACGGGCTGGCACAAGTTCCCTCAGCCAGCAAACACTGATCAGGCAGCATCTTAGCTAATAAAACTATACCCGTTCTCAAGCAGCCCCAATTCCACCACTAGGGGGGTGAGGGTCCCCAGGGAGCTGGCTCCCGAAGCAGTTTAAGGACACATCCCAGACTGTCCTCCTTTACCCAGCAGGGAGCAAAATCATATAAACAAAGTCCGGAAAGGGTTGAGAGAAATTCCTGGGTGGTGGAGTGCTGATGGGGAGAAAGGGAGAAAGGAAGACAATAGAGCAGAAGAGTGGTGTGGAGGAGGAAACAGATGCAGGGGACAGTCTGGGGACCCAAGCCTTTCCCCCCACATCCACTCCGACTCCCTGAGCATCCTCTCTCAAGTCCTGGGCACAGAGGGACCTCCGTTTCTCCACCATAATAATAATGGCACTGGCATGCTTGAACCCAGATACTCTCCATGACTGAGGATGCTAAGAGTCTATAACAACAATCCCTTCCCACTGCGGCTACCTGAGTTCAATCCCTGGCCGGGGAGCTGGCCCACATATGGCGCAGCAGACCTCTCCTCTCTCCCCCGCTGCAGTGTATTTCAGTAGATCTGCCTGTTCTGCTCCCCCCCATTCTGTCTCAGATGAATCCTCTCTCTCTCTCTCTCTCTCTCTCTCTCTCTCTCTCTCTCTCTCTCTCTTTCACACACACACACACACACACACACACACACAATCTCTGGCCTATACCTCAGTTCTTCTATGCAATAAATAAATAAAATCTTTGAAAAACAAAACAAAGCAAAACAATCCTTTCCAGCATCCCTATCCAGATGTGAGGGAGGAAGGAGCCTGGTGCCTTTCCAGGTCCATCATTTACTTGGGACCAACCCTCTCCCCACTGAACAGACTGGCCAAGGGTGAAAAGGATTCATCCAGAGTTCTAGAGAAAATCAGTATGGAGCTGAGGCCGAGATTTCTTGAGTCCTAACCTGGACTCTTCTCCTAAACCTGGGGGTTGTTAGTTTGGAGCCCAAGGACCTACTACAGGTTGGGGGTTGGGGGGAAGCTGCTGAGTTCCCCTATGATTATTTAGCAAACTTCAAACAACATGACTTATTTTCTATAGAATTCACTGTTGTTTCTTTAGCTCCTTGAACAGTGCCTGGAACACAGTAGGTGCTCAATAAATATTTATTGACTGACTGGGGATAAACTTTTGATGGAGAGGTAGTGTGCAGGCTTTGCTCTGATTCCCCGAGGGAGGGGGCTGATTCAAAAAGGGCCTGCTCCCCTACTTCTCCATCACTGTAGCTTTATGGTGGTGAGACAGGGAAGGGAAATTCCTAGAATTCCTAGATCTCAGGTGTCCCTCTTACCTTTCCCCCAACACCAAAACCCCAACTTCCTGTATCTCCATAACCACATCCCTATCCTGCAAAACTATTCTTATTACGTTCTTTTTTTTTTTTTTTCTTATTCCCCTTCTCCCTCCTCTTCCTTTCTCCGAAGGGTTTCCAGGAACTCTTCTGGGAACTTCGGGGGTAAGGGTGTGTCTGTGTGTTCTGGGAACTTCGGGGGCAAGGGTGTGTGTGTGTGTGTGTGTGTGTGTGTGTAGGGATCCTCATTAGCAAAGCTTGGAGTCTGTTAGACACTCCAGGGAGGAAATGAGGGAGGTGGCCTACCAGAAGGAGTGAGGTCTGTCCAGAACTGGCACTTCCTCCTACTCTCAAGCCTGCTTATGGAAAGATGGCCCTTCCTGGTGACCCTGAGGCTCCGGGGACGGAGGGGGACACCATTTGCCAGGGCAGGCTGCCTTGGCCATGTGGGCGTGGGAACGGAGGCAGACATGGGGAGGGAAGAGGGAGTCCAGGATGGCCCCAGTGCTGACTCACCGGCCGTGTGACCCTGACCCAGTCCCTTGGCCTCTCTGGTGACCCCCTGGAACAGGGCCTGGGATCATTCCCGAGGTCCTTCCAGTTTAGGCCCCCTGGTCACCCTTTTCCCAGGATGGGCGAGGGGCTCATGTTACACAATTCCACAGGCCCTTGTGCTTCTTCTATCATAACATCCCTTCCAGATAAATCCCCAAACTGCCCACCTCTCACTCAGGTCCAGCTGCCTGACTGTCCCCCAGCTGGACCACCGCAGTGGTTTCCTCACTGGGCTCCCAAGTTCTGCTCTTACTTCCCGTGTTCTGGTCCCCACTCAGCAGCCATCACTCAGGGTTCATCGAGCCAAATCACAACCCTCTGCTAAGAACACCTCCTTACTCCCATTTATCTCAACACTAAAGGCAAAGTCCTCGTCCAAGTTACACAGCCTCACCCCCTCCTCATCTCCCATCCCTCTGCCCACCCCCAGGCACTCTCTTACCCCAGGGCCTCTGCACTTGCTGTTCCTTCTGTCTTTCCCCTGACCCCCACAGTGCTGATCCCCTCACCTCCTCCAGGTCTTCACTCAGATGCCACCTCCTCGGTAAGCCCCCCTGCCCTGACCGTATCTAGATCAGACTCCATGTCACTCTCTGTCCCTCCTCGATTGGCTTTATTTTCCTGATGCATAAGTGTAATATTGATTATGCTTATCAATTCCAAACATTGTATTTTTTATTTACTCACTTACTGAGAGCTTCCTGAGGGTGGGGCCTGAGATGACTTGGCCACAACCCTTGTTTTTTGAGCTGGTCCCCAAGGTCTGGGAGAGAGTAGGTATAAATCAAAGGCTGCTGAGTGAATGAAGACCCTCCTCTTGTCCCAAGGCCCCTTCCCAAGCCTGCCCTGCTCACTGCTCCTCCTGCCAGTCTGCCCGACGCCCTTCCCTTGAGCTCTGACATCCTCCATTCTGACCTGGACAATGCTGTTTATTGAAAACTCAGAATTGCTCTCGTGTGCTTTCTCAGCCCTTGCATGATCAAGGGCAAAAATGATCACGCTACACTCTGAATTTCTCCTTCCACCTTCCCCTCGAATCAGATTTTCACCTCCTCACTGGAAATAACCTTAACTTTTTTCTTCTTGTCGATACCTTGGAAACCAAATGACTTCATTTGCTGGTCACCTCCACCAGGAAGCCCTCCCTGACTCCCAGGCTGAGCTAGATGCCCTCATGGGTTTCCCCAACTCCTGGGCTCCCCTGTGAGAGCTTTGCTCATTCTGGGTCATCACTGTCTGGGTCTAGCTCCTTCTCCTCCAAAGGAGTAGGAACCCATGAGGCTAGAGCTGTCATTGGTCACCACTATGTCACTACCACCACCCAGCACAGGACCAGTCACAGCTGAACTGGATTGTTAGGGGGTCACGGTCGAGGATGATGGCTGACCAACAACCACACACCATCCTCATGGTTGTCTTGTTTCTATTCTTATGAATATTAACATGGTCTTATTTATACACAATTTACATACACCAGACCAGGAGTGGTGGGGTAGAGCGGGGGTTCACTGTGCGGGTGGCAGCATCTTCAGCTGCACCTGGTCCCCCTGGGCGGGAGGGGCCGCCACCCAGGCGGCAGCCACGGCCTTGGCCACGCTGTTCCTCTTGGAAGTGAGCGGGGTCTCCAGGGTGAGGGAGGCGTTGGCCATCTCCTGGGGCTTGTCACTGGCCAGGAAGCGGAGGAGGTTGTGCAGGGCCTTGGCCACGTCGCTGCGCGCGCCCTCATTGACAAGACAGTAGAGGATGGGGTCCGCCACGCAGTTGAGGCTGGTGAAGGCCAGCGAGCTGTGGTAGGCTGAGAAGACCCGCTCCTCGAAGCCACAGTCCCAGGGCCGGCCCAGGTAGACGGCGCTGCGCCAGAGCAGGAGCACATGGTACGGAGCGAAGCAGACCAGCACGATGGCGATGAGGCTGAGGGCCAGCCGCTTGATCTTGGCCTTCTCCTGGCGCTCGGTGGACACGCTGCCGCGCACGGCGCGCAGGATGCCGCGGTAGGACAGCAGCATGAGCGCCCAGGGGAAGAGGAAGCCCACGAAGACCCGGTAGAGGTTCATCCAGGCCACCCAGCCCTCCATGGGGAACTTCTCGAAGCAGAAGGTGTGGTTGTAGCGGTCCAGGAAGAGCTCGTCGTGGAACAGGGGAGCCGAGTTAGCGCCCAGCTCCGTGGCCCAAACCACCGAGCTCACGGCCACGGCGGTCTTGACGCGGCGCAGGCGGGCGAAGCGCAGCGGGTGGGCCACGGCCAGGTAGCGGTCCACCGAGATGCAGCACAGGAAGGCGATGCTGATGTAGATGTTGGTGTAGAAGACGAAGCCGAAGAGCTTGCAGGCGCCGGGGCCGTGCGCCCAGTTGTCGTGGTGCAGGAAGTAGCCGGCCCACAGGGGCAGCGCGCAGATGTACAGCAGGTCCGCCACGCTCAGGTTCATCAGGTACACGCCCAGCTCGTTGCGCTGCCGCACCTGGCGGTAGGCGGCCCACAGCGCCAGGCAGTTGGCGGGCAGCCCCACGCCGATGACGAAGATGTAGAGGGAGGGCGGGAAGAGGTGGTCCACCCGAGAGTCCACGTGACAGCCCTCCCACGTGCGGTTGCCCATCCTCGGCATCTGGGCCTCGGAGGCTCTTCCCCTGGCCCACGGGGGCTGTGGGGCTGCAGGGCGCGGGAAGCCATCGGCCCCTGAGCCCCCAAGGGGGTGCTCAGGGGAACATGGTAGGAGGCGGTCGCAGAGCAGAGGTGACACTGACCTTGAGGCTGGGCGGGGAAGGGCAGAGCTCCAGAGGGGAGAGCTGGAGGAGGAATAAAGTTACAACAGGAGGGAGGGTTGGGGGGGGGGTGGGATTAACAAAGATATTTGTCAAGGGGGTTTTTATAGACCCAATCAATCAGATCAGAATGTAAATGAGAGAGCATTGGATAGCATGAAAATTGGCCAAACATTAACGGTGGAGAGCCTTAGAGAGGAGAGGACAGAGTCAGGGGGTGCTGGTGGGAGAGGTTTTGGTACAGGATGTAGGAAGTAAGTGTGGTTATGCTGAAATAACGGTGGGGTGGAATGTGCTAGAAGGCAGGAAATATATGGAAGGGACGTCCCTTGATGTCAATCTAGGGGTTGAGGGGGAACAGACTAGTTAGGGAGTGTTAAAAATATCAGGTAATGGGAATGGGGGTGCCGACATCCCTGCAGGAAATAAGGAAATAAGAAAGGTAACCCATGAGAAGATGGTAGAAAAGGAGGTGTCCTGGGGGCGGGGAGGGGGGTGGGCAGAGGGGAAGGGCTCAGTCTGGGAAATTCAGGAAAGGTTTCTAAGAAACAGGAAGGAGGTGAGCAAAGGCTGGATCAGGGAAGCATTATGGATGGAGGGGGAGTTTGAATGGGGGGGCGTTGAAGGGTCGGCAGAAGGGTTCTGACTTGGTTCTGTGGGGGAGCTGAGCAGTTGGGGTAAGGTAGCCCCACCTCACAGCACATTTCAAAGCTGACTTTGCCGTGCCTGTGGGGAGAGAGAACCTCAGTGAGGGGAGCCACAGACACCCCCTTCTCCCTACACCCCTGTCCATAATCCCTGGGATTGCAGAGGACTGACACCCCAATGATGCCTGAGACAACAGATCTAAACAACAGATCTCTGACAACACTGACTTGAGGTGCCAGATATGTTCTCACCCAGTAGATGTTAAAGATCCTGCCAGAATTCTAGAACTTTCTTCCGGAAACCAGGTAAAACTGATACAAAGTAAAATAAGGGGGTTGCAATTGTATGGGGAATATAAAAATAAAATTTATTATTAAAAAATAAAATAAAATAACCAGTTAAATAAAAAAAACTGATACAAAGTTCATGCTACAGAAAAAGCTGAACTAGTCTTTCACAGACACGGTTCAGCGAGGTTGGGTTACTCCCCTCGACGGCACCCAGCTAGCTAGGGGAGCATAGCTAGACCGAAGGGGGCCGGGACCCGCCTCCAAACGCAGGGGACCCGGCTCTAGGCAAGGAAGATGATGGCAGTAACAGCTGGAGAGTGAGTCTTACTTAAATAGCAGGTCCTGTTCTCGGCACTTTAACGAGTATTCAGTTATTAACTGTTCCCAAACTTCGCGCGTTCATCTCTGTTACTCTCCCCACCCGACAAACTGAGGCACAAGCAGGTTCGGAGACCTGTCCAAGGTCCTGATGATGGCAGCGGGGAAATCCTCGCTCTCACCCCTGTCCCCAGCCTGAGCTCCAGTTTCCACCCAGAAGCAACTAGAAAAACGGGCCCTGGGCTGATGGGGGTGAGAGTCTGGAAGGCTGCAGAGGGCTGGGGGAAAGGATGAGGAGGGGCGGGGAGGCTGGACTGGATCAAGGTCCGGGGAGAAAGGTGGAGCCCTGGGGTCAGTGTCTGCAGTCCCTGCCCTGGGGACCTCTTACTTCCTTGCTTCCTCCCACACCTCCAACTTGCAATGAGAGACTTGGGCTTGGCCCTCCTCCCCCAGTGCTGGGCGGACCTACAAGTGTGGGGCAAAGGACAGACCTGGGCAAAGCCCAGACAGAGAGGGCCTCCCCAGTGGCGCAGCAGGTTGAGCGCAGCGCTGTGAGGCTGTCCCTATACCCCAGGTCTTATTTTTTTAACATTTATTTATGCAGACAAGAACTGGGGTACAGGCCAGAGGTGTGGGGGGTGAGAGGATTCACCAGAGACAGAGCGGGGAACAGAACAGGCAGATCGACTGAAACACACTGCTGAGGGGAGCAGCGAGGAGACAGGAGAGGTCTGCTGCGCCATGTGGGTAGCTCCCTGGCTGGGGATCGAACTCGTGCTGCAGTGGCTGTGGACAGCTTCATAGGGTGTGTCTTAACCACTTGTGCCACCAGGGAGGCCCTCTACCCCAGTTGCTGTATGCATAAATAAATAAAATAAATCTTAAAAAAATAGTTGTGCCCTTAAAGTAGCCTCTACCTAGTTAGGATCAGCTCCCTCCTCAGGAGGACCGAGAGTCCGGCATCCCCCCCTTACATCAATTTATATTCTGTCCAGTTGTGTCTGTCTGTCTGCCTCGAATGAGCACTCCAGGAGAATCAAGTATTGCACAAAAATGAACAATGGTGTAGGAAAATAAATACATTTAAAATAAAAAAAAAAAAAAGAGCGCTCCAAAACAGGGGCTTTCTGCTATACCCCCAGCACCCAGGACAGCCCCAGCATACAACAGGCGCCCAATAAATGACTGTGGACTGTAGGAACACGTATTGGGCGGCCCATCCTAGCTGATGCTCCCTCACCTTGAGGTGGCACCACCCCCACTTCAAGTTCAAACAAGTCCCAGTGGGATCCCAGGAAAAGAGGTAGGGAGGGAAAAATCCAGAAGGGCAGGATCTCTCCGCTGCATAATTGACTTTGAAAGGTCAAGGCTCAGTCCTGCTTAGGAAGGCCTCCCCGCTGCGGCTCCTCAGTGAAGACTCCCAGACAGTCCCAGATCCTGGGGAGCTGGGATGGAGGAAGCTTGCTTCCTTGGAACCGTGGGGTCCAGGTACTCCCCACTTGGAACTGAAACCCCCACCCAGACCGAGTCATTCCAAACCCCTCTCACCCCTCCCCTCTGACCTGCAGTCTCTCCCTCTCTGCCCTACCCTGCTCTCCTTCCTTCTGGAACACTGGAATTACCTCCTCAGGAACCCCAGTTTTCCCTTCTGTATAAGGGGCGAGGGGTGGACGCAGCCTTGACACTAGTCACACCGTGGATGTGAAAATCCTCGGTGGAACATGAAATCATTTATAAAATATGCAGGATTTGAATAATTATTATTATTCCACAAGCACTGGGGAGCTAAGGCAGGAACGAACCAGTTCATCAGCCCATGTTACTTCAATAAAAATTTTAAAGAGAGAGAGAAAGAAAGGATCTAATGCCTACTGGGAGCTTGCCCCCCCCCCCAGCCCCCTTGGCTTCAGCGGAGGCTGGTACACAGACGTCCACTTATTTCTGGCAGCCAGAGGAAATACATTTCCCAAGGCTAATTTCCTGGAGGGGAACCAGTTGGGCGCTCACCATTGCCTCTGCCTCAATTCACCTATTTGGGGGGGAGTGTCTGAGCATGAGGGAGGGGTACCCAAACAAGCCTCTCTTCTCCCACACTGAGATCTGCTCACCATCCAACCCCAAAAGGCAGCAGGAATGTCAGCTTCTCAGAATTCCACAATGCAATAGGCCCATGGGTATGGGCAATGTCTGGGGGGTGCAACCCTCTCCTGGAAAAGATGGGGAAACTGAGGCTGGAAGAGGCAAGGCAGTTGTCTAAGTCACATGAGGAATCAAGACTGGGTAGATGTCCCAGTCATTTTTCATTTTTTTTTAGTAACTGTATCATGTCTCTTCCCCTGAATGCCCTCTCTCCTGCCTCCCTGCAGCCCACCCCCCCTTTTTAAAAAAGATTTATTTATTTATGCATACAAGAGCTGGAGTACAGGCTAAAGGTGGGGGATGTAAGAGGATTCACCAGAGACAGAATGGGGAACAGAACAGGCAGATTGACAAAATTACACTGCTGAGGGGAGCAGCAGGCGAGACAGGAGAGGTCTGCTGCACCATGTGGGTCACCTCCCTGGCCGGGGATCGAACTCGTGCTGCAGAGGCTGCTGCGGACAGCTTCATAGGTTGTGTCTTAACCCCTTGCGCCACTGGGGAGGCCCCCCTGCAGCCCCCTTTGAGAACATGCTGAGATCTACAGAGCCTTTTCTCCCCACAAAAGAGCAAGTGACCGAGGTGTCTGGCATGCCCCCCATCACCTGACCTCCTTATCCACTTCCCACCCCCATCAGGACCCTTACTCAGGCTTTGTTGGGAGGCAACCCCCAAATCTCACAATCCCAAGAAGTACCCCCTGTCCCACAGACCCCTCTCTTTGATCCTGCTGGCTCCTCCCAGAGGGCCAGAGAAGAGATAACCCCCAGAGTGGCGCTATAGGGGAGCAACAGGAAGGACCGGTGGGGTCCCAGCACCCACCCAAGGCCTCAGCTGCTCTGGCCAGGTAAGTCCCCAGGCCTGCTCGCCACCCTTAAACTCAAGGCTGAAGGATTTGGGGAGTTAAGAGGACACGAGGGAGAGTTCATGTAGCCCCCCACGCCCCCCACCACCTCGGCTCACTCACCAGCTTGGTCCTGGAAGCCCAGGGGCCGCCTCTCTCCCGCTCTTCCCTCCTCTGTGGGCTCCCACCCCCTCCTCCCAGGCAGCCCTGGGGACCAGCCAGCTCCGGTCTGCTCATTAGGGGACGAAATGTGATCACGCCTCGCTCCCCACCTGGTGCCCCGGCAGCAGCGGAAACCAGGGCCAGTCAGGACACAGCCGTCACCCCGCTGGGCCTCAGTTTCCCCTTTTCTACGGAAGGGATCCTCATCCGCCCCTGCCACCCCCACACCACTGGGAAGGGAGCCCATGTTCCTCCAGTTCTACCCTCTGCCTCTGCCTGGGCCCTTCTGGGAGGCGATGTCCAGCTCCCCGCACACTGTGCTATTCTGGAACACGCGGGCGCGCGCCTTTCTTCTTCCTATTATCATCATGGCGCGGCCCATGCCCTCAGCCGTCTAAGTTTCCAATATCCTCGGAGTGTCGCATTCCCAATCCTACAGTTCTATTGTTAGAAAGCTCTATGATGTTTTTTTAAAACATTCTGCGACTTTCCTAATCTATTATTAAACTGCCACTGATTATTCTTCTTTGCCCAGCAAACAGGAGTACCTATTTCCCTTTTCTTTGCCACAGAAATGGGGACATACTCTCCATAGGGTGAACCCCACGTCCCTTTGCCCCCCTTATCTATTCTGGGTTTTTTTTTTTTTTTTTTTAACATGGCAGCAGCCTGAAGTTATCAGATTGCCCCAGGACCCTGAGAACGCTCAGTGCCCACCTCCACCGGGTCCCTCACGCCTCCCACCTGGGAAGGACCCGCTGCTCAGCTGCCTCCTCACCCCGGGGGCCGGCAGGACTGAGCCTCCTCCCTCCAGGCTTGCTCACACCAGCTGAGTTATTATTTGTCTAGACACAAACCAAATTACAGGCCCGGTCCCCGGGGAGCAGTGGGCTTCTTGGGGGGAGGAGCCTGGACATCCCTGCCCCGCCTTCTCATCCCTCTGAAATTCCCCCTCTTCCACGCACACCAGCTCTCTCGGCCCCTCGGCCTCCCCACCACCATGGATTTGCGAAATATTTTCTCTTCTCTGCTCTTAAAAGGCTCCCTCCTGGATCCCGGCCATGCAGGCTCTCCCCGGCATGCGTCCCTCCTTCCTGCCAAAACCTCCCCCAAGTTAATCCCTCTGAGTGGCGGCAGCAGCGGTCAGGGCTCTGGATTTGGGCTTCTGGGGAACTAGAGTCGCAACCCTCAGCCTGGTGCGGACTCTCGGAGGGGGGCGCAGCTCTGGGATCTCAGTTTCTCCAGCTGTAAAATGGGGGCGTGGCCTCAGGGCCCCAGGAGCCCCTTTCGGGCTCCCAGCTGAAAACTGCCGAGATTCCGACACTCATCTTGCAGGATGGAAGGCGTCGAAGAGCCCAAGGGCCTTGGATTTGAATGCTCAGGTGTTGCCAGCTCGCCCTTCGGGTCACCGCCCACCTGGGTCCTCCCACCTGAGTCACATTTAGGGGTTCTTGATTATGAGAGCCTCAGGAGCCCCCACCTTCCGCTCCTGGGGGTCTCTCGCCTCTCCTACAGGGAACCCCCCACCAGAAAGGAAAACCTCCCCATCTTCAGCCAAACCTGGATTCAAGTTCCCTCACGCCCGCAGAGCTGGGTGGGGGGCCCTGCTGGTGGGTCCTGGGGGGCAGTAGCCAGAGGGGTGGCCCATGTCTCCACCTGCTTCCCTGGGCGCACCACGCGTGAGTGCACAACACCGACCCTGCGCCCAGCCCGCAGAAATTCCAGAACTGTCTCTCCGCCTGGTTGGGGGGGCTGGGGGGGGCAGGGGATGTCCAGGGCACGGCAGAGGGGTGAGGAGAGGCAGGGAGGAGTTAACAGCGACCCAGTCAGATCCTGGAAGGGAGGAAGTCGCGGAGGAAGTGCACCCCCCAGGCAGGAATTCCTGAAATTGGAGGGTGGGGTGGGTGCGACCTCGGGAGCAGCGGGGTGACTCCGTGAGGGGGCGCCGGGGTCACAGTGTCAGAGTCCACCTGCCGAGGCGGCCACGTACTGTGGGCACCCACTTCCCACACAGCGCCTTTGGGGGGGCAGCTCTGGGATGTGCCCGGATTGGGGATGCCATGGCGCGGGGCTGAGAGACAGGAAGGGAAAAGGCAGAGAGATGCCCAGAGACGGGAGGCGAGGCGGAGAGAGGCGCGGAGACCGAGACCAGGGCCGGATGGGGCAGGGAGACCGCGAGGGGCCGCGGGGCAGCGGCGGGGAGCCTCGGGCGGGCGCGGGGGAGAGGAGAGGGAGAGATGCAGAGGCGCGCGGGGATGTGGCAGAGGCGCGCCCGAGGGAGAGCGCCCCGGGGCGACCCTCCGAGACGGGTGGGGAGACGAGGCGGCCGCGGGGGCCGGGGCGCAGCGAGAGCCGGGCAGGCGAGGCGGGAACCGAGACGGCGCGGGAGGCTGAGGCAGGGCTGCGGGGGGCGCGCAGAGGAGAGGACCCCGCGCTGGCCGTGCGGGGCGCGGGCCGGGGCGGCGGGGGGCGGCGGGGGCCGGCGGGGGGCGGCGCCTACCTGCGCGGCGGCTGGACGGGGCGGGCGCAGGCGGCTCTCTCGGCGGCTGCAGGGTCTGCGCTCGACGGCGGCGCAGGGACCCGGCGGCGACTCCTCCCGGCCCCCCGGTGAGAGCCGCCAGCTGAGGCCCCGCCCAGGCCAGTCCCGCCCCCCATTAACCCCTTCATGGTCGCGCCCCCTTAACCCCTTTAGGCCTTCACACTACTGGACTCCCAGAGCCGGCGAGCGTCCCCCGCTGCTGGAACACTCCCCCCATCCTACCCAGCCCCTAGACGGGCGGCTGCATTTCACTAACCCCTCTGCTTACCCGATTTCCAACTTGATCAGGCCCTCAGCCTGGGGCAAACGAGGTCCCCCTTAGGCTCTCCTGGGACCGAGCCTGTCCTTTCTCAGACACCAACCTAAGTCCTTAACTTTTTTTTTATATTTATTTATTTATTTATGCACATATGAACGGGGTGCAGGCCAGAGGTGCGGGGAGGGTGAGAGGACTCATCAGAGACAGAGTGGGGAGCAGAACAGGCAGCTCTACGGAAATACCTTGCTGAGGGGAGCAGCGGGGAGACAGGAGAGGTCTGCTGCGCCATGTGGGTTGCTTCCTGGCGGGGGATCGACCTCCTGCTGCAGCGGCTGCGGACAGCTTCACTGGTTGTGTCTTAACCCCTTGCGCCGCCACCGGGGAGGCCCCACCTCGTTAACTTTCTGTCACTGCATTGGCTCCCTCCACCTCACCATCCCCCAGGTAGAGAACAAACTGGATCTGTTGAGTCCCCGCTCCCAGGGTCAGGACCACCCCAGGGAGGAGTCCGGGGCTGGGACTTCCAGCCCCACCTCTGGCTAGACCTTGGGCTGATGACCCCTGCGTGCCTCAGTTTCCTCTTCTGTCAATATCATCCCCCACTTTGTGGAGGGGATATTCCCCCACCTTGTCAATACTATCAAGTCTGAAAACCCCACCACGCTTCCTTTCCTCCCTGCTTTATTTCCTTTGCCCATTACAGGTCTCCCGTCGAGTATTTTTTTTTTTTTTAAGATTTATTTATTTATACAAGCACTGGGTACAGTCAGAAGCGCGGGAGGGTGAGAGAATTCACCAGAGCCAGAGCGGGGAGCAGAGCAGGCAGAAGGACCGAACCGGTGTCCCAGAGGCTGTGGGCAGCTTCGCAGGGTTGCTCAGCTGCTGAGCCACCGGGGAGGCCCCCCGTCGAGTATTCTATGTATTTCACTTATTATCTTCTAGTTATCTGACCCCTCCCCGACCCTTGAGTGTCATTTTCATGTCTGGTTTGTTTACTGTTGTGTCTGTTGCCTAGAAGACCAGGACAGGCAGGAGAGGTGTGCGATTCACATTGTTTTCAGAGAGCGAGGACAGAATACTAAGGGCTTCAACAATAGTTGAAGAGATTGGTTTTTTTTTTAATTATCCTCACATCCTTCATAAAACGACTGTGAGAAATCTTTCTTGGTCAAAGCATTTCAAACAGATCTGGCAGGCCGCACAGAAAAATGAACAGCTGGGAGGTGCACAAATTCTTTCTTTGCTTATTTTTTTTTTTTTTAAGAAAAATACAAATGCCCGATCTTAAGGGAACCGTGTGCTGAGTTATGACAAATGATAGTGAGCACTGAAATCAAGATAGGGCTTTTTCCTTCACCTCTGCTTCCTGAGCCATTAACTGTTTTCTTTAAAAAAAAAAAAAGATTTCTATTTATGCATACAAGAGCTGGGGTGCAGGCCAGAGGTGGGGGGTGATGGGATTCACCAGAGACAGAGTGGGGAACAGAACAGGCGGATCCACTGAAATACACTGCTGAGGGGAGCAGCGGGCGAGACACAAGAGGTCTGCTGCGCCCTATGGGTCAGCTCCCTGGCCAAGGATCTAACTCAGGCCACAGCAGTGATAGCGCTGAGATTGAACCCCTAGGCCACCAGGGAGGTTCCTTGATTAGGAAATTATTTGCCCTCTTTGTAGGGGGCTCAGTAATAAATACGTGAGACCATTGTTGGGGTGGGGGGGAAGACGTAGAACATTTCCAACCCCAAAAATGTTCTGTGTCCCTTTCCAGGCAACACTTATACTCTGTAGTGTCACCTGCAAATGAAGTGACACAGATTTTTTTTAAGGTAGCTGTTATTATAATCATCTGCTGTGTGGCCTCAGACAAGTGACCTTGCCTCTCTGAGCTATATTTATTACCCCGCTTCTCAGGGCGCTTGAGGGAAACAGAGAAAGAGAGCGTTAACCAAGCACCCAGGTGGCCTTCAACACAGGGAATTAAAGGTCGTTCCCTTCCACCCCCCCTCAAGGGAGTCTGGGTGGTTTCCAGGAAGGTGTCTTTAAAAGCTTTGCTCCTCCCCAAAATAACCCCATAAAAATCCTATTTTGAGACAACCCTATTTCAAGTTTCAAGACAAGCCCCACAGAGCCTTCCTGTCAGCTCCTTGGCCATCCCAAGCTTTGCATGAAGAAATTCTGAGGGGGCCTCCCCGATGGCTCAGCGGTTGAGCGCTGGGTTGGGAAGCTGCCCGCAGCCTCTGCAGCGCCAGTTCGATCCCAGGCTGCTCCCAGGGTCCCGCTGCTCCCCTCAGCAGTGTACTTCGGTCCTTCTGCCTGCTCTGCTCCCCGCTCTGGCTCTGGTGAATTCTCTCACCCTCCCGCGCATCTGACTGTACCCAGTGCTTGTATAAATAAATAAACAAATCTTTAAAAAAAAAAAAAGAAAAGAAATTCTGGGGACCCCACAGACTGGCGAAAGTTCCCCACTCTCCTGGTTTTATCCTAAATGTATGCTGTGATTGTGAGACAGGCTTCCGGTAACTTGTAGCCCCTTGGGGAGTTTCAGTGGGAGCATTTTGGAGGGGCGCGCAGGGTGGGAAACCCCCAAGGATGAGCGCAGGGTGGGAAACCCCCAAGGATGAAGGATGAGCGCAGGGTGGGAAACCCCCAAGGATGAGGTGGCTCCAGGGTGAGAACTAAGCTTTCATCATCCTCAGGGGAGGTCTGGAGAGAAGCCCCTGGAGCTGGCTCCCTTGCTGGGGAGCCAGTCCTGCAGGGCAGGGGAGGGTGATCCCTGCTCCCACCTCTCTCCTCCCGCCCTCCGAGTTCCTGTCAGGGCTTCCAGTTCCCAAACAGAAACCCGCAGGGTGAGCCTCGCGGGTGGCGCCCGCCCAGGGCAGCCTCTTGGGTCCGGAGCGGGAGGAGGAAGGCTGAGAGCGACTTGGGGGATGGAGTGACAGATGGACAATCGCCAGTTCTGTTCCTTAGAACTTTCCAGGCACGGTTTTCCATGCGGGCCTGCGGCTGGGCACAAGAGGGCGACAGAGCACCAAGGCATGGAGCACCAGGGCCGCCCCGCCACTTGGCCGGGACTTGGGCTTCGGGATGGCTCAGAAGGTGGTGGGGGACCTGAAGGGGCCTCTTGGTTAATTTTTTTTATCGTATTATTTTTATCCAGGTAACATGGTTTTTATCCATGTACAGGTTCACACTGTTATAGGGCAGCCCCGATATTGAACGGGTTCCTGGCTGTGGGTCCTCACCCGCGCGCTCAAAAGGGACTTATGAATACTCCACTGCAGGCACACACAAAAGGTTAATACAAGGTTTATTTACAAGGGAAAGGAAATAAGGAAAATGGACAACTCAGGGAGAAAATTAATGCGTCCTACCCGATCCGCCGACCTGGAAACCCAAAGGCACTCTCAGAGCTGGCCGGACGCTGCGAGCTGGTGGAGAGCCAAAATGGGGGGCCCCTCCAAAGCCCACGTGTCTGGCTTTATACCAACCCGGCTGCTGAACCCCACCCTCAGGTCCCAGCCACCTTCCCTTGGGTGGTGACGGGATTTGGAGTTCCCAGTGGCTTTGGCTTTGGCCTGGGGTGGGGGTGGAGTCCACAAAGCCTGCATGGACTTAGCCTTAGGACATCCTTTCCCCCTACCACCACCTCTTCAGATATGTCTTACCGTGTTTTGCAACCTTTCCTGGCTGGGTAGATTCATCGTCAGTCCTCCCAGGTGAAAGATAATTTTGGAGACTTCAGTCGATTTTCAAAGGCCTTTAACGCTGAAGCAGCCTTGACTCTCAGCATTCCCCTGCCTGGCCACCCCCCTTTACTCTCCCGGCTCCGAGTGACTCCGCCCGTATAGCCCCCTTGCCTCCTGTGCGCATGCCCGCTGCTCTTCAGACCCAGGTGTGCATCATTACAGGTGCTGGTCATGGATGCTCATGGCGGGAGGGCGGAGAAAACCTGATTTTTAACTCATTCACCCTTCACCACACGGTGCCCACCACCAGAGAAAGGAAACTGACCCCAGAATCGCAGACAACTAGCTTCTGAAGCCTGGGGGTCAAGAGGGGTGATGAGATTACTGGGCAGCGCAGGCTGAATAGGAGTTCTCCACGTTCAGAATGTGAATACCAGCAGGGAGGGAACAGCATGTGCGGAGGCTCAGAGGTGTAAAATGCCACAGGGAGGGGCAAACACTGGTGATTCAAATGGTGGGAGAGATAGGTTCCCTGGTGGTCTAGTGGTTAGGATTCGGCGCTCTCTCAAATGGTGGGAGAGAGGTGAGGACAGGAGATAGGGTTTAAACAGAGAAAGGTCAAATATGATTGGAAAAGAGACAGCTAACATTGTTAGGGGGCAAGAGCGGGAAGCTAAAAAAAAAATTTAAGATTTATTTATTTTTAAAGATTTATTTATTTATTTTATACAAGAACCGGGGTATAGGCCAGATGCACGGGAGAGTGAGAGGATTCACAGAGACAGAGTGGGGAACAGAACAGGCAGACTGATGAAATACACTGCTGAGGGGAGCAGCAGGGGAGGCAGGAGAGGTCTGCCATGCCATGTGGGTCCCTCGCCGAGCCAGCATTGCAGGCTGCAGACAGCCTGCACCAACAGGGGAGGCCCAAAGATTTATTTATTTATACAAGAGCTGGGGTACAGACCAGAGGAGCTGGACAGTGAGAGAGTTCACCAGAGTCAGAGCAGGGAGCAGAACAGGCAGACGGAGCAGAGGGCGCGACAGGAGAGGTCTGCCACGCCATGTGGGAATCTGCCTGCCTGGCCAGGAATCGAACCCGCGCTGCAGAGGCTGCGGGCAGCTTCACAATGCTGTCCTCAAACTGCTGCGCCACAGGGGAGGCCCGAAGCTAAAATTTAATGACTCTACTCCAAGCACTATTCTAAGTGTAAACGACCAAACGGGGTCTTTCACTTGCACCCAGAAAGCCACACTCTGAAATGAAATGCCACACACTTCAGAAATGTCACCACACGGTTTATTCCAGATGGCCCTCAGGGACTCAGCGGGATAGGCACCCCATATGGTTCCCTGAATGGCGGGAGTGCTGGGATTTCATAAGGGGTGAAGGAATATGAGGGCTTCACATTTCCAGTTCTGAAGGGGGAACAGGCAGTCCTTGACCAGAAAAGTGGAGGGGAGGGAAACTCTCAATATTGTGATTTATAGGAAATACAGGTACACAAATATATACATATTTGCTCATGCAGATAATGGAAATACTTTTCTTATACACATTTGGTCTTCACCCACAATTCCTGGCTCACAGCTCCAAAAAATCTTGGAATTTCTGAAGCATTATGAGGGTTACAGTGTTTCTTGTTATGGTAATGAAGCTAACTTTTGGAAAACACCTGAGGATGGGGGCTGGTTGCCAGGGAAACCAACCCACGCTGGGCGTGATTTGAGTCCCACCTCCAAAGCTCCTGGGAAGGGAGAGGCATTTGAAATTGAGTTCAATTGCCAAGGTCAGTGATTTAATCAATCCATGTAATGAAGCCTCCATAAAAAACTCCAGAGCAGGGGTTTGGAGCGCCTCCAGATGACTGAACACACAGAGCTTTGAGGTGAGGGCAGGCTAAGGAGGGCGCGGGAGCCTCTCCCACACCTTGCCCTATGCCTCTTCTCCTGGCTGTTGCGTGTTATGTCCTTTATCATAAATCAGTGATCCAGAGTCTGACTCACTCCAGCAAATTAACTGAACCTGAGGGCAGTCTCCTGTGCCCTCTGATCTGCAGCTACTGGGGCAGAAGCATCGGTAATAACTCAAGTCTGGGGAGGGGGTTATGGGGACCACCGATCTACCGCAGGTTGAGCAGAAACACAGGACTTGCCACTGGTGTCTGAAGAGGAAGCAGTTTTGGGGGGCTGAGCCAGTGTCGGAAGTGAACTGAACTGAGCTGGTGCTGAGAACCGCTAGCTGGCATAGGGGCACCTGCCCGCTCACGCTGGCACTGGCTGCAGGCACCTACGTGGGACCCTCTGAAATGACCGCATACCCTCTCCTTCCTAGAGGTTGTGCTCATCTCTGAGAGCTGTCTTTTCTGAAGGGTATTGACATGTGGAGAGTTCAGAACAGTTAGCTGTTCCTGGAGACGCACAGACTGTCCTCCACTGAGCGTAGCTGGCCTGAGAGCTTTGCAGATTTCCCAGTGATCACTTTTTATTCCCTCGGGAAGAGAGGCACTTGAGAAGTTGTCACTCTGAAGCTGCAAGGCTCTGAGCTTTCCATCCCAAGAGATCGCTGGTGCACTGGAGACAAGGAAAGGTCACACAAGTAGGGGATGTTCTATAAAAATCTTGTGTTTTTTTGTCCAGAAAATTCCCATGTTTTGCTACCTTATTAGAGCAGTGGTTCTCAAAGTGTGGTCCTCGGTATTCCTGGGGCACTCTGGAAATGCAGGCGCCAGCAGGGGCATGACTGAACAAGGAACCCTGAGTGGGGGTTGGGAGGGGCAGTATTTTCATCAAAAGCCAGCCCTGTGGGTGATTCTAAAGCTCCTTCATCCCTTCTCTTGAATTAGATAGTAGAAAAAAGAAAACACCACTTCGTGTCATCTTCTATAGCATCACTATTAATCACCTAGCTAGGAAACAGAAGACTCAGAATCCAACCCCAGTAGCAATGATATTCAGCTGGTTCACACTGATAGGGCTGTATTATCTGTAAAAATACTGAAACAATTTCCTATCAGGCTGTAGGTCACTAACCAGAGCAAAGATTAATCCTCCGTGTTCTAACACAACAGCTGGGGCCACACAACTTGATGTTTCCGCTGAGCTAGTTCTTAGCTCCTGGCTTGACCCTGTCTTCGGGTGCAGCATATGCATCGCTGGTGATTAAAAACACAATGCTTGCCAGCCAGCCGGCACATGGGGGTTTCTGGTTGTTGTGTTTCCCCATCCAGGAGCTCACTGCAAGGGTGGGGGCAGTCTGAGTTCAGCAAACTATACGTGGTTCACCAGGTGGGTTCTCTGCATACATGTTAAAAATCAGTAAGGGCCTAGGGGTTTAGTTTCAGCATTATCACCACTCTGGCCTGAGTTCAATCCCCATGTTGAATTTGTGGGGAGGTGACCCACATATGGCACAACAGACCTCCCCTGTCTCACCTGCTGCTCCCTTTAACAGTGCATTTCAGTCAGTCCGCCTGTTCTGTCCCCCACTCTGTCTCTGGTAGGTCCTCTCACCCTCCACACCTCTGGCCTACACCCCAGTTCTTTTTTTTTTTAAGATTTATTTATTCATTTATACAAGAAGCAGGGTACAGGCCAGATGCGCAGGAGGGTGAGAGGATTCACCAGAGACAGAGCGGGGAACAGAACAGACAGACTGACGAAATATACTGCTGAGGGGAGCAGCGGGCACGACAGGAGAGGTCTGCCGCACCATGTGGGACCCTCACTGGCCAGCTGGGATCAAACCGGCGCTGCAGAGGCTGTGGACAGCTTCACAGGGCGGTGCTCAAGTGCCTGCGCCACCAGCGGAGGCCCAAAACCCCAGTTCTTGCACGCATAAATAAAGCTTCAAAAAAAATAAAAATCAGTGAAAAGTTAAAAGTAAAAATTTTGCTCAAGGGTAGAGTAAGTTGAGATACCTCCCAAAGGAGAACACCGATGGCCAAATTTGAGCCCCCTGAAAATCCAGTTGGCCTTTTTTAGGCTACTCACTTCCTGAAGCTGACAATTTTTTTGTTTCTGTTGGATGAAGTTGGGTTTCCGTATCTTGCAACTCACAGTCCTCACACCCCATCTCCCAGACATCTATTGTGACTTCATTCCCTTAAGCCGAGTGCTTCAGGTGTTGGCTTCCTTGCTTTTACACAATCCCACCCTGCTGGCCACAATCATTGGTTCAGGAATGGTATGTCATCGAGGGGAGCCAATCACAGTAGACCAAGCAGCAGGCTAAGTTGATTGATCTGCAGACAAGCCCATCACAGATCTTCCCTGGGATATCTATACTGGGGCCCAAGGCTGGTTGATATGAGCGTTGAAGCTGCTGGGTGTCATGTTATTGTGGTGTGGAGATACCGGTCGCTGAGAAAAATGCTGACTTGCAGGAGGTGAGAGAAGGTATGGAGGGAGTATCCTGGTAGGCCTCTAATTGACTTGAGGACCTCAAGTTTGATTTGTAGGTACACAGATTTCTCTTTTGCTCTCAGAGGAAGTTTGGTTTCTGTTACTTGCATTCAATAAAAACAGAATAACAGTCCCTCATCACAAACTCTGTAACCCCTGTGTGCACACACACCCCAGATACATAAGTTAATGGACACACTCTATGGCCACAGCACACACAGACCCCGACACTCCACCTCAGTGCACGTGTCTTTATTTCTGGATGATACAAAAGAAACTTAAAAAACACCCCAAACCAAACACCCTAATGCTTTCCCCAAAACAATGTGACCCCTCCTCCCATCCTGATAAATAGAGACTTCTATCTGTCTGTCCACCCTCCCACCCCCATAACACTCTCTGCTATAGACATACTCTGGGTATATATTACTCTACTCGGCAATAGACATCTCCCGAAAATAGAATCCCAGCCCTGCCACCTGACTCTACCCTTGCCCGTGTCTCTGGCACACCCCCCACCTCAGACCACCCGCCACTGCAGCACGCTGGTGTCTTTGCCCCCTGTGGTCAGGGCCATGCTGTCATCCCACAAGAAGGCCACGTTGGTCACATGGCTGCTGTGTCCACCGTATTTGTGACTGAGGGCCTGTGATGGGGAAAGAAGAAGGTGAGAGGAGGGCCTTTATCTTGTTCTCTGCTGAATCCCCTGTGCCCAGGTACCTAGTAGGTGTCTCACAAGGACCATTTAAATTAATACAGATAGGGCCTCCTCTGGTGGCGCAGCGGTTGAGCACTGGGCTGCGAAGCTGCGCGCAGCCTCAGCAGCGCCGGTTCGATCCCCAGCCACGGGCGAGGGTCCCACATGGCGCGCAGACCTCTCCTGCCGCCCGCTGCTCCCCTTAGCAGTGTATTTCGTCAGTCTGCCTGCTCTGCTCCCTGCTCTGGCTCTGGTGAATTCTCTCACCCTCCCGCGCTTCTGACTGTACCCAGTGCTTGTATGAATAAATAAATCTTAAACAAAACAAAACAAAAAAAAAAAATTTCTTTAAAAAAAAAAAAATAAATAAATTAATACAGATAAAAAAACTAAAGTTCTCTCAGAATTGCAGAATCTGCGAGGGTTAGCGCTACAGACTCTGAAATTAATCACATTTCAGGTTAAGAAATGCTTTTGGGAGAGGGCTGCCTCCATCTTGCCCCCCAGCCCCCAATGCTGCTTGTTACCGCCACCCTGCCAGTCCTCCCATGCCCCACCCCAACACGGCGGACTCACTCGGGGTTGACAGCAGGGGTAGCTAAACAGGTGGACTTTGCCAAAATCATCAGCCGAAGCCAGTAGCTTCCCATCGTGGGAGCGGGCCACGGCGTTGATGTCCGTGCCATCTGCTCCCTCAGACCAGATGCCTGTGGACAACAGGGATGTGGTGGTGCTAAGATGTCAACTGGGGACCCCCAAGAGGAGCAGGCCCCAGCTATCCTCTCACCGTGTCTAATCTGGGAAGGGAAATGACCTTTTACAAATGTGTATCTGACCCTGCTCCCCTACTGCTCCATAGCTTCTCACATGACCCCTAAGCTCTGCCCGGCCTGGTTCCACCCTGCTCCAGCAACTCTTCACCAAAGCTCCCCTTGAACTCTGTAGTACCTTAGCCTCTCTGCCTGCTTGGATTCCTCAAATACCAAGGTCTATGTCACTCCTGGGCTTTTGTAGATTCTATTATTCCCTAGAGATTGTGTCCTTCTTCACCTCCCTGGAATGTAGAACTGGATCCAGTTCAATGTCCCTTCCTCCAGGAAGCCCTCCCTGACTCTCTCCAGGCTAGGGCCAGAAGATCCTCTGGACTTTTCTGTCCCAGCGTGACTTGTCTGGAGACAGGTCTGTCTCTCCCAGTGGACTGTGAGTCCCATGATGGCATGGGCCGTCATGGTCACCACTATGTGGCAGCACTGCCCTGCCCTGGGCTGGGCACAGAGGTATTCAAGGAGTGTGTGTGTTCGCTGCGATGGGTGGCCAGGGCACTGTCAGTGAGGCTCTTGGAGCCAGATGTCACCACCCATTTCATTATCCAGAGGACCTCAGAGGCCTTCTCACCTTACCCTTTTCTTATGCAAACACAGCCCCTGTGTGTAAAGGAGTTTCCTGTCCTGGAGGTAACCAATAGGACACTGGAAACCACCAATCAGGGATGTTTCTGGAACTCTTATCCTCAGTAAGACCCCCATTTCAGAACTTACCGAACACTCCAAACCCCAGGACACAAGTAGCCGTGGCCCATTCCACATTCCTCACAGCATCAGCACTGGTGATCTGCTTACAGGCAGCAGGGTCCCCTGGGATGGAAAATGAGGAGGGGGCTTCAGAGAGGAAAGAAGGATGGACTGAATACATCCTCTCACAGACAATGGACACGGGCATGAGACAATGGGCTGAGTTCCTACACCTCTGTGTACTGTCTGAGGGAGCTGGGTCCCGGGTGGTGACACCCCCATGTCAGAGCAGGGGATCTGCTTAGAAACCTGCACCCCATCCAACGGGAAAGGGAAGAAGTGGTTAAAAGTGGGGTCCACCAGGAGGAAATCAGAAGCCAGGAGACCAACCGATGGGAACAGGCCCTGAAAACCAGGGCCAGAGCAGAGTGCCTTGAATGCCCCAACAGCTCAAAGAAGCCCCCACCTCCTTTCTCAGAATTCTAGCTAGCCCCTGCCAATCGCACATGAGAATGGTGAGGGTGGGGGTGGGGGTGAAGGAGAATTGTCTTTTGGTCTTGGAGAACTCACAGTACAGAATCTCATAATCTCCGGAGTTGGTGACAAAGCAGCTGCTGTCCTGGGCCCAGTCCAGGTGGGTGATGAAACTGGAATGGCCCTGCGGGGGAGGGAAGGGGTGGAGTTAGCCCTGGAGGACGTGGGACCAGGTCAGGCTGGGTGGAATGCAAAATACAGGGATAGGGTGAGACACAAGGGAGCTAAAATGCAGGATCCACAGGCCTCTGGAGCCTGGGGGTGAGGCCAGACTACCGTGGGCGGGGCCAGACTGTGGTGGGCGGGGCTAGACAAAAGGGGCTTGGACACAAGGGAGTTTGGAACATGTGGGCAGAGCTGGACACAGAGGGGCGGGCTTTGACTGCAGGGCTGGGCCACACAGAGGGTGCGCTTAGAACGTGGGGGCGGGGCTACACGAGGGGGCGGGCTTAGAAGGCAGGGGCGGGGCTACACGAAGGGGCGGGCTTAGAAGGCAGGGGCGGGGCTACACGAAGGGCAGCTTAGAACACAGGAGGGGGTAAATGTGTGGGCGGGGCTAAGGCTCCTTGAGGCCACCGGGGCAGAGTCAGTTGAGTGTTGAAGCTGTGCTCCCTTGAGGTAGAAAATTGGTTAATTCTGCACCCCCTGGACAGGGTGGCGGCGCGGGCTGGGGGCCACTGCCCACTCACCGAGCACTTGCCCAGGCGGCTGACCTTGCGGCCGCCCTGGTCCACCGTGTACACGTACACCAAGTTGTCGTGGGAGCCCACGGCCAGGTACGCCCCGTCTGGGGGAGGGGGAGGGGGCTATGAGGAGACACCCTGGCTCGGTCCCCTCCTCTCTCAGATTAAAACCCCCACTAGCCCAGACCCCTCAGCAGTCCCAAGCGCCTTCCCAGCTGCAGCCCTAGGCCCGCCCCCAGGCTGGCTGCATGGGTGCCACCCCTTCCCCCCGCTGTGGCTCCCGCCTCGCCTCTCCAGGGTCCCGGGCCCCGCCCCTTACCTGGAGAGAAGCTGACCACCGAGATCTGCTCATTGCCATCTGTGTGGATAGCCACCAGGTCGTGGGTGTCCGTGTCCAGCAGCAGCCATCTTTAAGGGGAAGGCACCGGGGGAGGAAGGGTGAGTTTATCTGGTAGGGAGGGGCAGCCATGGGAGGGAGGGACCCCAAAGAGATCTGGGAAGCTGACTCCAAAGATCAAGGGAGATAAAAAGCCGCACCAAATTAATATTATCTGGGTTTTGGGGCAGTGGGTAAGAGGTGTGTGGTCAAAAGACAAGCCTCTCTGGGAAGCAGAGAAGCCCCCCTCCCCCAAGTGCCCTCCTCAGCTTTACCTGCCAGTCACTGTGCCTACAGCCAGGACTGTGCCACTGGGGTGGAAGCCAGCAGAGCGGGCGGGGTCCTGAGGAGGGAGAGAAGAGGGGGGGCTGAGGGCCACCCCTATCCATCTGGCTATCCCCCTGCCTCAGAGCCAACTCTCAGCCTCCCCCTGCTGCCCTCCAGGAACTCCCTGCTCCGGACATCCTGAAAGCAGCTCCCTTTCCTTGTACACGTCAGCTCGAAGAGAAAACACTCCTGTCACTGTGGATCCTGCATCTTCTTCTCCTCCTGTTCTACATTCCCCCGGTTTTATTCACCCAAGGCAACTGCTTCAGGTAGCGAGACAGCTGGGACAAAAGGTATTCGTATTTTTTTTTTTTTCTGTGGGACCCTCACCGGTGGCCGGGGATCGAACTGGTGCTGCAGAGGCTGCGGGCAGCCTCGCAACCCAGCGCTCAACCGCTGCGTCACTAGGGGAGGCCCGGTATTCGTATTTTTAAAAGACTTTTGATATAGAGAACCTGTCTGCTTGCCAGCCAAGTACACCAGCTTTTCACCAGGCGTGTCTCGGTGCCTGCTTCCTCTCATCTTTATCTAACACCAGTGCTGGGTACTACCACTGTGTCAACTTTGAGGGCTTGGTCAGCCTGCAGGCCCCAGGGTACATGCAGTGAGGTCTGGCTTCCACCTGTGGGTCTGACTTTTCCTAACATCGCTTGCCCTAGCCTGGGTGACCTCGCCTGGCAAATGGAGAGCCAGCACATCTGCCAGGACTGTTATAACTGACTCCTTCCGGGGCCTCCCTGGTGGCGCAAGGGGTTAAGACACAACCTATAATGCTATCCGAAGCCACTGTAGCAGGAGTTCAATCTCCGGCCAGCCAGGGAGCAACCCACATGGCACAGCAGACCTCTCCTGATTCGCCCACTGCTCCCCTCAGCAGTATATTTCAGTCAGTCTGCCTGTCCTGTTCCCCACTCTGTCTCTGGTGAATCTTCTCACCCACCCCCACACCTCTGGCCTGTACCCAAGTTCTTGTATAAACAAACAAACAAACAAATAAACAAATAAATAATCTTTAAAAAAAATGAATGACTCCTTCCGATGGTGAGCTAGTGACACGGCCTGCAGCAAGGAAGGACTCATTAAAGTTAGCACATGGGGTTGTGCCTTTCTGAGCCTCTTTCCAAGTGGGGATCCAAGAGGGTCCCTACTTCAAAGAGGGTCATCCCTCCTGCCTTGTGGAGGCAGGAGCAGGAGTTAAATAGCTGATTTGGGTGAAGTACTAAGCTGGTTTTTCCAGGTATGGGCCTGGGTTATCACAATTCAGAATAACCAAAGGGAGGGGTCTCCCTGATGGCACAAGGGGTTAAGGCTTGGCACTATCAAGCTATCCGCAGCCACTGCAGCAGGAGTTCAATCCCCAGCCAGGGAAGTTACCCACATGGCATAGCAGACCTCTCTTGTCTTGCCTGCTGCCCCCCCTCAGCAGTGTATTTCAGTATTCTGCTCTCCACTCTGTCTCTGATGAATCCTCTCACCCCTGTACCTCTGGCTTGCACCCCCAGTTCTTGTATGCATTAATAAATAAATCTTAAAAAAAAAAAAAAAAAGCCCAAACCCAAGGGAGTGCATTACAAGTTACAGATTTCTGCTCCCAAACTCAGGCCTCCTGATTCAGACTCTGTGTGGCACTCAGGATACTGTGTTTTGAACATGTCCTGGGTGATTCAAATGCTCTGGAAAGCTAGAAAACTACAGGGTCTGGCGCAGAGTAGGTTTTCAATTAAGAGAGCCAGAATGAAGATCCTTCTATATGATTATGACAATTTCCAGGGCACACCAGCCCCAAGTCATAAAGTTCAGAGGCCATTAACTATTCCAGTATTGGAGAGTTCCTGGAGCAGTCTCAAAAGGTGATGTGGGGGATCTGGTATATCTCCCCACATTGCACAGGCAGGGATGATTAGAAACTACAATGTCCAGAATCCCTTGCAGCTAAGGTTCAACTGTGATTTGGAATCAGTTGCACTTTCGTGTGCTCTGGAAGGCAGGAAGCAGAAGCCCTGCTTCTGGCTCCTCTTCTGACCAGCTGGGTGATGAAGCAATGGGATTGCTGTTAATGCCACATGAGTGATCACTAGCCTTGGCCACAATGGAAGTCAAGGGCACAGGGTATTTGGTTTTGGTCAGTGCAAATGTCACCAGCACTGGGTGGCTTGAGAACAAGACAATCCAATAGAACCTTCTATGATGACGGAGATGTTCTATTTCTGCACTTTCCAATATGAAAGCCATTAGCCACATGTGGCTACCAACCCCTTGCAATGTGGCTAGTTCAACTGAGCAGCTGAATTTTTTATTTCAAAGATTTATTTTATTTATTTATGCGTACAAGAACTGTGTAGGCAGAGGTGCGGTGGGGTGATCGGATTCACCAGAGACAGAGCTGGGGATCGAACTCAGGCTGCAGTGGCTGGTGACAGCTTCATAGCACTGAGACTTTAATCCCTTGTGCAATCAGGGAGGCCCTGAGTCATTAATTATATTTGCATTTTAAAGTTAATTTCAGTTTGAGGGCCTCCCTGTTGGCTATCACTACTGTATCCTGAGTTTGATCTTCGGCCAGGGAGCTACCCACATGGCGCAGCAGACCTCTCCTGTCTCCCCGCTGTTCCCCTCAGCAGTGTGTTTCAGTCATTCCACCTGTTCTGCTCCCCACTCTGTCTCTGGTGGATCATCTCACCCTCCTTCTCTCTACACCTCTGCCCTATACCCCACTTCTTCTATGAAAGAAAAACAAACAAAAAACCAACTTTAATAAATAAAGTTAATTTATGTTTGACCAGCCACATGGATTGGACAGTGTAGCTCTACAGTCAACAGTGCAGCGGCCACAGCTTCTGGGTTTCTGGATTACCTGCCTCTTCCTGAACTCGGTTCCTGACTCCCTAGCTGACTGTGGCAGAGGCAGCAGCTCCCCTAGGGAGTCAATTCTGTGGTATTCTGGGCTTCCTTCTAGGTGAGAACCTGCTCCCCATTACTTCCAAATGAGTCCCAGTTCCCTGTAGTAAATTGCCTTCTGTTTAAAAAGGCACCCCTGGATGGGGGCCTCCCTGGTGGCATAAGGGAATAAGCACCACACTATGAAGCAATCCGCAGCCTCTGCAGCACGAGTTCAATCCCTGGCCGGCCAGGGAGCAACCCACATGGCGAAGCAGACCTCTCCTGCTTGCCCGCTGCTCCCCTCAGCAGTGTGTTTCAGTTAGTTTGTCTGTTCTGTTCCCTACTCTATCTCTGGTGAATACTCTCACCCCCCCCACATCTCTGGCCTGTACCCCAGCTCTTATATGCATAAATAATCTTTAAAAAATAAAAATAAAAAAATAAAAAAGCCAGGATGTGACAGCCCTCCTGCCCGCCAGGGACTGTGCTGATGCTTCTCTTGGCCGACTTTTTCCCTTTGCAAAGCAGCAGAGGCTGCTCTCCTCCCAAGGCTGCCCAGATGTGGCTATGGAGGTGTCTTTTTTAACAAACCTGTCCCTTTTAGGGGCAGCTCTTTCTGCCCACTGTGTCTGTGCAAGCCTCCTTTACTTCCCTCCCTTTTTATAATAAGTCTGCCCTTTTGAATAAAAAAAAAAAACAGACCATACATGTATATATTAAAAAGCCCGGATGTGGTTTCCATCTAATCGAGACAGCCAGATCAAGCCCAGCCGCGTACCTCAATGCTCCTGCTCCACAGGGGCTGGTGGGACTCTGCGCTCCACAAGTGCACCAGTTTATCCTGCCCGCACGTCACAAACTGGGCCTGGCTGGGGTGCGCAGCCAGGCCCCACAGCTCTTCCACGTGACCCTGGCGAAAAGGGGAGATGGCAGCATGGAGACCAGGAATCCTGGCCCTTTACCCCACAAGCTGATGCTAGAAATTAGAACACAGTTTCCGTGACGCATCTGAGGGAGGCTGAGCTTACGCAGCCCCCTGCTGTGGTGTGTGAGCCTGGTCCGCACCCTTCCACCAGCTCTGCTCCCCGGTTTGCACAGTGGAAGGCCCAAGAGCAGTATGGGTAGGAGCTTGACCTTGAGAGTCACAGGGGACCCATGTGGGCACTAGCCCGGCGGTTTGGCTTCAGCTCACTCCTGCAGACGACATGCCCTTGTCTGGGCAGGTGACTTCTCCTGGGGCCTAGTTTACTCTTCTGTGGAATGGGGCTAGTCAGTGTGTGTGTCTCATGGGTGGCTGTACTCACTCAAATCACGGAGGGAAGGAATACAGTGGCCAATACAGAAAAAGGGCTCGCCAGATGGGAGGGGCTGTAATTATTAACATGTACTATATACATGTATATTATTAATGCATTATTTATATTATTGTATATTATAATTATTAATATATTATTAATTATAAAGAACACTAAAATCCAGTATAACTGATAGGAGCATGATGACTGTTAGCTCATATAACCCCAACAATACACCGATGTTACACATCAGCATTACACAGATCGTGTATGTCAATATGTTAGTGATCGACTCAGTAACATGTAACAATGGTAATACTAGAGGTTTCCAAGGTCCCCTTTTGGAACATATGCAAAGTCCCTGTAGCCCTTGTTATCCTTCACCTGCTCCCTGCGGAAACTAGAACCAGAGGGGCAGCCTCTGGGATTTCTGTGAGGCCAGCAGGGGGAAAAGGCATGGAGAGGGTGAGGCAAGGGGAGGGTTTCTGGGCAGGGAGACTTTCTGGCACTTCCTGTGCACCAGGCGCTGTTCTGCAAGCTGCCTGTGAACCCATGGAATCCTCACCAAACCCCAAGAGCTCAGCCCTGGTACTCTCCTATTTCATAGAGGCACAGAGAGGTTATTCACTTGCCTCATATCACACAGCTAATGAGTGGCAGGGTGTGGCTGGATCCCAGGTGGTCACGCTCCAGCATCCACACTCCTGACCACCGTGCTACATGACCTCTCGGTGGGTGGGTTTTTTCATTGGGTGGGAGGGTAGTTTTGGTCTTCGAGGAGGGAGGAGTGGGCATTTGAACTGCAAGAAAAGAGGCAGACTCCAGGGAGTCTGCCCAGATCTTTGGAACTGGAAACTGGGGAAGGATGGCCTGTGGAGCACCTGCCAGGGCACCCACAGATGGGTGTTGCTCTGCTCAGAGGGGCAGGGGAGCACAGCAGCAGTGGGGTTGGTTGCTGGACAGTAGGGAGTTCTGGGAGGGGGATTCTGAGGTGGGGCGGGGGCGATGGAGAGGAAGCAGGAAAAGGGAGCGTCGGTGGCGCATGTCGGGTTAGAAGGAAAGGGATGGGCAGGAGAGGATGAGAAGGAGCAAGAAGAGGAGGACAGATGACGCTGAGAAGAGAACCGAGGCCAAGAGCCGCTCACCTGGACAAGCAGGGAGAAGCCCAGATGCACGGAGCCCTGGAGGATGGAGTTGCGGGTGGTCCCCACATAGAGCGTGTCTCCCCGACCCTCTGCCACGGTGCGCACAGGGCCAAAGTCTTCCGGGACCTGGGGGGGCACATGAGTGGGGGACACCCACAGGTGGGCGTGGGGCTAGGACACCGTACCAGCGAGAGGAAGGTCTAGCGGGAGGAGCCCAAGTGGGGTGCAGAGAGCGTGTCCCCCTCCTCACCTCCACCTCCTGCAGCTTGCTGTAGTCAGAACCCCAGAGGACCACGCGCCGATCGCGGCCCCCTCCGGACACCAGCGTCCCGTCCCGCAGGGCGCAGAGCCCAAACACGCCGCCGTCGTGGGCGCCCAGCACCGCCTGGGTGATGCGGTTCCCGCCTGCGGGTGGCCAGGGGCAGAGGTCAGCAAGGGAAGCAGCCCCTGTACTGACCCCGGAAAGCGCTTGGGATTTTCTCAAGTGTATATTCAACTATTCCCCCATCTTCCCTCTATCCATGCTGCCACCTACCACCCATCTCCCCGAGTATGCAGTCACCCACCCACCGCGCCACCTCAGCTAACCTGCACCCATCCGATCCGTCCTTTCACCCTCCCACCCGCCCATTCATTCGTACATCCACCCACCGGTCTTTCCACCCACCCACCCACCTACTCATCTGTCCACCGATCCACCCGTCTGTCCATGTACTCATCAACCCCCTCTCATCCTCGCATTCACTCTCTTGCACCCAACTACCCATGCACGAGACAAGCCATCCTCTCCACCCACCTATTTCCCTGTCCCCTACGGACTCACCCATCTATCCACTCATTTCTCAACCTTCCCATCCATCACCCCATCCAATCAACAACCATTTAACTTTTACTCTCGTTCTAGCTTCATGCTGAATGGTACTGGGGACACAGTGCTGACTACCTCAGATTGTACCCTTCGGGGCTCACAGTCTAATTTCAGGCACAGACCCACTACCTGTCAGTAACAACCCAAGATGGCAAAACTCAGGAAACTGGGATCCCATAGAGGACACCCAAACTAGTGGATCAGGGAGGGCTTCCTGGAGGAGGGGCTGGGTGAGCAAGGATCTGAACGTTAACTGAAAGTGGGCTGGGTCAACAGAGGTTAGAAAAGTGCCCCAGCAGCAGGAATAATGTGTACAAAGGGCAGAGAGTAGGAGAGAATGTGGAACTATTTAGGGAACAAATAGAAACCTGGTATGATTAAGAGACAAGAGAAGACAGGGTCAGATCATGCAGGGTCTTAGAGGCCTCAGTGAGGAGCATGGACTTTGTCCTGAGGGAACTGGGGAGTAATGGAAGCGTTCAACACGGGAAGGACAAAGTCAGATTTACACTTGGTTCTGAGAGCAACCTGAAAGGAGGCGGTGCTGGAGGGAGGTGTGGAGGGGGACAAGACTGAGGGCTGTGGGAGCAGGCAGGAGGCTGGGTCAAGGACTCAGACCATTTCACCACACCCAGGCTCCATGAGCTGGACCCCATGGTAAGACTGGAGCTAAGGAAGTGAAAAAGATCCAGACTCTGCCTGCAGAGAGCTTAGTCCGCTAGGAAAGACACTGTCACTTATCCTCAGTCGTCTCATCTCAAAAAAAGTTCAAAACAACCCAATGATATTAACCCACTTTACAGATGGAGCAGCTGAGTCTCAGAAGCATGACTCTTCCAAGGCCAGAGAACACACAGCTCTGTTGACACCTGTCCCAAGTCCGTTCAACTTCCAAATCTGTGCCCCTCCCACTACACCTGCTCAAACTGTCATCTCAGCCAACGCATTCGTGTGCTACAAAGAACTAACTAAACTATGATGTGGACCTGTGACTCGGTGAGGAAACTCATTCACTCACCCATGTATTCATCACTCGTAGGTCTACGGCCTGGGAAAAGATCTATTTATTGAAGTCATCCATTTGGGGGACAACCATTTATTGAATTGTTATTTCCCTAATTGCCCACTCATTAAGGGAGAGACCATATTCACCTACTTGTTCTTCTGTTCATGACTAAGACAACCCCTTCATCAGTTCTTCACTGCTCTGAGGATAACCACCTCTCTCTCTCTATCCATCCATCCATCCATCCATCCATCCATCCATCCATCCATCCATCCATCCATCCACTGTGCTAACACATTCATTTATAGTTCCAATTTGATCCCTACCATGGGAATAGCAGAGATCAAGGGTGGGGAATAACATTTCATGGAGCTGTGAATACTGAAGCTGAGCTTTGAGGGGGTGTTGGAATCGGACAAGTAAGGAATTCGCCTACTGGGCACACATCCCACGTAACGTCAGAGGAAGGGAGCAGAGCCAAAGGGGGTAAAGGAGGACAGAGTTGGGACCCCAACAGGTGGGGTGACACTGACCTTTGCCCCAGACATAGAGATTCCCCCCAGAGTCCCCAGTGACCACATCGCCACCCTCCAAGAAGGTCACACACAGCACGTACTTCGGTTTCTCGTGTTTCTGCAGTGAGGGAGAAGGGGAAAGTGTCAGAGTCCTGAAGCAGGGTATCTACCAAGAGCTCATCAACCATGATCTGGGGGTCCCCGCCATGTCTGGGGGTGAGCCCTGCGTAGAGCACCTACACCGCCAATCCTAATACATAGAGAGTTTGTGACCACACTGTCCCCCTCCCCACCCCTGGACACAATTCCTGCCTCCTCTTCCCTCTCTGACTTCCACCCCTACTCTGTCTCTGATTCCCCCTGCTGTCACCCCCTTGGGTTCTCTTCTCCACCCCTGCCCCTGTCTGTCATGCCCTGCCCAACCCACCCTTACTCAGAATCTCCAACTCATCTGTCTATGCTTGAACTTCTTGGGGGCTCCCTTCAGGGCCTCAAAAAAGCAGGGGGGCCCTATCAGGGTTGCTCCTGCATCTTCTACCACAGGTCCTCCACTTCCTGCTGCTTTTGGTCTCGGTGCCCATCTTTCTCAGTCAGGACGCCTGTGAGCTGTTTACCCATAATACCAACAACGCCATTTATTGAGCATTTACTATCTGCTAGGAGCTGCTACACTCTTCATCCCACTGAATATTCACAACTTCAGAGAGTTAAAGGGGATCATTCCCTCTGGATAAGAAAATTAAACCCCACAGGCAACATCCCAGCATCCATCACCTGTAGCCTTTTGGACCACCCTCGGGGGGACTTGTTCGCCTTGGTGCTCCTGCCCTCCTGACACTCACCTCAAAGAGGCCCTGCCTCTTGCTCAAGCTGCCCCCATCCAGGTTCCAAAAGTAGACATGGGATTTCCCACAGGTGATGATCATGGTGGGGTCTGTGGGGTGGAAGGTGGCCACCAGCACCGCCTCATTGGAGCACTTTGGGGAGTGGAGGAGATTCTGAATTGAGGACCTCAAAACCACCAGGGTCACCACCCAATCCCAAGTAGGACTGCCTGATACAGTGGTAGGGGGTGTGCGCTGCACAACTATCTGTATGCTTGACTATATACTTTACATCTAGTAGCTTTACATAGAAAACACATATTGCACATTACTCGCACACTGTCACGCACACTACATATATGTTATCTTTCCGATACAGGAAAACTTAAGTACAGGGCCAGTCAGTGAGACATTAATGGCTTCTTCATTAATATATATATACAGCAGACACTTGGACAGTCCCAAACCGACACCATGCACTGAGCTCAGCACTTGACATCCATAAGCTTATTTAACCTCATAACACCCTGAAGGATAAGTCTCATTAGTATCCCCCTATTATAGATGAAGAAATGATACTCAGAGAAGGGAAGTCATTTGCCTAAAGCCACACAGCTAGAAAGAATCCAGAATCAGCGCCTCCCTGGTGGTGCAAGGGGTTAAGATGCAACCTATGAAGCTGTCCACAGCCTCTGCAGCACAAGTTCGATCCCCGGCCAGGGAGCTATCCGCATAGCACAGCAGACCTCTCCTGTCTCCCCGCTGGCCCCCTCAGCAGTGTATTTCAGTGGATCTGTCTGTTCTGTTCCCCACTCTGCCTCTGGTGACTCCTCTTACCCTGCTGCCCCTGCCACCCCACACCTCTGGTCTGTACCCAGCTCTTATATGCATAAATAAATTAAAAAAAAATGTATTTTTTAAAAAAAATTCCAGAATCAGCTCACCTAGCTCTGATTCCAGAGCCCAGCCTTTCAACTCTTCTTCCCCAAACAGAGGGCCCACATTCAAAGCCTAGGCCTCTTGCCCCCAACCCAGAATGGCCTATGATCTGAGAAAGTATTTTTACAACCCACTAGGCCCAGGTTGCTCATCTGTAAGACAGCGGACTTCCCAGAGACACATGTCCAAGTCTGTCTTGGACACTGTAGGACTATAGAGTCTGTAGCCACCTCGTGCCAACCTTTCAAGTTGGTCCTGGTCCACCCACCCCATATTCCAACATCAAAACCAAGGCCCCAAACGGAAGATGCTACCATTATCCCCATTTTACACACGAACCAACCGAGGTTCCGAGAGAGTGAACCACTTTTCCAAAATCACAGTCACCAAATTGCAAATCCAGGACTTGCAGGTGGGTCTACCTGATTTTTAACGCCTAACACTGACATCCAGCAGGTCCCATAGGGCACCCCAAGGAGAGGGAATGAGATTCATCACCCCACCTTGCTATCCACCATCTTGGTCTCCTTGGCCCAGTCCCACACGGAGAGTATATGCTCGTTGGATTCATCCACTGCACAGAGCAGGTTGCCTCCATTCTAGGAGGAAAAAAGAAGAGGTAGAGGAGTGAGGTCAGGATCACTCCCAGACACACACACACACACACACACACACACACACACACCCCCAGTGGAAACACTTTCGACTAAGGTCTGTTTTAAGACTTTCAAAGGCTCCGGCCCACATCATATAAAACACATTAAAATATACTCATCATCTATGAACCATAGGCATAATTTTGAAACGTTCTTTATAATTTGCCTTTTGAAATGATCGGTCCCTAAGAAGCTCAGTTACAAGTTTTCTGCCGCTACCCAGCCAGGAATTCTTGCCAAGACCATCTGATCTGCACTTTCAAATGGAATGACTTTTATATACACGAAATTAAACAACTAATAAGGTTGACATGTTTTTTATACCTTTAGTTAAACAAAAGTTAAGTTTGATTTTGCAAGTTTTTTTTTATTTCCCCTCCCCACATACTTTGGCCAGAAGATCTCTCCTTCCCCCCAAAAGTTATGAAATGCCTCCTGAAGTTCTCAGGAAACCTACAAGCTCTCCTCCAATGCTTTTTCAGCTATCTGTGGGAGGATTGGTTGTTTTTTCATTCCCCAATCTGCTGTAGAACAACACTGGGGTAAAATACGATAAAAATGTAAACCAGGATTAGAAAAAGAAAAAAAGCACATCAATCACACACTTGGCTGTTGGGAGAATGTCAAATTGCTCTACAAATTCCTAAAGGCTTACTCTGGATTTCTATACTTATCTCGCCAGACCTGCCAACACCCATCTGGGATGGCACAAGGCGCAGCATGGGCCTCCAGCCCGGCTTAACGAATCCTTAAGGGGTAAGGGTCTTTATGGATAAAGAATGAAAGGCGGTGGGAAAAATAATCCACCAAGCATAAAGTGATCCAGAACAAGGAAACAATGAGGAGCTTGTCTGGGGGTAGATGGGGACAGGAGGCCCCCTCCTGAGGGCTAACAAAGCAGGTCTGTAAAGCCACAAGCCCAGGATCGCAGGCCCCAACGCGAGGAATTCGGCAGGGGTGGAGGGCGTGGTCTCCCGCGTGATGTCACCACGAGGGCGTGGCCTCCACCCAAGGGGGCGGGTGGGAAGATGCTCCTGATTTAGGTGGTGAGGGGGAGCGGGCAGGTGAGGGCTGGCAGAGGACTTACAGATTTGGAAAAGCCCACACAGCACACGGCTCTGTCAAACACTCCCAGGCCCAGCACGTGTAAGGTGGAGAGGGAAACTGAGTCCCAGACGCGCACGTGGGGTGGCAGCGGCTGCGGGGAGGGGTAAAAAGAGAGGGCTGTCACTCGGGGGGCCAAAGGGCCCGCGCCTTCACTGCCAATCTGGCCTCCCAGTCCTGCCCCTCCCCCACTCGGTTACCTTTCCTTCCTTAGTGGTGCCCGCCACCTGCCCGGTGGCGATGGTGACCATGTCAGGGTGCACAGCCAGGCTGGGTAGAGAGAAGACAGACAGGGCTCAGTGGGAGGAGGGGGCTCCCTGCCCCCCAGGCCCACATTTACAGCAGGTCCCAGCCAGGAAGCTTGGTTAGCCATCCCAGCAGTTGACTGAGTGAGTCAGTAAATATGAGTCCTTCGGTCGCAACAAGGGGGTACCCCCATTCAGAAGCAAGACTCGGGCCCGGGGCCTCAAACACAAATGCCCACAGGGCTCAGACCTGTACCATACATGGTGGGCAGGAAAGAGCAGCGGTTTATGGGAGCTGCCACCACCTGGTTCCCCAACTAAATGGATGGTCTGGGGCGTTGTCAGCTCAGTTGTTCAAAAGCAGTGAAAAACCAAGCAAAGGACTTCACCATGTAAAACATAATCAATCCACTCTGTGTTCCTGAATCCAGCCTGCAGGTCAGCGATGGTCTGGCCCTGCCCCATCACCCCCTAAGAAGGGGATCTGAGCATTGGGGGGCGGGGGCCCTCCCAGGCCTTACCATTTGATGTCATCGTTGTGTCCCAGGTAGTGCCGCTGCCTCTGCTCCTCCACGCTGTACAGCACGGCCACAGAGGCCACGAAGTACACGATCTCCCCCGTGGGCAGCAAGTAAAGGTTGGCCCGGCAGTCTCGGCCACGGTAGCCGTAGCTGGAGATGCCCAGGCCGGTTAAGGAGCCTGTACAGCACTGCACCAGAGGACGGGCCGCCAAGCCCAGCGGCTGTCTTCTCCTGTCCCACTCCTGCCCCTGTGGTGGCTGGGTATGTCCACCAGGATATCGACCCATGGCACCGGTGAATGTGACCCCCTCTGGACAGGAGTCTGCAGATGGCGAAGGCCATGTCAAAGCCACACAAACCCTAGGGGTTGCCAGCGGCCAAAAGCTGGGAGGAAAGAGAGGGAACAAATTCTCTCCCAGAACCTCTGCAGGGAGGGGAGGCCTCTGGGGCATGGCTTCTCAGATGGAGGCGTGGCCCAGCCTGCACCTTGATTTTGGATTTCCAGTGGCCAGAAAGGGGTGAGAAAATGTTCCTTCGCAGTCAGCATGTCGGTGGTATTTTGTCACATCAGCCACAGGAAACGAATCTCCTGTCCACTCCCTTCCCCCCAGGAATCTATTAACACCTAAGTTAAAATCCATTAACACCTAAGTCAGCTCTTGGCTGGGCTCAGAACTCACAACTCTGGCAGGGCTCCTACAGCAGGGGGAGCAAAACCCAAAGTCCTTACAAAGCCCAGGCAGGAGGCCTGGCCTGATCTGGGCCCTGGCGCCTCACTTACCTAGTACCTGCTCAGCTCCCATTACTTTAGGGTCCTCACCTTTGCACTGGCCCTTCCCTCCACTTGAATACTCCGCCCATCATCGCCCCCTGCAGGCTTCTGCTCAACTCAGCTCCTGAGACAGGCCTTCCCTGCCTACGCCATCTAAAACTGCAAAGGGGGCCTCCTGGTGGCACAAGGGGTCAGGTCTCAGTACCTATGAAGCTACGCAGCCACTGTAGCAGTTCGATCCCTGGCCAGGGAGCTGAGCCACATGGCTCAGCAGACCTCTCCTGTCTCCCCGTTGCTCCCCTCAGCAGTGGATTTCAGTAGATCCGCCTGTTCTGCTCCCCACTCTGTCTCTGGTGAATCCTCTCACCCCAGGCACCTCTGGCCTGCACCCTGGCTCTTGTATGCATAAATAAATAAATTTAAAAAAAAAAAAAACTGCAAAAGCATGACCCTCACTGCCACTGGCCCTTCCACTCTGCAGCCCACTCGTAACTACCTGCCCGCTAGCTATTGGCAAATCTTCATCTGTTTTGTTTCCTGCTGGATTCCTGCTTGTGACCAGGTCACAAGCAGACTCGTGAGTTCAATATGACCCCCCAACCCCCCTTCAGATGAGGAAGTGAGAACTTTCTGTGTCGGAAGTGCTCCAGGGAGAAAGACCAAACTCCTCCCACTGGCCTGCATGACCCCTTTCTGGTCTTAAGAGGGCTCCTGCCCTCCCTTACTCTGACCTTGAAGTTCTTCCAAATGCCAACACCATTACTGCCACTCTAGGCCTTGGCACTAATCTTCTCCTTTGCCTAGTTCACTTCACCTGCCACCTTTCTCAACTACCAGTCACCTCCAAGCAGCCCTCAGACTCACGCTGTCCACCAGACTCATCCCACTTAATAATTATCTGGTCTATCTGGTCTAATTGTTAAGCGGCCCTAAAGAGACTGAGTTCCAGAGCAGCTGAGGGCTGTTCTGCTTGCTTCCATTAACTCTTCCTCTGGGAAGCCTTCCCTGACCCCTCCAAGTTCCCTCATGCCAGCCTTGCCCACTGAGTTGTCACTGTTGAGGTCTTTCCACACTGCACTGTGAGCCCAGGGTACAGGCAGACACTGTCACGGTGACCTCCTGGGTCCCTGGCCTTTGTCCACAGCACAATGGACTGGACAGCAGTATGTGGACCTGACTTGTGGTTACAGTGCCGCCCGAAGCATTCTAGAGCGGGGGACTCTGGGGCCCAGTGACGCTGGCAGTCCTGGCTGCGCCTCCTCTGATCCTGCCTGACATCACTGCCTGGCATTCCTCGATTCCCGAGAGTGTTCCCTGTTGCCTCAAGGAGGTTCTCACCCCGAAGAAGGCCAAGCCATTTCACTGACATCCCTGCCTCTGCCAGAGCTGAAACCAAGGCAAAGAGCAGAAGACAGGGACACAGAGGGCTTTTTGGAAAAAGCTGGGGATCCAGTGTCAGGATTCATGCCTCAGATCTCTGACTCCCTGAGACCGGCCTGAGCCCCTTTTCTTGTCCTGCATTTCCTATC
Organism: Talpa occidentalis; assembly: GCF_014898055.3. Lineage (NCBI taxonomy): Eukaryota > Metazoa > Chordata > Mammalia > Eulipotyphla > Talpidae > Talpa > Talpa occidentalis. Next base: position 44,426,237 of record NW_023601754.1, read on the forward strand.
TGGAAAGTGAAATTCCCAACCTGCAGGCCTTGGAGGCCACTAGCTGTAAAAGTACTTTCTTAGTTACACAAAGGCAAGGATCTTATCATCCACTGTATTTGTGCATGACGGAACTTAGAACCATGCCGAGCATGTAGTAACTGCGCAATAAAAATTATGATTTTATCAGTCCTTGTTTATAGGGTAAGGATTATGAGCTCAGTACCTTGCTCCACTGTTTCCTGATTCTATGACTCTGAGATCAAAAAACCCATTTTTCAGAGGCGAAAACAGAAGCCCAGAGCAGCAAGGTGACTTGTCCAGGGTCACACAGCTAGTCAGGTTGAGCTGCGGTTTCAACCAAAGATATGGTGCTTAATCATGATCAACTTGTTTCTCAACTACACAGAGCTCACTCTGGTCTGAGCCTGCTTGTCATCTGGAACACTCTTCTGAGTGCTTCCATGCTGGCTCCTTCCTATTTATTGTTCAGTTCTCCACTCAAATGTGACCCCATCAGAGAAGTCCCCCCATCAGAGAAGTCCAATTACTCCCCTCCCAGGAGCTCAGGTTACTGTATTCCCAGCACTGAGGACTTCACAGCAAGATCTTGTTTATGTAACACTGGCTTCTGTGTTATCTTCCACCTCCTCCTTTTAGAAAGCCAGAGTCCACATGTGGAAGAGACTCTTGACATATGGAAGGCACTGAGCAAACATTTGCTGTTCTAATGCTTCATGAAAGGTCCTTCCAGCGAAAATGCTTTCCTCTGCACCCAGCAGACTCCAGGGTGCTGTACACCCTTTGGGCCACATAAGCCCAGCCAGTCCCACCTTCTGTACAAAGCCCCTCCCTCCTGCTGACTTCCCCAGGGGAGAACTATTGTCCCTTCCCGACTGGGGGCCAGGGAATGCGGGTGGGGTAAAGAGGGATTAGAGCAAAAGGATACACCCAATCCAGCTTGAGGCGGCAGGAAGGCAGCTCAGAGCGCGTGTCCAGGCTGTAGGTGGGCGCCAGCTCATCTGGGATTAGCATGGGCACAGGGCGGCCCCTCAGGAACATTTTCACGGAGCCCTCCTCTGCTGGGACACCCCCAGAGATCAAGTGTTAACACCACTACGCCTCTCTATTTCCTCTCCCCTTTAGGTTTCTTTTTTTTTTTTTAATAGGTGGGGAAACTGAGGCAGGAGAGGCAAAGGCCAACAGCCAGGTTTCCTGGCCTCCAGCTCCACCCTCTCACCCCAGCAAGTCCCCCAACCAAGTCCCACCCAACTCTCGCCGCTTACCCATGCTGAAGATAACTTCTTTGGTTTTGCTGTCAAGATAGGACCAAAAAAAAAAAAAAAAAAAAAAGCGCCCTAATTAGCAGACAAGTCGGAAAAGGGGAGACTCTACTCCCCCACCCCACCGCTCCCCGGAGGTCTCAGATGAACATTGCGGGCCGCGTAAGAGCGGAGCGCTGCCTCTCTGCAGGCCGTGTGCTTTGCTCGGTTGATCTTGCAGAGCCTAAGACACAGGCCCAGAGAGGCAGTGATCGCCAAAGATCACACAGCACGAAGTTGCAGGAAAGCCATCCTGGAAGAGGGGAGTCGCCAGGGACCCCTCCCTCCTAATCAGCACGGCTCTCCCGCCGTTCCCCACCCCGGTCCCACGGAGTCCCAGACTTCAAGCAGCAAGAGGAGAATGCTTAAGGAAGGGGTGTGTCTCCACGTTTCCTCCGCCCGCGGAATGGGGTGCTGCTCGCGGGGCTGGGGCCCTGGCGAGCGGGAGACCTGGGGCCCAAGTCTAGGGCGCGCAGAGGGGAGGGGGTCTGCGAGAGGGTCTGCGAGAGGGTCTCACCCAGCTCCAAAGCTACTCATGGCGGCGGCCGGCGGAGCTTCGGGGCCGGGGTGGAGCCCGGACCGGCTCCGCCGCTTCCGGCCCTGGGAGGCGCCCGCGCCGCCGCGCCCCGCCCCGCCCTCGGCGGCCGACCCGGGAGCCGGAGGGTCGCACGGGGTGTCTGGTCCCGGGTCGTGGGTGCTGACACCAGGCGCGCACAGGGGGTGGGCGAGAGTGTGGTTGGAAACCCGGGCTCAGGGGCGTGTCTGCCAAGTTCAAATCCCGGCTTGGCCACTTCCTAGCAGTGGGAACGAGCTGCCCAACTTCTGTCTCGTTTCCTCATTTGCAAAATGGGGGAGAAGAGATTCTACCCGGCGGGGCGGGGGTTCGCGAGGAATTGATTGGCTCATTCGCCGCGAGCGCCCGGACGAGCGCGGGGCGCGCGGACGCGCTAGTGCCCGCTGCTCCGCGCGAAGTCGCAGGAGTCGGGGCGAAGCGCGCGGGGCACGCGCCCTGGCCACGCCCACCGCCGCGGGCCTGCCACTCAGGGCTTCCGTCCGCGCGGAGGCCCCGCCTCCGGGCGCTGGCCCCGCCCCGGGGCTGGCCCCGCCCAGCATTCTGCTCACACCCACCTCTCCAGAGCCGGCCCGGAGCTGACTCACGCTCCAGACAGCTGACCGCCTCCCCGCTTCCCCGGGGCCCTTCTTCCCGCCGCGGGTCCCTCCCGGCAGTTGACCACGACCACTTTCACGTGACCCAGTCCCCGGCGGCCGGGCCTGCAGGTTGACTCCGCCTCTTGAGATTTAACCCCGCCCACCATAGCCACGCCCACCTCCCGTCAATCACTGTCGGGCACCTCCACGCGGCCTCTGGCTTGGACAAGCCCCCGCCTGGCCCCAGCCGACCCTGCCCGGGCTAACCCTGTCCACGCGCTCAAATTCCACTCGTGCGCTTCCCTGCGGCTCCTGGCCTGGGCGCGCTCCTGAGAGTCCAGGGAGACCTCTGTGGCCGCGCCCACAAACCTTGACTTCTACTCCGGTCCCCCCAGACCGCAGCACCTAGAGGCCCGACCACACCCCTCCAGAGGCCGGCTCCGCCTCTCCGGGGCGTCACCGCCTCGTGTGGTCTCACGAGGGCCCCTCCAAGTCTCCGCTCGAGATGGTCACCTCGTGGCCTGGGCGGGGGATCCCCCGGGATTTCCCATCCTCGCCCATGCCTGCCTGGGGTCCTGGCCCCGTCCTCTGTGCCACGCCCTCGCCTTGGTCACTCACCCTTCCTTTTTGGCGCTACAGTTGCTGCTGGAGGATGTGGTGCGGCTGCGGGGGTCCTCGCGGCGCACCGAGGCGAGGCGCTCAGGCGACAGGTAGCGGCGGGCACTGCCAAGAGGAGGGCAGACTGAGGGGGCGCCTGCGGGGCGCGGGCGAACACCTCGGGGCTTCTTCCGCGGCCGTTCGGGCACGGGCGTCCCCTCCTCTCCGCGTGGAAAACACCCCCGACGCCCACACGGCCTTGGCGGAGGATGGGGCCCGCCTCCCGCGTCTCACCTGCGCCCGGCCGTCGGCTCCTTCTTGGGGGACGATGGGGACGTGGCATAGCCGCCCACGCGCCGCGGGGGGCCCGCGCCATTGAGGGGCGTCCTGGTGGGAAGGCCTTTCAGGAGCTGGCACACTGCAGGGGCAGGGTCAGAGGACAGCACGGGGTGAACGTGAGATCGGGCCCCGGCCGCTCCCCACCTCAGCCCGCCCTCAGCCGGGGGCGAATACCCGAGGCCGTGGTGCCCAGACGCGGAGGCGCCCGGCCCTTGGGGGTGCCCCGCGCGCGCAGCGCCGCGCCCTGCTCCTCGCACGCCCGCAGGCGACGCAGCGCGTCAGCCAGCGCCGCCTTCAGCACCGCCAGCTCGTCCTCCTGCAGCTGCAGCCGCTGCTCCAGCGCCGACACGCGGTCGTCCACCTCCATGCCGCTGGTGCCCGACAAGTTGTCATCTGCAAGTCAGGGGAGCCCGGCTCAGGGGGCCCCCGGGAGCTCCAGCCCCGAGGGGTCCCTCTCGGCGCCCCGCGTCTGAATGGGGCCGGAAGCGCCCCCTTCTTCGCGGGCAACTGGGGCCCCGACGCCTGGCGATGGGCCGAAGGCGAGGGCTCCCGGAGGAAGGAAATCCCCACGTCGCTCAGGCCTGGCCCCCACACTCTCTGCCGCGGCGCCCTGGAGGTGGGACCGTAGGGAAGTCCCTTCCCCTCTCACCATCGACGTTCTACACATCGAGACCTCTGGACTTGGGTGCTAAGAGCCGATGACTAAGACGCTACATATGACTGACACCAGCCTTTCAGGGAGGACACCAGCGTCGCGTGGCAACAGCGTTCCGCAATTGATTGGTCGTCTCTGACCAAAACCAATGCATATACATATATATATTTTTTTTTTTTTGCGGTCACTGATGCTCACTCTCTGTTTTTAAGACTTTCTAAGAGGTCTAGATTGGTCCCTATCCTGGCCATTCCTCACCGGCGGGTTCGACCCCAGAACCAGCTGCAAGGACAGAGCTGCCGCGACCCCTGGCGGCCGACTTAGGGATTGCAGGCAGCGAATCGCAGCCCCCGGAGACCCAAGGAAGGAGATGCCCGAGAGCACCTGACACCCAAACTCTCTTCCCTGGGCAGTTTCTCTCCTCCGTTCCCCTTATTTGTTCCGCTCCTGTATCCCACACTGCAGATTCTGTTCTCCCTCTCCTCTCCAGTCCATGAGTGCAGCCCAAATAACTCCTCCTTTGCCACCCCCCCCAGCCCATTTTCCCAAAGTGGGAGGGGCGAGGGACCTAGGTGGCTCCCCTCCCTCCTCCCCTCCCCGCGCGCTCACAACCTGGCTAGACTCATTGCTGGCAACTACCCAGGAAGTCCTCGCTCCCAGCCCGCTGGAAGGGAAGATGGTAGCTTTAACAGGGACGGGGCGTGGAGGTCGCACCTGTCATCCCGCGTCCGTAGGCCGCCCCGCCCGTCCGCCCGCGCGCCCGGCTCCGCAGTGCAGCTGTCCGTCCCTCCCCCCCCCCCCCCCCCCCTCCCCGCTCTCGAGGTCCAATCGCCTGCGGGGCCTCGCCCGCCCTGCCCCCCACCCAGCGCCTCCCAGGTCCTGCAGAAGAAGGTGGGGGCCTCCCGAGGTCGCAGAAAGAGATATCAGGACTTGGAACTCAAGAGAAGGGGATCTCAGGATTCTGCTTGCATCACATTTTGCAGAGGAGAAAACTAAGACTAAGGTCGGAGTTTGTGGGGAATGCGTAAAGACACGCCAGAGGTAACACCACAGGGAGGTGGGCAGGAGGGACAAGTCACCAAGTTACTTACCATTAATACCACCCTCCAAAGTGCCATGTTACAGCGAGCTCGTATGTGCCATGTGCTTACATGTTCACGCAAAACACTCAGCACGTTTCCGGGTTCATGGTACAAGCTCAGTAAATCCAGGACGTAATTGACTATTATTAAGGAGCCCAATGCCCCCTGCCACTTGGGTAGTTATGGTACTGTACCCATTTTAGGAGGGGAAGGGGAGGAGGGGGCTGAGATCCTGAGAGATGACGTGACCCGGCCATGGACACACAGCAGAACAGGTACCCCACCAGGCTCAGGCACCCTGTCGCCCTGCCTTAGTGGTCCAGGATCAAACTCGGTGGTGCCTGATATTGGGGTGTATGCTCAGGGAAGTGACCCCCCTCAAACTGGAAGACAGTCCCTTTCATGACCCCCCCAAATGGAGCAGCTTTCACCTTGACCAGCCCCCACTCAGAGAGGCCAGTCTGAGCCATGACAGGCCCACCCCATCCCCCATGCACCCTCCCAACCATTCCCCTCCCTCAGATTTTTTGCCCAGAGTCAGCCTCCACTTCCCCCTTCTCCTCCAGTCTCCCCTCCCCTCTGCCTCCAGCTCCCCTATCTGGGCCTAACATGCACAGAGGCCCTTCTGGTATCATACCCATTTGTCTGAGGAGAAGGGATGGGTCCTAATGGATAGGAGGGATGGGGTCTAAGGATTTGAGGGGTATAGTGGAAGCCAAGGCCTCTGGTCACCCTACCCACTCCCTCACCAGGGGCTAAGCCAACACCATCACATCCCCCCCCCAATCTGTCAGTTCCTCTACCAGGGAGAAGGGGGTGGGTCCCAGAGGCTTAAGATGGGCTAGGGAAGGGAGAGTTCCAGGCCCAGCTGGCTCCCAGGACTTCCCCCCCCTTCCAGCCCCAATCTCCTCCAGAAGGTTCCCAGCCACCTTAGAAAGAGAGGCGGGTCCCAGCGGGTGGGGCACAGGGATCAGGGATAGGGGCAGAGGGGACCTTGATCTGGAGGTCAGGGTCCTGCTGGGCAGGGATGGGGGGTCAGGATCTTCAGAAAGGGATGAGGATGGGGACTTGGAAGGAGGAGGCTGGGGCAGCAGGAGCCGGGTCCCGCCCTGGTCGGGGCCAGGAGAGCAACTGAGGAGGGGTCTCACCGTTGCAGTACTGAAGCAGCGAAGATGTGTCGTAGAGGCCGCAGAAGGCCGGGCCGCGTTCCGCCATCGCCCCGCCACAGCCACCGCCGGCCCCCCCAGCCCCAGCCCGGGCCCGGTCCCCCCCCCAGGCCCTGCCTCCCGTTGCCATAGCAACGCCCTTCGTTCCAGCATCCCCGGCTCAGCCCGCCCAGCATCAGGCGGCCGGCGCCGGGCCTGGCACCGGGGTCATCCTCCAGGATGTCCAGAAAGGGGGTCGGGACACCCCCTGCCAGGCTCCCCAACACAATCCTTGGGCTGGGATTGGTTGTGCCGCGATCCCCCTCGGTACCGCCTGGGCCCGCCCACAATCTGCGCGTTTTCTCTCTAGCCCCCCTCCTCGCCGACTCAGGACCAATGAGAGCCTGTCGCGCAGGCCCCAGCACCAATAGGAAGGCAGAGGTATTGGGAGGGGCAGGGCCTTCCCTGCTTTTCAGCCTAGAGCGTAGCCTCGGGCTCTGAGAAGATGGGGCAGAGAAGACACTCCCATATTCCCCAAACCTTCTCCCTCATTTTTCACTAGATTTCAAAAAAATCCTCGCAAGACCTAGACCCTCAGATCCGCTCAGATATCCACTAGCTCCGCCCTGGAACTCTTGGTCTTATTCTAGCCGGATTGAGAGAGTCCTTGTTTATTAGACCTAGGCCCGCCCCCAGGGCTCTTAGCTCCACCCCCAAAATCCTGCAAGAGCTGAAGTTCTATTCCCGCCCCCAAGAGCTTGTGGCACCGCCCCTAAGCCTCCCAGGGCTACACTGCTTCACTCAGCCAGGAGCCTTCACCTGGAGCCGACCTTCACCTGTGATTAGCTGCGCCCCCGAATTTAGATCCTTCCTAAACCTTTCCTTCCAAAGGCGGCCACAGGCCCTCAGCAATTCTAGCCCTCACCTCCCACAAACTCGGTATCCAGTCCGGGTTTTGACAAAGGCCCAGCTGTACCGCCTGGCGGCTGGTGGTGTCAGCCGGAGCTGGCTCCCAAGTTGGGAGAAGAGAGAATAGAAACCTGATGATGGATTTCAAAAAGATCAGAGCACCTTTCTCAAGTCGTAAGGAAGTACCTACACAAGAGCCCGCCCATGTTTCAGAGGCTGGGGAAGTGACCCCAAGGCAGGTCGAGACCGCGAAAGCACAGGACTTTGGAACTGGATTGACCTGAGCTTGAATCCTGCTTCAAAATTCCTGGTTGTGGCCCTCAGCCTCAGTTTCCACATTTGGAAAGTGGAAGGGAAAGGTCTTGTGGTGCCTACCTCTTTTATGCAGTCAAAAAATGTTTACAGATCATGTAAGAATTATATAAAATAAAATATTTTTTTAAATGTTTACAGAGTACCTATGTGCCAAGCTCTGTCCAAGGTTCTGGACTTCTACAGTAACCAAGTCAGTCCCAGAGTTTGCTGTCAGAGATCTTGTGGTTTGATGGAGGCAGTAAGCTTCCATGCACAAAACAAATAATAACAGCCAACACTAGTTGAGCACTTAGTATTGCCAAACACCCGTTTATCTTCACCACCAGCCTTATTTTCATGACCATCTTGCAAATGAAAAGACAGACACAGCTGCTAAAATCATCAGAATCTCGGATAAGACAGTGACTTGATCAAGGATAGGAGGGGGGTGCTAATTTAGAGAGAATGGGGGCAGGGAAGGGTAAAGGAAGTGCCATTTGAGCTGAGCTGTGAATGACAAGAAGGAAGAAATCATGCATGAAGTTGGGGGTAAAGCCTTCCAGACTCAGGGAGACAGCAAGTGCAAAGGTCCTGAGGTAGGTATGCATTTGTCATTTTTCCTGGGGCAACAAGATTGGTGAAGATAGAGCTGCAGAGAGAGAGGAGAGTGGGAGATAAACGAGGACAGAGAGGTGATGGGCCCACAGATCTTGTGGTTTGTGAGTGTATCTCGCAGGAGGCCTGATAAGACCCGGATGTCAGACTCCCAGTACCTGGCACACAGTGGGCACACATCAGTGTTAGCAACCCCTACTCACTTTCCAGTAGACACCTACCAAGGCAGGCACCAATGTGGATTCAAGGTGATGCCCAAAATAGACATGGGCCACTATCATTCAGCCTTTACTACTAAGCAAAATCCCGGATTCCTGCCTCCCAACCTCCTGCTTCTCCCTCTCCCCGTGAGCCCAGATGCTGGGAGAAGGGCAAGGCAGGCAGAACTCTGTGGCAGGTTGTGGGAGCTAGGGCTATTCCGGGAATGTCCTCAGAGACCTGCAGGCTCCCTGGGGAGTAGAGATCCTGGCAGCTCCAGGCCTTGGAGAGAGGGGAGAGGAGCCAGGATGTAGCTGATGGAAGAACAGGCAGGGGAGTTTATAAGCTCATTGGTGGGGGACAGAGGAGGGGGACACACAAAGATGAGTCAGTCCTTGCCTTGAGATGTCAGCATCCACGTGAGCGGACTGACCTTGGCTCAATAGCTGGCACTTCTCTCTTCAAAATGGGAGTCATCCCAGCGCCCATTGCGGGGAGAAGAGCAGGTCTGGTGAGCTCATGCCTGTCCAGTGCTCAGCTTTTAGGTCCAATTACTGAGCTAGTTTTATTGCAAGTGCTTTCTCAGGGAGATGTCAAAAGCCGGGGAGACAGAATGGGGAGGGAATGGCAGGAGGACCCACTGGGCTGGTTAGCCAGTCACTCTTTGTCTTTCCTCTCTGCTGACAGGTTTCCTCCCCCAGGTGGCTTTTCTCTCTCTTTCTGTCTCTCTCAGTCCTTGAATCGCTTATGAGCTATGTCACCCAGAGCCAGTTACTTCCCCTCAGCACCTTCATCTGGAAAATGTAGATGAAAATACCTCTGTTGTGAGGATTAAGTGTGTAAATATATTGTGAATGATCTGGCGCCTCCCTGGCCTAGCAGGGGGAGCAGAGCCTCCTGCGTGGACATAAAGTCAGGGCAGTTCAGCCAGTGATGTGAGGTGGCCACGGGAGAGTCAGGCTAGGACAGGCCAACTTCTCACCCGCCACAGGTGACCCAGGAACCACCCAGAGGAGATTTTAACCCTGTGCCTGGGTTGCAGGTCTCTGCAGCATCTTCAGAGGTCAGGGGAGTGCCTGGGCCCAACCTGTGCCGCCTCTGCGCACAGGCAGCAGCCACTTTTCTTTAGGTCAAGAAAACTCGGGAAATCCGAAGATCGAAACCCACAGAGGAAAACCAGAAGTGCCCTGTAGAGAAGACCATCAAGGATCAAGGTCTCGTCCCTCTGTCTCCTCAGCTCCGGATCCAGGCATGTCAGCTAAACTCGCACTTGTGATTGTCCAAGCAGTGCGCACAGAACCTGCGTCCTGGGTTCGAACCCTCACGTGGATTATCTAATAAATTCTTTGTCATTAACACTTTTCAGGGCCTCCCCGGTGGCGCAGCAGTTGAGCGCTGGGCTTGCGAAGCTGCCCGCAGCCTCTGCAGCGCCGGTTCGATCCCCAGCTGCCAGCGAGGGTCCCACAAGGTGCTCAGACCTCTCCTGCCACCCACTGCTCCCCTCAGCAGTGTATTTCACCAGTCTGTCTGTTCTGCTCCCTGATCTGGCTCTAGTGAATTCTCTCTCACCCTCCCTAGCTTCTGACTGTACCTTGTGTAAATAAATAAATAAATCTTAAAAAAAAAAAAAAAAGAATTTTCAGCCAAATGCATATGAAAGCCCCAGGTGTGGGTATGTTATTATTTCTGTTACCACTACTGATCTCAGCCCCTTCCCTGTCTTTCTTTGTCTCCCTACGTGGCCCTGTGTCTGGATTGGCAGAGCCCTGAGGGCAGGCCAAAGATTGTCCTGGATCCCCAGGCTTAACAAGGCTAGGGCCTGATACCAAACAAACACCCAACAAGATGAATCAGATCCCACTCTGTGCCAGACCAGTGTTGCTGGGGATCCAGCAGGAGTAGGCACAGCCCAGACCTCCCCTCACGATGCCCACAATCCAGTCGAGGAAACAATTATTTGTTGAAGGAATGAATGAATGAGCTGTCTGGGATGAGCCTGGAAGACCGGACAGAAACCGAGCACAGACATTTCAGGAGAAAACTGCCAGAACAGAGGTTGGAGGCCTGGGAAGAGTTTGAAGGGTCAGGAAGTGGTGGTGAGAAGGCTGGAAGGCGTGGTGAAGGCTTTGAGGCCAAGGAGAGGGGCTAAGGCTTTCCCCGGAGGGCACTGGGGAGCCATGGCAGGTCCTGTGCTGAGGGGGGCGGGGTGGGGGGTGGGGGAACGGACAGAGGCAGGTTTGAGTCTGGATCACTCCAGACGGCCAGCTGGGGGGAGCGCGGGTGGGGGGATGGGAGGTTGGGGTCAGGAGACCTGGATGAAGAGGAGGGTCCTGGATGGGAGCAGGGGTTGGGAGGAGGGAGAAGGGGAAAGGTTCTAGAAACCCAAACCGGGAGGGAAATTCCTAGACCTGCCAGCTCTGGAGACGCGAGGATCGGGGCGGCAGGGCTCGCCCACCACCACCAGGGGGCAGCATGGGTTACAGGTTCGACTCTCAGCGGCTTCGCCCAGGGCGGGAATTTTTGCACCCCCATTTGAAGCGGGTCGGAGGTTGGAGCAGCCTGTGCGGCTCCGGTTGAGAGCCCCTCAGCTCTCTTAACTTCCCCCCCATCCTGGCCTCTTGGTCCCCTGGAGCCCCTACCCCACCCAATGCAAGATTATGTCAACACGGCCCCGCTGTGTCTAGCCAGGAAAATATTTGCTCTCGGCATCTGGGGAGGTCGCTATGGAGACGGAGGGGTAGGGCACAGAGTGGGGGAGCACCCCTTCCCGGAAAAGGGTGATGGGAGCCGAGTGTCTTTGCCGATTTTCTGTCTCATCGTGGTGTTGTGAGAGCTCACCTCCAACCCCATTTGCGATCCAAGTCTCCGCTGCGCCCCCCTCCCCCATCTATTTCAGGCGCCCACCCCACCTCCTTGGGGTTCCAGTCTCCATGTCGCCTCTCCGAGTCGCTGTCTTTCTCTCCGAATCCCCTGCTTTTTCGTTTCTCTTTCTAGGTCCTGTCTCTGGTCTCCCTCTGGATTTCCATCTTTCTTTGAATCCTATCGGGGCACTCCCCCACTCCCACCCCTGGACATCTTTGGAGGGCTGTCTCCCCTTGGGTCCCTGGCCCCTGGCACAGATCCCTGGTCTCCACCTCCTAGGTCTCTCTCTTGCCCCCTGTAGAGCCCCATGTTTGCGGGTGAGTCTCTGCCGCTGGCTCTTATTGTCTCTTTCTGCCTTTGTGTGTCTGTCTGTCTTTCAGGCGTCATCTCTGCAGGCGTGAATCACAGGGGGCCACCCCAGCCTCCCCTTTCTGGCCCAAGTCCCCATGGGGCACCCCCTCTGCTCATCTCTCTCTGCCTCATTTCTCCTACACCATCTGCCAGCGCTCCAGGCCCCCGCCTGCTCCCCACAGGCTCTGCCAGGCCAGCGGCCCCATGGGGGGAGGCATAGGCCTTCCAGCTCTTCCCTACCCCTGCATCCTGCGGTGGGGGGCGCCCCCCCTCCTGTGTCATTGCTGCGGGGGGTGGGAGGTGGACACAACCTGGAGACCCAGGCCAGTGGCAGTGGAGAGAGAGGAGCAGACAGATACCCAGAGAGAAAGTAGGAAGGGAACAGAAGAGAGGAGAAAGCTAAAGGACAGGCAGGAAGGACTGCCCGGGACAGAGATGGTGGTGACGAGCAGGGGACAGAGATGGTGGTGACGAGCAGGGGGCAGAAAGCCTCCTGAGAAGGGACGGGCAGGCCGGGAACAAGAGAGAAGACGGGGAAGCTGGGTGTTGCCCTGGAGCAAACGGAGGAGGAGAGATTCAGACCAGGGGACAGGGTGGCTGTGGAGAGATGGACAAAGGAGAAAAGGGCAGAAGGAGAAGGCACAGGTGCTTCTCTGCCAGAAGTTTCTAGAAGCCCTGAGTCTGGGAATTGGAATGTGTCCCTGTGGTCCCCTGTGGCCTGGCTGCCCCACCCCCTCCCCAGCCCCAGGAGGGGGCTCCCCTCCCCAGCGGAGGACAGTGATGGTGGAGACCCAGGCACGCCCCCTCCTGGCCTCCAGGCCCACCCCACCCAGCTTGGTCCAGTGTTCTCCCGGAGCAGGGGGGGCTGCGGAGCTGGGGTCCCTGGCCCCGTCGTCTCCCCTCAGGGCCCCGTCCTTCAGGCTCTCTCTCTCCCCCCACCTCTCCCCACCTCCCTTTCTCCAGGTTTCTGCGCCCCCCTGGCTCTGTTTCTCTGTCTCTCGCCCTCTCTTGGCCCATGCCCCTCCCCTGGTACCCAGCTGTCCTGGTCTCTCCATCTCTCTTCTCCCTGTCTGTCTCTTCCTGTCCTTCTCTGTCTGTTGATCTTTAGTTTCTTTTCCTGTTTCTCTCCCCACTGCTCCAGTCCTCTCTCCCCTCCCCCTTTCCTGTCCACCCCCATCCCCAGCCCTGCAGTGACCCCTGGGCCCTCTTGGGGCCAAGGAGAGGTTCCCTCCGAACCCCAGCCTCTCCCTCCCAGAGGTGCTGGGCCATCTCAGACCCTCTCCCTGTTCTCTCTACGAGCTGAGCTTTTCCCAGGACCCCGAGGGCGCCAGGAAAGTGGGGCAGAGAGCGGGGAGGCGCCAGAGGCTGGGAACCCAGGTTGACCCCCCGCCCCTCCCCCAAACTAGTCTCCTTCCTCTGGTGCCTGACCTCCGGCACCCCTTACACCCGCCCTCCTGGAGCCTCTGGGCCTCAGTCTCTCTTCTGCAAAATGGGCAGATTGGCCTCTGGCCCACTTATCGCTCCCAGGGGAGGGTGTGCTCACGGATGTTGATAGCCTGATGAAGGCGTGCGAATCAGAGGCTTGCACTCAAGGAGACAAGGACGCTGAGAACCGGGACTCAGGTTCTAAGTTTCCCCCGCCCCACATTTTAGAATAAGGGGACAGACCAGAAGTAGAGACTGAGAAGGGGTGCGATTCAGCGGGGACTCTGACCGAGCGCCCGTGAGGCGGTGGGTTTGTGTGGCTGCGTGGGGTGTGAGGTGTGTGTGGCGCGTGTCTGGTGAGGCTGCGAGGGGGGTGGTGTGTCGGCAGGAGCAGGCCGGCGAGTGAGACGGCGTGAGCCCCAGCCCGGCGGCGGGGGCGCCTGCGAGATGTGCCACTCACACCCACGGTCACCCACGAGCCTCCGCTCTGCGCCCGAACCCGTCGAGGGACGCTGGGGACGAGCGGTGACAGGCGCCCTGGCCCTGTGCTCGCCCGCGGTGACTGTGAACATGTGTGCGACGGGCACTGGCGCTGTGGGGACTGGGGGGAGCTGTGACTGCGTGACTGTGCGTGCAGAGGAGTCCCCGCCCGGGGCGGGTGGCCGCCTGTCACTACGGGGGCCTGTCCACCGCGGGTGTGAGCGTCAGTTGTTAGGCTGTGAGTGAACCGAGGAATCCGTTCTGTGAGGAAGGCGCTGTGCTGTGAATGAGGGCGGAGCCTGGGGGGGCCGGTGTGGGACCCTGGCTCTGGGGGGTGTCATCAAGATGATCACGCCTGACTGCTCTGCCAAGGGATCTTCAGCGACTGGTCCCCAGCCCCCTTCCTGTTCCCGCCCGGCCCGGCCCCGCCCCCACCACCACCCCGGCTGTCACCTCTTTCAGAGCCCAGGCAGCCTGGAAGGCAGCGGCAGCCCAGGAGCAAGAGACCCAGAGCTCAACTGGGGGCAGGTGAGGGCTCCCCAATTCCAAGCAGTTCCCGGTCCCCGGGGTGCCCTCAGATCTCTGGGTCCCTAGTTCTCTTTCTTAGCCCTTGACTGTCTCTGTGTCCCTCTGGCCAGTCTCTGTCTATCCTCCTTGATTCCCCATCTCTGATCAGCTCCAGGTGGCTCTGCTTCTGTACCCCTATCTTTCCTTCCCCCCTTCTTGTCTCTGTCTCCTTTGTCTCTTAGCCCCCTTCTGTCTCGGTCTTTGGTCTCTGATCTCTGGCTGTGTGTCTATCTCTGTGTCTCTTTCTGTATTTCTGTCTCGTGTGACTGACAGTTCTGTCTTTGGGGGCACAGGCCGAGAGCCTCCCTGCTTCCCTTTCCCTACATGGTGAGGGATGGGGAGCCTTGGGGGTTGGGCAGGTTTCCAGGCATCCAGGTGTGTCACCCCTCTGGTCCCTCAGGGGAGGGTTGCTCCATTATCCTGGGCTTTAGCCACAGCCAGGAAGGTTTTATAAGATCAGGTTTCTGCGATTTGGAAACTCTTGAGGGTCCTCTCTCCCCAGCTGTGGCTGACAGCGTCTGTCCCTCTTCTCCAAGGCGGTTTCCAGATTCCTCAGCGTCTGGAGATCTAGACTCAGTGACATTAGCGCTTCCGCCCAGCGCAGCTCTAGGACAAGGGCACCCTCAGCAAACAGCCCCCTTCCACCGCGCTGCTGCCACCCAAGCCGCAGTCGGCGGGGTGGCCTGGAATCATGTGCTGGGATCTTGGCCTAGCCCACTCCCTATGCGCCCTTCCCACCCTCCCCAAATTCATCACAGTTGGGGGTTGGGGTGGGGGCGCTGCCTGCAAGTCCTCGGGTATGAATCCAAGTGGCCCTGGACTGGGGGTGCAGGACAAAGCCTGATTCTGCCCTTGGACCCTCAGGCCAGAAGCTCCTGCCGGTGACCAGACCTCTGCGCCCATGCCCGGGGCCTCACCATGGGGAGCTCTGCGTGCTGGAGGCTGCTAATGCTGCTCTCAGTGTGGGGGGGTGTGCTCCAGAGGGTGGAGGTGAGCACCCCAGGAGCCACAGGAGTTCAAGGCTTGGAGGGGGGCCCCAGGGATGGTTTTAAGTCTTTTGCCACCGCAGAGAGAATTAAGACTGCCCTGCGTGCCCGAATTCAATGCTGACTTGTTTCCAGTTCCTCCCCTCCCGCCACAGTCTCCTGCTGATTTCCCTGGTTCTCCTAAAGGTTTTCAGTGCCCTCAGTAACTCCCCTGAAGGTTTCCAGGCACCCCTCAAGACTGAGAAGCCGTTTTTGTCACCCAAGACTAGCGGGCCAAACAGGACAGCCCTGGGGTTTCTGGCCCAGGAACGATTCTGCCTGGAGCTGACGGGGGGCGGGGGGGGGAGTTTGGGGGTGCTCCTACCTTCTCTTTTCATAGACAGACTCCGCGGGGCAGACCGCGGGGGAGCTGTACCGGCGCTGGGAGCGGTACCGCAGGGAGTGCCGGGAGACGCTGCAGGCTGCGGAGCCGCCCGCAGGTGTGGGGGGCTGAGGGAGAGGGGTGGTCTCGGGGCGCACCCAGGGCTGCCTGGCAGGGTCTGAAAGAGAAGTAGATGGAGGCCGGGGGTGAGGTGAAGATTTGAGCGCGGTGGAGACGGGCTTGACACCGACTGGTCGGAAGAAGTTTGAGGAGGGAGGAGTCTTGGGCCGGGCCCGGAGCGAGCCGTGCAAGGGGCGGCGCTGGGGTGGAGCCTCGAGTGGGAAAAATCTGCGGCTGGTACCGGCTAGGTGGGAGGCGCCCGGAGAGGGACTGGGGAGCCCAAAGAGGCCTTGGGTTATGGGAGGAGGCTTGGAGCCAGTGGGGGGGAGCTTTGGGCTGTGGGAAGAGCCCTGGTGGAGCAGAGCCTGGACCAAGAACTGTGAGCGAGGCCAGGGCAGGGGCTGTATGTGGAACACCCAGAAGCACCTGGGGGTCCACCCGCAGTTGCCCCCATACGCACCCCCAGGCCTCGCCTGTAACGGGTCCTTCGACATGTACGTCTGCTGGGACTACGCGACGCCCAATGCCACTGCCCGTGCGTCCTGCCCTTGGTACCTGCCCTGGCACAGTCATGGTGAGGTGCCCCCGGACCCGGGCCTTCCCCAAACACCCTTGTCCCAGACACCACTCCCCTGAAGTGGCTCACCTGCACCCCGTCTGTTGCTTCTCTCTGTCTGGGTGTCTCCTTCCATCTGTCCCGTCTTGTATGGGTCGGCTGAAACCTGGCTCTGCCACATGCCAATCCTCTGTCCAAGTCTCTGGGCATCTTGGTCTTCCTTCCCTAACTGGCTGTGTGGCTTGTCGCGGTTTCATTTCTTCTTGCCTCAGTTTCCTCCTCTGTAAAATGTGCTTGATTATACTACCAGTTCACAGGCTTTCACAGACTTATAACACACATAAATGCTCTGTAAGGGCTGATCATCACCATGTTTGGCGCTCGCTCTCGCTGTCTGCTGTGGTCTCAGGTCTGTCTCCCTGCCTCCAGCTTTCTCTTTCTGTGTCTCTGACCCCCTCCCTGTTTACCCACAGTGGCTGCAGGCTTTGTCCTCCGCCAGTGTGGTATTGATGGCCAGTGGGGCCCGTGGAGAGACCATTCGCAGTGTGAGAACCCAGACAAGAATGGAGCCTTTCAGGTAAGAAGAGGTGAGGGATTCCGGTCAGGATGTTGGTGGACAGGCAGGGGAGCAGTTGCCTTGTGATGACCTGAACGTTTTGTTAATACTGTTCTTTGGGCTCCAGATAATAGACACTCAACTCAAACTTCCTTGAAGGAGAAGGAGGGAAAATGCATTTATTGGCCCCTGTGACTGAAAACCGTTAGGCAACAGCTTCAGGCACAGCTGGATCTAGGTGCTCAAATCATGTGGTGGGGAATCTCTGTCTCTCACCATTTTGTGGCCCTGTTTTTCTCTGTGCTGCTAGTCTCATCTTTTCTTCACGGTGGAAAAGGTGGTTCCCATTAGCACCAACCAAAACACACTCGGGGAGACTGAGCTTCATTCTCAATAGTTCCAACATAATGTCCCAGGCCTGGCTAGTCATTGGCCTAGTTTGGGTCATAGGTGGCCCCTCATCTAATCAGTATGTGGTTGTTCATGCCCACACTTAACAACAAGTGTTGGGCTTGGGAGGAGTCAGATTTCTGGTTGGCTGGTCTTGGAGCTGAGGTGTGGAGTCAGTCTCAGCGAAACATGGGTGCGTGGATCCCCAAGAGAAAACTAGGGTGCAGGACAGGAACTGCAGGTTTCCTTGGGCCCCTTTCCAACCTTAGGGGAGAGCTGACCTCTAGTCTCCTGGCCTCCTTCCCCCCACCAGGACCAAAAGCTTATCTTGGAGCGGCTGCAGGTTGTATACACTGTCGGCTACTCCCTGTCCCTTGCCACGCTGCTGCTAGCCCTGTTCATCTTGACTGTCTTCAGGTGGGATCCCTAACCCCATGAGACTGGTTCTCCAGCAACGAGCATCTGATGGTGGTTCTGTGGAAAGGGATGGAGGTGGTTCAGGGGGCTCTAAGTGGCCAAGGGCAGGTCTCCAGGGTCCCCAGACTGCTTTCCATACCCCCCCAGGAGACTGCGCTGCACCCGAAACTACATCCACATCAACCTGTTCACATCTTTCATGCTGCGGGCGGCAGCCATCCTCACCCGAGACCGGCTGCTACCTCCCCCGGGTCCTTACCCTGGGGACCATGGCCCCACCCTGTGGAACCAGGTGTGTGTCACCCTCCTCTTCCTCAGCTGGGAAGCTGCCTCCTCTGGTGGGGCCAGTAGGTTCCCAGTCCCCGTGCTACCTCCTATCAACTGTTTCTCTCTCTCTCTTTTTAAGATTTATGTTTTTATTTATGCATACAAGAGCTGGGGTGTAGGCCAGGGTTGGGGGGGGGGTGAGAGGATTCACCAGACACAGAGTGGGGAGCAGAACAGGCAGATATACTGAAATAGGGTGCTGAGGGGAGCAGCGGGTGAGGTAGAAGAGGTCTTCTGTGCCATGTGGGTAGCTCCCTGGCAGGGCTCAAACTCATGCTGCAGTGGCTGCTGCTAGCCTCACAGTGCTGAACCCTGACCCCTTGTGCCTTAACCCCCAGTTGAAGGAAGCCCCTCAACTCTTTCTCTTGACCTCTCCAAACATCTGACCTCTCCCAGCTCCAGCGTCCCCCAGCACTGAGTTCTCCCCCATCTTGTCCTTTACTGGAAGTTTCCATTTCTTCTATCCATCATCTCACCCATCTTCGGGCTTTTTTTTTTTTTGTTTTGGACTTTTCCAATAATGAGAGACTCGGTCTGCTGGCGATGAGGTGGTGACAGGATGGAAGAAATGAACTGGTCAAGGGAGGGTTTGGTAGATACCAATTGTTGCTGGGAGAGACCAGGGCTGGGGGTGAGGGCCTGCAAGTTGCCACACCAGAGATAGAGAAGCCATGGGGCAAGCGGGGGTGGGGGGTTGGGGGGGGTCATGTGTTGGGGGAGAGAGAAACCAGTGAGTTGAGTTCAGTTCTTAGGCGAAGGGATGGGAGAGGCCAAACTTAGGGGTCTCGGGGGAACTACACCAGCAGGAGGGGAGATACTGAGGTTGGAGAGGGAAAATTCATATCTGCGAGAATGTCCAGTGAGAGATTTTCTTGATGGCAAGAACTGGGGGTGGAGGGATAACTAGTTGGAGGAAGGCCTGGGAGCACCCTGGTGGTCCTGACTACCTGTTCCTACCTGCCTCTACCCCCCCCCACCCCATGCCTGGCCACGCCCCTAGGCCCGGGCTGCCTGCCGCGTGGCCCAGATCGTGACCCAGTACTGCGTGGGCGCCAACTACACGTGGCTCCTGGTAGAAGGCATCTACCTGCACAGCCTGCTGGTGCTGGTGGGGGCCTCTGAGGGGGGCCACTTCCGCTGCTACCTTCTCTTTGGCTGGGGTGAGCCCCGACCCTGTTCCCAGTCCAGCCCAGCACGTCACTGTTCCCCCAACTGACCTGGGCGGCCTCAGGGGGTCTCCTCCCCGCTCCAGCCTCTGCCTCCCCACCAGGGCGGGAGAACTCCTCGGGTCTTGGGCTTGGCGGTGCCTGTGCGCGCGCTGACAGCTGCGGCGGGGTGGGGGGCGGGGGTCGGGGTCTGCACAGGGGCCCCCGGGCTTTTCGTCATTCCCTGGGTGATCGTCAGGTACCTGTACGAGAACACGCAGTGAGTTGTCGGGCTTGGGGTGGGGTCCGGGATGTGGGCGGGGTGTGATGGAAACGTGGGAAGCTTCTGATGGCAACTAGGGGCTTGGAGGGGACCTGGGTAGGGTCTGAAGGAATGGGTAGCTTGGTAAGCTTGTCTTTGGGGACCACTGGCAGGGGCGGGGTGAGGGCGGGACTTGGATAGCAGCAGGCGGGGCTTTAAAGGACTGTGGGTGTGGCTTTCAATAATGTGGGCGGGACCTGGCGGGAGGGCTTGTGATCCGGTGAGCTTGGGGATTTCTCTTAGCTCTACTCCCCCACCCTCAGGTGCTGGGAGCGGAATGATGTCAAGGCCATTTGGTGGATCATTCGTACCCCTATACTCCTGACCATCTTGGTACGGCGAACCCTGCCTCCTCCAGGCTGTCCCCAGGGATTTCCCCTCCAGGGAATCTGGGTACCACCCTCTGCCTGCTAGGACAGGATCCAGGTTGTCCTCAGCTTCTGTATCTCCCTGCAGATTAACTTCCTCATCTTTATTCGTATTCTTGGCATCCTTGTTTCAAAGCTGAGGACAAGACAGATGCGCTGCCCTGATTACCGGTTGAGGTGAGAGAGGGTCACAGGGACTGAGAGAGAGGTGGCCTGGTCCAAGATGAGGGACCTGGGGCCACAGGCCCACTCCCACCCTTTTACCCACAGGCTGGCCCGCTCCACGCTGACACTGGTGCCTCTGCTGGGCGTCCATGAGATGGTGTTTGCTCCTGTGACAGAGGAACAGGCCCGGGGGACCCTGCGCTTTGCCAAACTTGGCTTTGAGATCTTCCTCAGCTCCTTCCAGGTGCTCAAGGGCGTAGGGGGTACACCCTTCAACCTGGGCCCTTTCAGCCTAGAGAGGCAGGAGACTAATCATCCTCTGGTGCGGCCCCTGAGTGGGTGGTTTAGATGGGATTTTGTTCCTTCATTCTACAGGAAATACTGAGTTAGTGCTGTCCTGGGTGGGGAAGCTTCAGGGGACCAAGGCGGGCGACTGGCTGGCCCCAGCAGCTGCCTCCTGGGGAAGAAGGAGGGCGGGCTGTGAGGCCGGACAGGACCAGGGCCACATTTGACTTCTGTCACCTCCCCGCTCTGTGGCCTTTGTCACAGGGTTGGAGTGAGGATGAGCAAGTGAGGTGCCTAAGGTGCAAAATGTGAGGTGATCACCCCCAAATTTAAGACTGGCACTGCCCTTGCTTGTCCTACCCTAATCCCCACCATGCTTTACCTTGTTGGGCCTCAGTTTTGTCATCTCTAAAGTGGGGACATTACCAGTTTCACCTCACAAGGCCGCTCATTCATTAGATTTGGCAGACGCTGCTGTGGGTACGGGAGAAACAGACATTCAACATGCCATGCAATTAAGACACGCGGGATGGCAGATGGTGCCATGTGCCTGGGGGGCAGGGGGAGGCAGGAAAATGGAGGTGAGGCATAGACAGAGAAGGGCAGGTTACAGAGGGGAGGCCGCCCTGAGAAGACTCTGGGGCGAGGGCCTCCCCTGGTGGCGCAGTGGTTGAGTGCTGGGCTGCGAGGCTGTCCCTGGCCGACGGCAAGGGTCCCACAAAAAGAAAAAAAAAAAGACACTGGAGCGAGGCCCAACGGGGAGGCACAGGTGAGGCAGTTTCCGGAAGAGAAACATCAATGCAAGATACAAGATGTTTGAGATGGGAGAGAGAACGTGTTACGATGAAGGAAGGCCTGAAACGGGGGGTTGGGGGGGTGTGGGAGCAAGGGGGAGATAGGACTGAGGGGTGAGGGACCCAGACAGGGCCTGGTGCCAGGTGAGGACTTAGCCTTTTCTTCTGAATGAGGCGGGAGCCACTGCGGGGCTCTCAGCCACGGGACGTGATCAGAGTTAGTTCAACAGGATCAAGGAAAGTGACAATAAGATCACATTTTCCTAATAATACATACACATAATTGATTTGTATTGTCAAGTCATTATTAATTATAGCTATAAGACATTTTCCATTTAAATTCATATATAAAAACATATCGACATACGTAACAAATTCTTAAATGTATTTCGTATACATGAACATGTTAATATCATTGTATTACATATTTATATGCTATATGTTATACACACGATATCATACATGATCTATAGTATATTTTATATATAATGTAGTATGTAATATATATGTGGTCACGTATATTTTTATATACAATATAGAGCATATACATCACTAGAATGTTAATATACATCACTATATTAATGCATATGGTTATATAAGATGAAGAAACTGAGGCGCAGAGGAGTCAAGCAGTTTGCACGAATGGAGAAGAGGTTATCACTTCCAGGCAGCCTAATTTCGGGGTCCCCTGTTCTTTTCTTTTTTTTTTTTTAAGATTTATTTATTTATTTATTTATACAAGCACTGGGTACAGTCAGAAGCGCGGGAGGGTGAGAGAATTCACCAGAGCCAGAGCGGGGAGCAGAACAGGCAGACTGATGAAGGACACTACTAAGGGGAGCAGCGGGCGGCAGGAGAGGTCTGCGTGCCATGTGGGACCCTCGCCTGCGGCCGGGGATCAAACCGGCGCTGCAGAGGCTGCGGGCAGCTTCGCAGCCCAGCGCTCATCCGCTGCGCCACCAGGGGAGGTCCTGGGGTCCCTGTTCTTAACCTCCAGCCCCATGGCTCCGCGGACCTGTGAGGGCGAAGGGGGATCGGGGAGCCGGGCTGGAGGAGGCTGCGGCAGTTCTAGGACCCGGGTGGCGGCAGCTGAGATGGTCTGGGGCCTGTCGGGGCTCTGAGATCATTAAGGGGGTGCTTATGAGCCCGCCCCACGCGGATTTAACGCGCAGCCTTCCCTGGCAGGGCTTCCTGGTCAGCGTGCTCTACTGCTTCATCAACAAGGAGGTAGGGAGCCCGGCCGGCCCCGCGCCCTCTGGCGGCCCCGCGGGAACGGCGCGCCAGTCAGCCTCTGAGCGCGGTGCCCTCGCAGGTGCAGTCGGAGATCCGCCGCAGCTGGCACCGCTGCCGCCTGCGCCGCCGCCTGGGCGAGGAGCAGCGCCAGGCCTGGGAGCGCGCCTCGCGGACCCTACCCGAGGGCTCCGGCTCCGGCCCCGGACCGGTGCCCACCGGCCGCGCCCTGTCCTCGGGGACCCTCCCGAGGCCTGGGGATGAGGCCAGCCGCGTCTCGGAAAGTTACTGCTAGGCCGTGGGGTTCGCGGGTATACCCAGTTGGCACGCGTTAGCTGAGCGCCCACTGTGTACCAGGCCTGGTGTGGAGGTCGCTGGGGAAAGGCGGGTGGGGGTGGGAAACAAGCCAGGCCCCTGTCCTCCCGGAGATGACAAGTGAGGGGGGAACAGACCTTGGAGACAAACAAGCTAAATACTCGCTGTGAAGAAAAATTGGGGGGAGGGGGTGAAGGGGCCTGGGGTGGTCTCAGGAGGTGTATGGAGGAGCTGACATTTAAGCCACACCTGAGAAAGTGAAAGAAACAGCTTTGGGAAGAAAGGCAAGACATGGTGGAGGCTGCAGGAACAGCACCTGCAAAGGCCCCGGGGCAGAAGGGATCTGAGGGAGAGGGAGCCTGCATGGCTGAAGGGTGACGCGTGCTGAGTCAGAACCAACAGGAGAGAGAAGCTGGCAGGGGCACGACTTGGGATTTTATTCCAGGCGTATGAGGGAGCTGGGGAAGGCATCTCCAGGGCAGGGAACAGGTTACTGGGGGGTGGGGGGAGCAGGAGCTCGGTGAGGAGGCTGGTGGCTGGGCCAGGGTGGCAGCCGCGGAAGAGGGTGAAGGGGTTGGATTCGGGGCTATTTTAAAGGTAGATATGAGAGGATTTGCCCATGGGGCACCATGAGGAAGGCGCAGCCAGAGAAGTCAAGGACCATCCCCGCGTGTGGGATAGTGGAGAGAGGAGCACTAGGAGGGTGGGGAGCACTTGGAGTCCTCTTTGCACATAAGCTAGGAGGAGGGGTCTGCAGCTCGGGGGAGAGGGCGGGCCTGGACACAGAAAGGCGAGCGCTCCCTGGGCCCAGACAGGATTCCATGCCTAGATATAGGCATGGCCTCCACACAGCCAGAGGCCAGGCCGTGGCCAGCAGGACAAGGGCAGTTGCACACCTCCACCCTCCCAGCAGCCCCGTAGTACTAGGCAGCAGGCAGCCTCACTGTGGCTGGCCCACCTGTGAACCCCAAGAGCCTCTCAATCCACCCTCATGCAGACAAGACTCGGCTAGTCCTCGGTGTTGTCAATTATTTCTCTCAGCATCCCCAGTTTCCTGAACCATGTATCCAGGAGTCCTTCAAGCTTGGGATCCTGCTGAGACCCCCTTGTGGCTCTGGGGGCCCTGGTACATGAAGCAGGAGCCAACTGTCCTCTGGGCAGGCACGACAGCAAGGGCGAGGCTGAGTGGCGGGAGACAAGGCAGCTCGGCTTCAGCCACCCGCTGCCCCAGGCCCCAAGAGGCATGTTCATGTGACCTGACACAACCTGCATGTACCCCACTCCCATTAAAGCTACCGTGTGTGTACCAGACGCCTCCTGAGGGCCGCTTCTCGGGGAAGTCGGCACAGCATGCAGCAGCCTGCTTCCAATCTCAGTTCAGCCACCGGTCAGCTGTGACAGGGAAGTCCCCCACCCCTGGGTGCCTCAGCTTCCTCAGGACAATGGACATCATGATGGTCCCCCTATGCTTGGGACATCAATTCCCGTTTCCTGGGGGCGCACAAGTCAACCACCAGGGGAGGGGACTCCAACCCAGGGTATGACCTGCCGCCCCAGGGCCGGGGACGCCCCTTCTCCTGTACAGGAGCGGTCCCCTGCGCCAGTGCCCCTGCCCCACTTCCCAGATGCAGGCCCTGCTCCCGAGGGCCTGGCTCCACCATGTCATAAATGGGGGCCCTGAGACAGTCCTCTACCATTTCTGGGCCTCAGGAGTCTCATCTGTAAAAGGGGCGAGCTCCAGGCTCTGCCCCACGGACGGCTGCTGCAAGTAAACGCGGGCACGCAGCTGCTGTTCCGGGCGTGCCGGGACTTCTCCCAGGGCATGGTCCCGGCTCTGCCATGAACGGGCTCACAGGCAAGTCAGGCTGTGCTGCACCCCACTCAGGTGCCAGCACATCTCATCTGACCCCGTCAACTCCTGCAGCTGCCCAGCCTCAGGCCCATCCAGACAGCAGAGAGCCAGACGCAGACAGAAGAGACATGGGGGGGAGAACACCCGCGTGCACATCAGAGCCAGCCACATCTTCCTTCATCCCCCATAGAAAGGCAGCTCCCCACCCCTCTCCCATGTCTAGAGGCCCGTGTTTGACAGACTCTCAAGGGTAATCCCGCTGTAACCAGAGGGGCACCATTCAGGGGCTAAGCCCCAGGCTCAGAGGCTGGGGGCCCCCAGGGAATCACCACCTCCCGTACCTCGATTCCTGCCTCTGGAAATGGAGGTGACATTACAGGCCTGTGCAGAGCTGCTCGTAGTCTGAACGGCATTGGGCCCACGGGCAGCACCCGCAAGACGTGTGCTGACCGAGCAAAGGAAAAAGACTGCAGGAAATCCTGAGACCGACTTAGAAGAGAGGCAGGAGCGAGGAGCTAGGAGAGGCAGAAACTGCAAGAGGGCGAGAGCTCTGTCCAACCCACTCCCTTCGCAGGCCAGGGAAGGGCCTCTTCACCTGCTGGGGGATGCCAAGCCCCCTGCCCGCACCATCTGCCCCTCACCCTGGAGCCCACCCCCATGCACACGGCCCAGGAACAGACAAATGCCACTGGGGGAAAAAAAAACAAACAAACAGGACTTTATTATTCCCATCAGAAAGGGCAGGTCTTCACGGGCGAGGGCGTGCGTTCTGGCGGCAGGGAGAGGCCCTACTTGCCGGCGATGAGGGGGTTCCGCAGGACCACGATGACCGAGTCCCCGCGCAGGAACATCTTAGAGATGTAGCGGTCCTTGTTGACCGGCTTGGACTTCTTCTTGCCCTTGCCGCTCTTGGGCACCTCCGTCCACATCTCCTTCACGTTCTCCAGCACCATGTTGCAGTGCCTGGTGGGGACAGTGGGAGAAAGGCACCGGGAGTGAGGGGGAGCCTCTGGAGCCTCTCCCCGGCAAGCATCGCCTCCCGCCTCTGGCAGCAGTGTGGGGCGCAGGCCAGGGACCCCTGCCGCAAGTCCGCAGGATGAGGTGTGGGCAAAAGACCTCACACGTCTGTCTCAGTTTCCTCCTCTCCACGATGGAGACATTCATGGTGGGGATGTCTCAGAGGGCTGGTGTGAAGATGAAATAAACCAATACATGCAGTGCACCTTGTGCTTCGATCAGGACTGCGCACTGGCAAAGGCAAACAGAACGTCCCTGTGTGTGTTTACAACGCTCCTGACTTCTGCAGGCGGCAGCACAGACGCTCTTCTCAGAGACCCAGGCTCCCTGGCTGCAGGGCCCACGTGATGCCTCCAGTCCTGCTTGTCCATCCTCAGGGTGCCAGGGGGGCCCCTGGGAGGACAGTGTGGATCAGCAAATCGAAACGCTTGCAATGAACACACCAAGGAATAAAAGGGGGCCTCCCTGGTGGCGCAGGCGGTTGAGCGCAGCGCTGTGGGGCTGTCCACAACCTCTGTAGTGCTGGTTCGATCCCCGCTGGCTGCGGAGCAACCCACATGGCACGGCAGACCCCTCCTGACTCACCCGCTGCTCCCTCAGCAGTGTATTTTGGTCAATCTGCCTGTTCTGTTGCCCACTGTCTCTGGTGAATTCCCTCACCCCCCACACCTCTGGCCTGTACCCCGGTTCTTGTATGCATAAATATATTTTTTTAAAGATTTATTTATTTATTTATACAAGCACTGGGTACAGTCAGAAGCGCGGGAGGGTGAGAGGATTCACCAGAGCCAGAGTGGGGAGCAGAACAGGCAGAAGGACCAAAGTACACTGCTGAGGGGAGCAGCGGGCGGCAGGAGAGGTCTGTGCACCATGTGGGACCCTCGCCTGGTGGCCGGGGATTAAACCGGTGCTGCAGAGGCTGCAGGCAACTTTGCAGGGATCAACCGCTGCACCACCAGGGGAGGCCCGCATAAATAAATCTTTAAAAAAAAAAAAAGGAGGGCCTCCCCGGTGGCGCAGCGGTTGAGCGCTGGGTTGCGAAACTGCGCGCGACCTCTGCGGCGCCGGTTCGATCCCCGGCTGCTCCCCGGCCACCGGAGGAGGGTCCCACATGGCGTGCAGACCTCTCCTGCCGCCCGCTGCTCCCCTCAGCAGTGTGCTTCGGTCCTTCTGCCTGCTCTGCTCTCTGCTCTGGCTCTGGTGAATTCTCTCACCCTCCCGCGCTTCTGACTGTGCCTAGTGCATGTATAAACAAAACAAACAAACAAACCAGCAAACAAATAAATAAAGCATGCCTCTATAAAAAAAAAAAAGGAATAAAAGATACGACACCCCTGTCCTTCCTGGGGTGCTCATTCTAGTGAGGGGAGGAGAACATGGAACACGTGAACAAGGAGCCCCGTGAGCACACGGCCAAGCGGTGGTCGCTGCTGAGAGAAACACAGAAGCTCAGGGAAAGCACTGCCGGAGAGGAGAAAGGCACAGGGAGCCGGGACGGGAGGAAGCACGGCTGTTAAGGAGGGCACTGGGTGAATGTGGCCAAAGTACATCCACCACTGACGGGGGCAAGATGTGGTCTGTCCACGCCACGGGGGACTACACAACCTTAAGAACGAACGAAACGGAGAGCTGGAGAGCAGCCTGTGCAGCAGTCGGCACGAAAAAACAAACACTCAACATCTACAGAGCGGGTGTGTCGATAAGGAAAACACTTTCAAGAACGGGCAGATAGTAATAAAAACGCGGATGGCTCTGAGTTTCAGAGGGAGGCCGAGGGAAAGGGCCTAGGGGACACAGAGGATGTGGTGCGGGTGGAGGGAAGAAAGCGGATGGAGCAAAATTAATCAGAAGAAAAAACAAGGAAGCAGAAAACAAAATATGTAAATATTAACAAGTGGTTCAAAAGAAAAAAAATCAAGAACGAGGAAGCTCATCTTTCCTAGGGAGTGACCCGCAAGAGCTGCCATGGGGCCTCCCTGGTGGTGCAGGGGGTTAACTCTCATTCTGAAGCTGTCTGCGGACCAGGGAGCTACCCACATGGCGCAGCAGACCTCTCCTGTCTCCCCACCGCTCCCCTCAGCAGTGTTTCAGTCAGTCTGCCTGTTCTGCTCCCCACTCTGTCTCTGGTGAATCCTCTCACCTCCCTGTGCCTCTGGCCTGCACCCCAACTCTTGTATGCATAAATCTAAAAAAATCTAAAAATCTTAATAAATAAGTGTACCTACAAATTCAAATATACATGCATACATATAATCTATAATAATTACCACCCACTGAGCATTTACATGCTATCAGGCCTATTCTAGCATGTGCGCTCTCTCTCTCTCTAAGAGTTGTTTATTTATATAAGCACTGGGGTATGGGCCAGAGGCGTGGGAGGGTGAGAGAATTCACCAAAGACAGAGCAGGGAGCAGAACAGGCAGAAGGACCAAAGTACACTGCTGAGGGGAGCAGCGGGTGCGACAGGAGAGGTCTGCCGCACCATGTGGGCATCTCCCTGGCCGGCCGGGATTCGAACCGGTGCTGTAGAGGCTGCGGACAGCTTCACAGCGCTGTGCTCAACCGGCTGAGCCACCAGGAGGCCCCCTATCTAGCACTTTCTAAGCATTAATCCATCAATCCTTTATATCTCATGTCCAGGAGGTAAACACTAGTGTCATCCTCAGCCTCTGAGCAGGAAACTGAGCACCCAAGGGCACAGATTTTGGCAGTGGCACAGTCTGTGTTCAAATCCAAGTATCTCTGTCCCCATTTGCTCAGCACTTTCTTCTGTTCTTAATCCAATCTATTCAAGAGGAAACTGAGGCTGAGAGCAAAATTCTTGTTCATGGCCACATAGTAGTAGCTAGTGGCAAAAACGTTCTAGAATTGAGCCTCACACTACTGCAAGGAATGTAATCCCCTTCTATGTTTATGGGGTGTATCTCCTGTTAGGTCTGAGCCAAGTAGCAACACACAGACCATCGTTAAATCCTCACAACTGTTCTATGAGGGGTATAGTTATGAGGCCCATTGAGGAGAGATCACTTGATACTTCGTCTGCGTGAAGCACTCAGACCCTAGATTGTTCTGCCTCTTCTGATGGGGTGCCTCTCCAATTACCCCCAATAAAGATAGCACCCCATTCCCAGTACTCCACACTCTTACATGGCTTTACTTTTCTTCATAGGATTTATCACCCCTTCTCTTTAGGACATGTGATTTACATGTCATGTATGTGTCACTTACGCCTGCTGTGCCTTACTATACTTTGCACATCTTCAAGTCCTCAATCTTTGCAATGACCACGTTAAGGATGAGATAAAAACTTGCCAAAGGTGACAGGCCTGCTGAGAGGCAGAGTTGGGACATGAACCCAGAGTGGATCCCCAGAACCTGCCCACTCTGCTTCACACGCAGAGGGGCCATGAGACCCCGACAACACCTCAGGGCTTTAAGATGTTTCTGCCGAGGCGTCTGAGCCACCTTTCATTCAGACTCTTCAGATGGGGGCTAGAGCTGTTTCTCTCTGCTTATTTATTCTCTATTTACTTATTCTCTCTACTTATTTAGATTTAGACCTGGACAGAACAACTGCCAAAGCCCGGGCACTCACCTGTCAAAGGCCTTCACACGGCCCAGGAGCTTCTTGTTGTTTCGGCAGTTGATGAGCACTTGGGTATTGTTCTTGACCGATTGTGTGAGCACAGAGAGGGGACCCGTGTTAAACTCCTCCTCCTCGCGCTTCTGCAGTTCCTCTGGGGTCATCTCACTCTTGGGCTTGTTGAGGAGGCTCCTGAGCAGGAAAGTACAGATCCCATTGGTGAGAGAGGCCTGGGTGGCTATGAGAACAGTCTCCACCTTCCCCCAACACACATCCTCTTGCTCAGCACTCCTTGTTGGCATCACCACCCAGATGCCTAGTAGGCACAGTCAACCTTGCCTGTCCTAAAGTAAGCTCCAGGTATCCTGACCAGGCCAACCTACTCAACCCATAGCTTTCCTCATTTCATGGGGCAAGCTCCATCTTTATACACCCTTTTTTTTTTTTAAAGATTGATTTATTTATGCATACAAGAGCTGGGGTACAGGCCAGAGATGTGGGGGGTGAGAGGATTCACCAGATACAGAGTGGGGAACAGAACAGACTGAAACACATTGCTTAGGGGAGCCACCAACGAGACAGGAGAGGTCTGCTGCGCCATGTGGGTTGCTCCCTGGCCAGGGATGGAACTCGTGCTGCAGAGGCTGCGAATAGCTTCATAGTGTGGTGCTCAACCCCTTGTGCCACCAGGGAGTCCCCATCCTTATAAACCTTTTGAGCAATAACTTTGATGTCAATTTGACCTTCCTTTTCCTCATATCCTACAATCTGTCAGCAATTCCCACAACACTCTGCTCCCCAACACTCTGTTTGCCACAGAGTAGAACCAGGGATTATGCCAAAGTCTGTCACCTCCTCTCATTCCCATAACCCCCACCTCAGTGTAAAAAGTAAAATCCCAAGTTTTTGCAATGCACCTCATTCCCCCCCCACCCCCCAGCTTCACTCTCTTCAGATCTTCGCTCAAGTGTCTTTCTGTACCAGTTATTAAGTTAGTCTCTCCAAACTGGCATTCCCCAGTACTCTTTGCCCTGCTCTACCAGTTCTTTACTCATAGCCCCGGTCACCTAACACAGCGTCCACTTTACCTGTTTATTATCATTATATTTATTGTCTGCCTCTCCCCATCCCATAGGCTGCAGCAGGAGCTTTAGGGATGGTGGGTGTGGGGGGTGGTTCACCCCTGTATCCCGTGCGTCCAAAGCAGGGCTTGTTAGATGAGCAGGCAATAAATAATTGAGTAAGGAAAATCATTCGGGTGCCTCGTTATCCGTAAAAGTCGCAAAACGAGGCCGAAAAGCCACCCTTCTCCAGAGCAATGCATGCGGTTAAGTCCCACAGCCTATGCCGGTTTCCCCAAGTGCGCACTCCCCTCTTCCAGGCTCGTCTTCAGAAACCCGCCGCGCCTTCCAGCCCCTCCCAACGGCAAGTAACGGGCCCGTTACGTTTGCAGCTGAGCCCTCCCCGGACTCAGGACCCGCCACCGGGCCCGCGGCCGTCCTCAATCCTCAGGAGGCGAGTGCGCCGCGTCGCCGAAAACCTCTGCCCACACCCTTCCGCCCGTAAGGAGCTACATGTACAGCCCCGAGCCCACTCCCGCCGCCCGAGCCTCGCCCGGCCTCACATGGTGGCGGCGGCTGCGCTCCCGGGTCGCTCTCGTCTCCACCGCGTTGTCCGGCCTGGGAAGAGCGGGCGCGAGGGGCGGGACTTCCGCTTCCCGCGGGCCACTTCCGCGGCGCGTGCGCACACCCAGCCAGGGGGGCGTGGCCTGTTGCCACAGCGACCCCGCCCCCCCCGGCTCCGCGGCGCGGGGCTTGGAGCCGGCTCAGAGCCGGCCGGGGCCACGCTCACCGCCATGGAGGGGGCGAGACAGCGGGCCGGCGCCAGCCATCTCGCCGCACCACGGCGCAGGGTGGAGGAGGGAGAGGCGGCGCCGTTCCAAAGGGCCCCCGGCCGCGCCGCGGCGGTCAGTTGACTTTCCCTCCGCGGGGCCGACCAATCCCGCGCCCGCGCCGGCGGGGGCGGGCACCTGCGTCCGGGGGCGAATGTTGTCCAGGACCAGCCGCTTCTCATTGGCTTCCCCGCCCGGCGAGGCGGGGCCCACCCCTTCCGCGCTCCCGTCGGGATCGTGCAACGCCGGGGAGAACCGACCCCGAAACCCCGGGAGACGGCGAAGCGAGTGCTCAGGCCCGGAGGCCCCGCCGGCCGCGCTGCTCGCGGGGGGCTGGCGCCCGCGGGCCGCGCCCCTGCGGGGTGGGGCCGGGCCGGGCCCGAGCCCTCTCCGCGCCCCCTGCCGGCTTCTGGCCGCAGCTGCCATGCGCCCCGGAGGCCGCGGGCGGCCCCGGCTGCGGCTCGGGGAGCGCGGCCTCCTGGAGACACCGTCGCAGCCCAGGCGCCGCCTGCTGCCGCGGGCGCACCTGCTGCCCGCGCTGCTGCTGGCGCTGGGCGTGAGCTCGGCCCTGTACACCGTCTGGAGCGGCCTGCGCGGCGGGAAGGACGCGCTGCCGCCGGGCCGGGAGCTGCGGGTGAGGACGGGCGGGGACGCGGGCACCGCGGGGACCCAGGTTCCCCACTTCTGCTTTTCTGGTTTCTTAGGTTGACGTGGCCTCTCTCAGGCCCTCCCCGCACCTGCCTCCGTCTCTGTCTTCGGAGCCTATGCCCGTTGCCGACCGAAGGCGGCTTCGGGTTTGTTCCGCAGTAGTTTCCTTGAGAGGAAGGATCCAGAGGAATGAGACAGTCCTGTGTTCTGACTCTAAAGTTAACTATTTGGAAGAGCCCCTTCCTGTCGCTGGGCCTCTGTTCCCCCATTCAGATCGGGGCGGGCTGGGCTGGATGGACTTGGGGAACGGTCTCGAGCCTAGAATTTACCCTGGAAACCTCCGATGCTCAGGCCGCGATTGCAAAGAGCAACTGGAGCATCTTAGGGGCGATGGCGACTGGGGTCGGGTCAGAATGGAGGTTGTTGTCAAGCTCTACTTTTCTCTTCCCCATCCTACTCTCCCAAGACCCCGCTGGTCTCCAGCCTCCCAGAAGACCGGCTGCGGCAGGTGGTGGGGCAACTGGACCCACAGCGTCTCTGGAACATTTATCTGCGCCCCCTGCTGGTTGTGCGGAATCCGGGCAGCCCTGGCAATCTGCAAGTGCGAAAGGTAAAGAGCCCCTCCGTCTTCCCTGACATCCCAGCCTGCCAGCAAATAGTAAACAGGCATTTTGCCCAAAATCCCAAAGGAGCTAGGAAGCAGAGCTGAGCTAATGTGACTCTCAGGATCCCGCACTGGTAACCACCAGGCCATACCACCCTCTGTACTGCCACCCCCGGCCCCGCCCCCTCCCCAAACTTACATGACCAGCGAGCATCTATGAGGTGGGATCCAAGGAGCTCTTCATCGTGCAGATGGGTGATTTTGCTCACAGGAGCTGGGCATTTTGCCCAAATCCCATCCTTAATATATGGTGCATCTAGGGTTTCAACCCAAACAGTTTGGCTCCAGAAATGGTCCTGGGTCATCTGTATGTCACCTCCCAGAAAGCATGGAGAGTCATTTGAATACTGCTTGGGTTCAAACCCACCTCTGGTCACTTAAATTGTGACCTTGGACTTGTTTCCTAAGCTGTTTCTCACTTTTCCCATCTGCAAAACAGTCATTACAAACCCTACCCGGCAGGGGTAAAAAATAGAGCTCGGGGGCCTCCCCTGGTGGCACAGGCCATTGAGCGCTGCGCTGTGAAGCTGTCCGAAGCTTCAGCAGTGCTGGTTCATTCCCGGCCCGCCGGCCAGGGTCCCACATGGCGGGGCAGACCTCTTCTGTCGTGCCCACTGCTCCCCTCAGCAGTGTATTTCGTAAGTCTGTGTGTTCTGTTCCCAGCTCTGGCTCTGGTGAATCCTCTCACCTTCCCATGCCTCTGGCCTGTACCCTGGCTCTTGTGTAAATAAATAAGTAAATCTTAAAAAGAGCTCAGCACACAGCAGGGTCACATCCTGCTGGCACTCCACAGGCGCGCAGCAGAAATGTGTCGAGGGAGTGATGCAAGCCGAAGTGGGGCTGCAGACTCAACATAACTGCTCTGTAAGGCTCAGGTCACCGGGCCCTTCTCTGACCTCCTCCCCAGTGCTCCCCACCCTCCCACCTCTCTCGCCACTAGTTCCTGGAGGCCACCATGCGGACCCTGACAGCAGGCTGGCATGTGGAGCTGGACCCCTTCACAGCCTCGACACCCCTGGGGCCACTGAACTTTGGTAATGTGGTGGCCACACTGGACCCAAGGGCTGCCAGTCACCTCACCCTTGCCTGCCATTACGACTCCAAGCTCTTCCCATCTGGGTCAGCGCCCTTTGTGGGGGCCACGGATTCAGCTGTGCCTTGTGCCCTGCTACTAGAGCTGGCCCAGGCCCTCGACTTGGAGCTGAGCAAAGCCAAGGAACAGGTGAGGGATGGGGCGGGGTGGGGCGGGGCGGGGGTGGGGGGAGGCTGCCTCTGCCCTGGTTCATGCCACCTACCCCCACCACCTTGTGTCTCTGATCTTGTGTCTACTCTACACACATGGCCACTGGCATCTTTCCACCTCCTGCAGTCCTGTCCCCCTTCTGCTCCAAACCCTCCTGTGGCTCTCACCTCCTTCCCAACATAATCCAGTCCTTTCGGTGACCCCTGTGACCTCTCTAGTCTCTCCCCCTGCTCATTGCAATTCTGCCACCCACCTCTTCTGTGTTCCTAGAGAATGACCTCAGGGCATTGCTCTACCTAGAAAGTGCTCTTCTCAGCTGTCTGCCCGACCCTTCATTCAGGTGCCCACTCCAATGTCACCTCCTCAAAGAGGCCCTCCTAGCCACCCTAAAATATCTCCCCATCACCACCCCATTTCCTGATCCTTTGTGTTGATTTGTGTGTCTCCACAACTACAATAAGCTCCCTCTAATCAGGGACTTGGCTGCTTTTGTTTCCTGTTTTATTCATACCCTTAGCCCAGATTACTCCCTGGCATAAAATAAGATGTCAATCAAAATGTAGGAATGAATGAATGAAAAGCTCAATCTCCTGGTGCCCCTCCCTGCTCCGACCCCCTCCATGGCTCTAACCCCAGTGGCTTTGTAACGAAGCCTGAGCTGTGGCCCTTGCTGACTTCTCTGGTTCCTTCTCTCACCCTAACCTTGCTCCGTGTTGCTCCCTTGCTGGGAACACTTTGTGTCACTTTGCCAGGTCAGCTTTTACATACCCCCAGTATCCACACCCCATCCCAGCAAATTCAACATGCACCCCGGGCTCAACACACGCACCCCGCCCCCTTCCTATGCTCTTGCAGGACCCTGGAGTTCTGGGAAGCATTTGTCTCAACTGCATTTCACTGTCTGCATAATTATTCATCTATATTTACTTATGGATCTCTTTTGCTAAACAAGCTTGAGGAATAGCAACAACATCAGAGCTGACCTTTATTTAGTTACTATAGGCCAGGCACTGTGCTAGAACCTGGCTTGGCCTACCCTGTGATTAGAAGTATGATTAACCCCATTCCAGATGAGACAAGTGAAGCTTTGGGAAGTTAGTAACTTACCCAAGACCACTCAGCTACGAAGCTGGAGAGTCGGGATCTGAACCCAGGCACTCTGGTGCGGTCCGTACTCTTGGCCACTACCCTGAATGACTAAGGAGACACCTATATTCAGGTCTACTGAGCAGGCAGGCAGGAAATGTGGGTGGGTTGGGGTCAAGGCTGGCACTGAGCTGGCCCTGCCCACTGGTTTTGCAGGCAGCCCCCGTGACCCTGCAGCTTCTCTTCCTGGACGGTGAAGAGGCACTAAAGGAGTGGGGACCCAAGGACTCCCTGTATGGCTCCCGGCATCTGGCCCGGCTCATGGAGTCTTTGCCCCACAGTCCTGGCCCCACCAGGATCCAGGCTATCGTAAGACCAGGGTCCCCTGGGTTCTGGCAGGGGAGGGAGAGGGGGAAGCGAGGTTGCAACTCCAGTTCTGGCCTCTCTCCCTAGGAGCTCTTTATGCTTCTTGATCTTCTGGGGGCCCCCAATCCGACCTTCTACAGTCACTTCCCTCGCACAGCCCGCTGGTTCCATCGTCTGAGGAGTATCGGTAAGCACAAAGGGGGAAGCAGGCACCAGTATGGGGTACAGGAGGATAGGGAGGACCAGTTGAGGCAGGCACCTGAGCATGTAGGAGTCATCCAGCCTTCCCCCTACTTTCCTAGCCTCTCTCCGAGAACCTAGGAGGGCAGGAACAAGTAGATCCCTCTGAGGTCAATGTAATGATTACAGTCAGACTACCCTGGGTCAAATCCTGGGTCTCCTTACAGCTATAGGAACTTAGACAAATGGCTTCATCTCTCTGAGCCTCAATTTCCTTTCCAGAAATGAGTATGATGGTGATATCTACCTCCTGACTCAGAGAGACTAGATGAGATTGGGAGCCTAGTAAGCCTCGTTCTTTCTTATTGGGAGGACCAGTGCCTTACCCAGAGTCCTCCTGCCCTCCGCTGATTTATGAGCAGGGAAACCTTTGATTCCTGAGGGGTGACCTTTGCTCTCTAACCCCCTCCACCTCCAGAGAAGCGCCTGCACCGTCTAAAGCTGCTACAGTCTCATCCCCAGGAAGTGATGTACTTCCAGCCAGGGGAACCCATCAGCTCCGTGGAAGACGACCACATCCCCTTCCTCCGCAGAGGTACCAGCTGCGTGCGTGTGTGCATGCGTGCGTGTGTGCACATCTGTCTGTCCAAGCCACCGAAGGGTCCTGGTCCTGGCCCCTTCCCCAAGCTGCAAACTGGTAACAACTTGTTTAACATCTTTATGCCTCAATTTTTCTCCTCCAGCACACACCCCCACCCCCACCTCAGTGCTGAGGGGACTGAATGCACAAATACACGTAAAGACCGTGACCAGGGCCTGGCACCCATCAGGTAGTCAAGGAATGTTGGCATTTCTGTTCGTGCCTAATGACTGCAGAGTGCCTTCTACCTCATGCCTTTCAAGGCCCTGGTGGTCCAGGAGAACTGAGACCATCGGAAAAGGCCCGGACACATTTCAGGCCCACTGAAACACAGCCTTGGGCCTCTGAGTTATTTTTACAAAACTCCCAGGTGATTCTGAGGTGCAGCCAGGTCAAAGACATCAAGTAGAGGGGTGCACCATAGGTTTTAGAACTGCATAGGCCTGGGTTCCCACCAGTTGATGAAAGCCCATTACTTAGCCTCTCCAAACCCTCACTGCTTCTGGAAAATGAAGACAGGGACACACACAAGCACATGTGTAAGGGTATTGTCATAATCGCAGGGCAGGGCAGATAAGATTAGGCATATAAAATGCCTCTTTACACAGCACTTGGCATAGAGTAGATACTGGGGACGGCTTTTAAATGTTCTACTCTATCACTTACTCATTCAACAAATAGGCCCTTACAAGGCCTTCTTTATTGAGTCCATCAATGAGCAAGCACTCAGGCAAGGACTGAGCCAGGTTTCAAGGGTACATGAAGGCCATCATCCACCTGGCTCCTGTCTAGCTGGGCGGGGGCTGGGATTTAGCAAATCTGGACTGACACAGAAGGAAATGCTCTTAGGCAGGGATCCCGATTTGGTGCAGGCGCTGCAAACAGAGCCTGGTGCCCTTGGCTCAATTTCTGAGTGTGCTGAGACTTGGAGGGGATCTTCAGCCGATCGCTCTGCCTGCCTCTACCTGGGGTCCATGTCTGTCAAGTGGGATAAAGCAGGGGAGTTCGCGTGCTCCCCAGAAAGGCAGGGTAGAGGAAGTGGTGTGGGTGTGGTCTCACAGCACTAGGTAGCTGGTAGTGCTCACTGGCAAGGAAAAGAGCCTAAATAACACATGCCTGGCAGGAGGTACCAGTGTCTCCCCCACTTCTCATCTTTGTACAATCCATGAAATTCTGAGTTTCTCCCATTTGTGTTAGGAAAACAGTAGGGATGATGGCTCTATTTTTAAACTGACATACACCCTCAACCCTCATGCCCTTAAAATTGCCGATCAGTTCTTCATGCGCCAGAATGGAGTTTTCCCCATTCCATGTTAAGGCAAAGCCTGGTGACCCAGGCCGGGTGTCCCAGGTCAGCTTGGGCCTGACCCGAGGTCTCCTCTCTGCCCTGCAGGGGTCCCGGTGCTCCACCTCATCGCCACGCCCTTCCCTGTCGTCTGGCACACACCGGAGGACTCGGAGGCCAACCTCCACCCACCCACGGTACACAACCTGAGCCGCATCCTCGCTGTGTTCCTGGCTGAGTATCTGGGCCTCTAGTCTGTCCCACGGACTCTCAGAGAGGCGCACCTGGCAGAGATCAAAGAGGCGGGGTGAAACATTGAATTTCTTCACGGTACGTTGTGAATTGTCAAGGTTAAGACAAAAGGCGGTCTTCCCCCAAAGTATGTCACCATGGGGAAAGCACTCAGAGAAGCAAGGTACCTCAGAAGGTACCTTGACAGTTTGAGTGCGTTGGTGTTCAGAATGGGCAAGTCAGACCTAGATTCTCTGCAAATTATTTACACCAAACCATTCTTTGTCTTTCAGCCATGAGAACAAGAGTGCAATGGTGGGTGTAACTGCTAGTATTTCCCAGCCCTCCTTCATTTTCAGACTCAACTGGGCTGCTTATTTAAAAAATGCAGACTGCCAGGCCTCATCCAGACGCATTGAATCACAAGGATGAGCACAGGTTGGGGCACGCTGTCCTTATGGATAGGGTTTGGTGCATTCATAGCTGCTTAGGAAACTTACTCCATAGAATGGGGGGTGGTATAAAAAAAACAGGGGTCCTACCTGTGCTCTGTGCCTGCTGGTTGTGTGACTGATGGAGACTTGGTTGGCAGCAGGATGCCAGGCCAGGCTGCAGGGTTATTAAGTAGTGAGAGTGAACATTAACCTTCTAGCACCATCCCTAGCGCCAACTCAAAGCTGAAGCCTCAGGAGGCTCATGGGCCGAGACTCAGGGTATCAGATGAGTATCAGTTGGAAAAGGTCCTTGGTTCACCTGCCACAGCTGTAGAATGTGTCAGGAACTACTCTGCACACACTCACTCACTTAGGCCCCGCCCTGCCCCCACCCTCTCTACTATCCCCAGATCCTGAGCTAGGTCCAGTTTGGTTACACTTTGTGACTGAGAATTATGAAGTAGTTGTTTACAGCGCCCAGATTCTCTCCTACAGCTGGGCTACCACCTTACCTCTCTCCAAAAATCAGCTGTGCTGGACCAACAAGTTGTTGACCAAAAGCAGCCCCTTCTGAGACTGGCTGCAAGCAAGAGGGAGGTTGAGGCAGGGGGATGAATGGCCTCTTAGAGGTGAGGCTGACAGAAGTCCAGACATCAGAAAGGGAGGTTGACAGGGATCACCCACAGGGACACAGGGTCAAGCACTCAAGTGCACGCTCTGCCCTGGGCTCCCAGAAATAGTGAAACCACCATCTCTGGGAGAGGGAAGGCTCCGTGTTCAGCTCCACACCCAGCCCTTATGCCTCCCCGCAGGACACGCTGGTTGAATGCACCGGGCAGGGGCCGATGCCTATCTCCACTTGGGACGAGGATTGTTCATTCCATTTTACAGATGAGGCTGTGGTGCTGGGCAGTGTTTTCCTCAACTCCCCAAACTTGCCCCCGCTCCCCACCCCCCCAGCTCTGCATGATGGTGTATTTGATGAGCAATGTCAAGCAATCTCAATGTGATGTCTCGCACATCAGTTTTCTGGGGGGGCTGTCAGTATTCTCATTGTTCAGGGGAAACTGAGCTTTAGAGAAACCACTTGCCCAATTTCCCGCAGCCGGACACCTTCAGTGCAATGTGGTAGGTGTACAGTTCTTTGAATTTCCTGACTCGTTGGGCTTAGTGGTATCATTTTACCAGTGTGGAACTCACAACCATCGTGTGTTTAAATATTACCTCTGCAGCTTTCTCTTCTGATTCTAGAATTCCAATTGTCTCAGACTTTCTCCATCTTCCATAACCTTTTATGTATTTTTTTGCGAGGGGATTTCTGTACTATTTTTCAGACCTACTTTATACTTCAATAAATCTTCATTTATGTCTGACTTGCTGCTTAGGCCAGCCATGGCGTTTTCACTTCCGGTTACGGTGTGTGTGTGTTCTTTCATCTCCGCTAGGCCATCATTTAGCCCTGGCTTCCCTGCAGGTATTTCCAAGCTCTTGTATTAACATCTATGACTGGTGGTCTTACCATCTGAAGCCTTCACTGGGGTCTGGCTCAGGCGGCTTTATTTCCATCTGTCTGGGTGCTGCTTATGGTCATTATCTGAAAAATTGTGGAAGATGCTAAGTGTCAGCTCTTCCCGACACATTTGATGTCTGTTTCTGCCCGAGAGCCCAGCTAGCAGTGCACAGGCGATACAAACCCGGCTGCAGGCCTGAGGCAAGGGCCAGCCTGGGACCCCAAATTCTCAGGGCCCACTTTCATCCTTCCCTTTGGCCTGGGGCTCCCCTCGGGCAGGGGGAGAACAGCATAACACCCTGAAGCAGGGGAAGTACAGCGGAAGCTCCCTGAAAAGACAGAAGCTTATCAAAAGATAACGACCACCAGGAACCACTACAAGAATGCTAAATAACCTTATCCCTTATTGTCTTTCTAAACTTCCTTCTTTCTTCTATAAAAGTCATTGCTTGTTACGTAGATCACCTCCCTGATGGTGATAGACTGAGCCCATGAGCAAGCTGATTTCATTGATATTCATTGTCCCTGTGCTTTTGGAAAACATATATATATTGGTCACAAACTCAAAGAAAATTACACTCAGATTTTCACTCTTGAAGTGTGTCTGTTTGTCATTTCTTTCACCGACGCCCTGATCACCCTGCACGCTTCTCTCAACCCTGAGGTGGCCTCATCGTCTACTGCTGTGCTGGTCCGCGGCA
The DNA here is from genome assembly GCF_014898055.3 of Talpa occidentalis. Taxonomy (NCBI): domain Eukaryota; kingdom Metazoa; phylum Chordata; class Mammalia; order Eulipotyphla; family Talpidae; genus Talpa; species Talpa occidentalis. The sequence goes on from NW_023601754.1 coordinate 44,465,875, forward strand.
CCTAGCTCCTGTGGATGCCTCGCCTTGGCGGGCTCTGGCCATGACTTCTGCCTGGTCATCCCAGTAAGACTACAGATAGGAAACCTGAGTTGTCCACGTCAGCAAACGCCCGCGGAGTAAAAACTGGCTTCAGGGCCTCCGTTTCTTTCCCTTAAGTTTCTGGCTTAGTGTGTCCTGAATTGAGCTTGGAGAGTCTGGGTTCTGGATGACTGCAGGGCCACCATGACCTATCCGACACTGGACTTCTAAATAAAAGCTACGCTGTTTAAGCTACTACTACTCAGAGATCTTTGAATCCAAACTACACAGGTGCGGAAATTCAAACACAATCTCAGCTTAAGAATCGGCTGGCTAAACTGTGCTCCATCCCACCATGCACAGACCCGTGACTCCTTCCTCTCCCAAACCTTCCCTGAACAACACACAAACCAGTCTGGGCCCAGGCTTATAAATATTGATTTTATAGAAAGGACCAATTCAAAATTGGTCAGATGCCACACTCTAGAAGCTTCCAGAACCACAATGGTGAAAAAAAACAAAAAACCCAAACAGAACAAACAAAAATACCCCAGAGCAAATTGCCTGAAAAGGAAGGTCTCCGTTGACCAGAGGATTCTAAAGAAACACAGGTGGCTTGGGGAGAAGGGACCCCGTGCCTGAACAAGTGCCCAGAATGGAAGGAAAAACCCAGAATTTCAAACCCACAGTCCCTGCCCACCGGCCCCCCCACGCTGTCAAAAGCGAGGCGGAGGGCTTCACAGCTTTTTTGGGGGGTGGGAGAAGAGTGAGCAACAGCTTAAATAATGGGAGGAGGAAGGGAATTTCTATATGCCAACTTTGTTTCTCTTCCCCTTGGGGGAAGTGGAGACTGGTAGCTTGTAAGAAGAAAACAGCGATTTTTATTTTAATGGGGAAACACCTAGAAATGGCCATGAAACGTGCTCAATTTGATCTGTGACCCAGTGGCCCCCGATTCATGAGGAAGTGAGCCCTGGCATGGTACATTAAATGGACAGGTACCAACTTTGGGGATGTAGCCTCTTGGGAGAAAATCAGCGCCAGAGAGAGATGGGGGAGTGAGCAGAAAGGGGGCCCAAGTGGGGAAACCCTTAAGTAGTACTAAAATTAGCTGCCATCTGCTCCCTGCTGGGGACCCCTGGTAGCGCGAGGGGCAGGGAGGGTACTGAGGCTAAATGGAGAAATTGAGATGCTGATAAAAAACACCCTACTCAAGGGTCCGTGCCCCTGGGTCTGAGGAGTAGAAAACCAACTGGGGGTGTGTGTCAGAGTGCTTTCCTGGGTCACCCCCCTGAACTTCATCTCAGTCTTGGGGGCAGGGGTGAGCGCGTCTGGACTGGGGTATGGGTCCTCGGCTCCCCGGGGGAGGGGGTGGGAGTGGGCATGGTGGGCTCTCCCCCCCCTCCCCCGGCTTCACCTCCCTTCCTCCCGGCCTGCGCGGCCCCCACCCCCGCCCGGCCCGTGGCAGGGCAGCACCCAGTTGTTATCATGAAGACCCAGGCGGCAGCCGGGGGTCTCGCGATCCGCTCGGCGGCAGCACATCCAGTAGGAACGTCCGTAAGGCAGGTCGTGGTGGTAGGGCTTGGGGTGCCAGCGGCAGAGCGACACGTCGCCCTTCTCGTATCTCTTGCGGCACTGCTTGCAAGGGTCATCGCGGTAGAGCGGGTCTCGGCTCCAGCGCGAGTCCGTGGCGCGCACGCCAAACGCCTCGATGATGCCCTTGAAGTGGTGGCAGGTGCACTTGAGCGCCGCCAGGGCCCGCGTGGGCAGGAAGCTGAAGATCTTGACCAGCACGTGCTCGGGCAGCAGCAGCATGTACTGCCGTGGCTCCAGCAGCCGCTGGATCTTAAAGCGGATCTCCAGGAAGTCGTGCGACACGTGCCGGTACAGGCGGCACAGGGAGGTGTCCGCTGTGGCCTCCGCGTCATCTGGGCCTGATGCCGCGGCTGGAGAGTCAGCGGGAGGGGGGTCGGGAGGCCCGTCAGGCCCTCGGGACTGGAGGAAGAAGAGCTGGCCCGGCGGAGGCGGCTCCTCGGGGCTGACTGTCAGGCACACGGTCTCCTCCTTCACGTTCTTGGTGCCGTCCTTGCCAAAGAAGATGCACTCGTCCACCACGCCGGTCACCACCACATCCACGTGGAAGCCTGAGGCCCCGCAGTCCCGGGCAGGGGGTGGAGGGGGGGCTGGGGGCGTGTCCTCAGGCCTGCTCTGGGCTGGGGTCTCACCCTCGCTGGCTTCATCAGCCCTGGCCAACAGGAACTCCACGTTGCTGGGGAGGGCGTCCCGAGAAGGGCTGATGAGCTGGTATAGGTCACAGGTGATCTTGTCCTTGGCTCGGGTCCCGGGCCCTGGACTGCCAGGGTAGGCACAACCCGGGCGGCCCCCGCTCCCGTTGGGCATGCTGCCATCGGAGGCACGAGGCTCCCGGCCGTTGGAGATCCGGAAGGCTATACGCACCTCCCCAGGGCCAGGCCCAGGCCGCTCCTCTTTGCGGAGGCCCTTGGCAGGAGGGTTGTCTCTCTGGGCCTCAAAATGGGCCACCGCCTCGGCTACCCGGCTGCAGTCCCCGCCGCCAGCCCGCCGTTCAGACCCCAGCCCCTTGGCGGGACCACCCTGCTCAGCCGATACGAAGACCACGGGTGCTGGGGTACCAGGGCGCGGGTAGTTCTGGAGGGCCAGGGCGGCCCGCTGCTCCACCAGGGCCACCATCTCCGCCACGGAGAGCAGGTCCACGTCCTCACCCGCTGAGGCCGGGGCCCCCTCAGCAGCAGGGGGCCCCTCCTGGCCCCCTGGGTCCGGTGGGGCCTTGGTCGACTCAAGACAGCGCCTCCTCCGCTTGGCCTTGGAGCTGTCACTGCCCCAGTGTCCCTTGACCTTCATGGAGCTGGCCCGGCTGCTCCCACCACACTGGTGGGCCACAAAGAAGGCTACCTTCTCCTTCGTGTTCCCGGGCTTAATAACATACCATGTGTCCAGGAGGACGCGGCCCTCGTCGCCGGCTGCTGCTGCTGACAGAAGCGGGGCAGGCTGGGAGGCCGGGGCCTCCGTGGCCAAGGTGGGTGGTGTATTCTCTGAGAGGGCAGGTCCATGGTCTGGCTCAGCCCCGCTGCCTGGCTCTGAGCAGGCTGAAGGCTTGAGAGCTGCAGAAGGTGGGCGTGGCTGGTTCTGGGAGTAGGTGCCGAAGGGCCTGGGGCACCACAGCTGGAAGGGCAGGAGGCTACCACGGTCCATTCTGGGGGACGGTGGCAGACAAGCAGGGATTCACCGAATCTCAGGACCTGGCTGGTGGGGAGCTGCACAGGCTACCTGGAGACAGGGAAGAGGAGGTTGGGGCACTGGGGGAATCGCCAGCCCTCCCAGGGTCTCCTTGGCCTCAACCTCTCCCGCAGGGGCAGACCACCAAGAACTCAATTCCCATCCCACCGGTGAGCACACGGAGGGCTGCAGAAGGGCTGTGACCTGCTCTTTTAACACCCCAAGCAGGGCGCCGACGCCAACCCTACAGCTCAAACTCCACTACCCAGCTGCCTTCACTCACCATCCACAGGCCTCCTGCGGCCATAACCTTTAATCCTAAGTGCAAGTACCAACTGCCAGACAGCAACTTCTCTTTCTATTTGCTCACTCAGTAGCCAGTTCCTGAAAAGACAAGAATTCCCAGCCCTGCCCACAGCTCCGGCTGCTTGAGCCCCCGGAGGGAGGAACGAGGTAGGCTCGGTGGGGTCAGAAAATCTGAGGTCAGAGCCAGACAGGCACTGGAGAAACCTGCTCTTTTGTTTGGGCTCTTTGATAATCTCTAAAGCTGTGTGTCCTGCTCCATAAAAATGTCTGTGCAGGTAATTCCCCCAAACACAGCCCCCAACCCCAGGCGAAGACCTGCTGCAGTCCAGCTTCCTCCTTAAGTTGCATACAAGGAAACTGAGGCTCAGAGTAGAGAAGGCATACATAGAACAAAACCAGGTCCTCAAACTTGGTTTCTGGATTTTCCCATTCAGGGTTCACTTAGTAACAGTCATTTTATTTTACAACAACTTTGTATGCATGATCTGATGGAGGCCATTTTGCTACACAGCCCAATTTCACTATTTTCCACTGGAGGCAGTCTATCCCAGAGTCTCAGTCATTCCCTGGCCCATTCCTCTCCACACTTCAGCAAACCAAAATAATCTCCTGGGGCCTCCCTGGTGGCGGAAGGGGCTAAGTCTTAGCACTATGAAGCTATCACAAGCTGCTGCAGCACTAGTTCTATCCCCAGCCAGGGAGCTGACCCACATGGTGCAGCAGACCTCTCCTGTTTCTCTGCTGCTCCCCTCAGCAGTGTATTTCAGTCAGTCCACATGTTCTGCTCCCCACCCTGTCTCTGGTGAATCCTTTCACCCCCCCACCCCTGCACTCTGGCCTACACCCCAGCTCTTCTATACATACATACATACATACATACATACATACATACATACATACATAAAACAAAATAGCTCCTGGCCCTTAAGTCTTTCACATGCCTATAGCCTAGGGTGGAAGGGAGGGCTGGTCAGCAGTCAGCACACTAAGGCAAGAGACTCAAAATCTGGCCCACTACCTGTCTTTGCAAATAAAGTTTTATTGAAATGTGCTCTTTTGGGGGGCCTCCCTGGTGGCGCAAGGAGTTAAGACGCAACCTATGAAGCTGTCCACAGCCTCTGCAGCACGAGTTCAATCCCCCAGCCGGCCAGGGAGCAACCCACACAGCACAGCAGACCTCTCGTGACTTACCCGCTACTCCCCTCAACAGTGTACTTCGGTCAATCTGCCTGTTCTGTTCCCCACTCTGTCTCTGGTGAATCCTCTCACCCCCCTGCACCTCTGGCCTGTACCCCAGCTCTTGTATGCATAAATAAATAAATCTTTAAAAAAAAGTGCTCCTCTGTTTATGGTTGCTTTCATGCTACAGTGACAGAAGTGAGTAGCTACAACAGAGGACAGATAGCCTGCAGAGCCTAAAATACTCATTATCGGTGCAAAAAGTCTACCTATCCCCATAGTTCAGATAAATCCACATACCCTCCCCATTTACTTTACAGTCCTGGAGACATGAACACCATTCAAAATCCAGATAGCCTCTAAACACCAGTAACAGCTCTAATCCTAAAAAAAAGCTTACTCCCCATAATCCCTAATTCCACCGACCCTTCAAATTCTTAGACCCCTAGGGCCTCCCAGGTGGCGCAGCAGTTGAGCGCTGGGTTGGGAAGCTGCCCGCAGCCTCTGCAGTGCCGGTTCGTTCCCCGGCTGCTTCCCGGCCACCAGCGGAGGGTCCCACATGGCGCGCAGACCTCCCCTGCCGCCCGCTGCTCCCCTCAGCAGTGTACTTCGGTCCTTCTGCCTGCTCTGCTCCCCGCTCTGGCTCTGGTGAATTCTCTCACCCTCCCACGCTTCTGACTGTACCCAGTGCTTGTACAAATAAATAAATAAATAAATAAGTCTTAAAAAAAAAAAAATTCTTAGACCCCTAATTCCTTGCTTTAAAAAAAAACAACAACAACAACAAAAAAAAAACCAGGGCCTCCCTAGTGGCGGCGCTGCTGTTGAACGCTGGGCTGCAAGGCTGCCCACAGCCTCTGCAGTGCCAGATCGATCCCAGCTCGCCGTGCAAGGGTCCCACATGGTGCGCAGACCTCTCTTGCCACCCTCTGCTCCCCTCAGCAGTGTACTTTGGTCCTTCTGCCTGTTCTGCTCTCTGCTCTGGCTCTGGTGAGTTCGCACACCCTCCCGCACACCCCTCCAGTGCTTATATAAATAAATACATCTAAAAAAAAAAAAAACCCTCCCCCATAGCTCCTATAGATGGCTGTTTATCAACAGTACATTCAGATATCTCTAAACACCCCAGAACAGGAACTAACACAGCAAAGACCATTCTCTAAACATGCCATCCTTCTGGATCACCTGAAATCCCCTGATCAATTTCTACCCTATTTCCAGGCTCTCAATGCCACCTTCAAATAACCGGACTCTTTCAAATCCTTCTTTTTTTTCTTTTTAGAGATTTGTTTATTTACACATGTAACAACTGGGGTACAGACCAGAGGTTGGGGGGGTGTGTGTGTGAGAGAGAGAATTCACCAGAGACAGGGTAGGGAGCATAGCAGGCGTACTAACTGAAATACACTGCTGAGGGGAGCAGCGGGCATGACAGGAGAGGTCTGCTGTGCTATGTGGGTCAGCTTCCTGGCTGGGGATCGACTCCTCACTGCACTGGCTACGAATACATTCATAGTGCTGCATCTTAACCACTTGCACCACCAGGGAAGCCCTCCAATCCTACCTTTAATTTCCCAAACCTAAAATTACCCCCTCCAGCCCAGAAGGCCCCAATCGCATCAAATCCCATGCCTCCAAAAACTGACACACAGCAATGTCCCAACCTCACAGATGCCCCCAAAGACCAGTTTCCTGAAATCCTGTAATCACATACAGCCCCTAATTCCACAAGTCTCCAACCACAAAAGAACCAAAACACAAAAGCTCCCGAACACCTACAATCCCAAACCACCTATTTCTCAAGGCCAAAAGAATCCTCAAAACACTCCCCAGCAAGCCTCACAAATACAATGGCAGACACGTGTTGACGGCAAGTTCACTGGAAGCTTAGTAGGCAGCTCTCAGAACTCCTCCTAATCCTCCCAGGTCTCTGGGAAGCAGGCGGTGTTATTCATTCCTGTTTCTGGACGAGGCCGGGGGTCACCCGAGTCTGGAGTCAGACAGGTGGACAGACAGGTGGACAGTCAGACAGGTGGACGGACGCTGAGGCCGCCCAAAGCCCGGGCATTTTGCCTACAAATCCACGTACCCCCATTTACTTCACTCCACTCGGCTCCACAGTGAGTATGCTCGCATTCTTTACTATGTTTCGAAGTAGCTTCGCTAGCTCCCCAAATCTCAGAGGGGAACCCCAACCTCGGGAGATGCCTCCGGCGCACCCCAACCTCCCACATTCCAAGTGTCCAAATCCCAGGCCCAAGCTCAAGGGAGGCGCAAATACTCACAACCCCACTCAAAACACTCCCCTCAAGTAGCGCTTAAATGCAAAGGGAGCCCACACATTTTGTAACCGCCCCCCCCACACACACACGCAAACCACCACCCGCCCGGAGCGATCCTTAACTCTAGACACGCCCCCGAAGGCGCCCACGGTGGCCCCGCCCCCTCGAGGCGGGAGGGTGGGCGGGCGCACACACACGCATGCGTACATGATAAGCAGGAGGGCCCGCCCCCTCGTTCCTACCCTTCGGCCCTGCGGGCTGGCGGGCGGTGCTGGTTTCCCTCCGCCCCTTTGTTGACAGACACGCGCGTGACGGCCCCAGCCAATGAGCGCCCGCCGTTCGGGGCCGTGCCCATATAAGGGAAGTCTTGGCGAAGGGGCCCAACTTCGAAAGAGGGAGGAGTAGGCGAGAGGTGATGAGGTGGGTGTGGAAACAGCTGTGTGTAAGAGAGCGTGTAACAATTCCCAACTTCTCGTAAAACGGAGGCACAAGACCAAGACCGAGACCGCCGGCACTCTAGGAGAGGCTTATAATACACGACCTTCCCTGTCAACAGGAGCCCAGATTGACAGCTGGGATTTAAAGAGCCAAGCAAGCGAAGAATGGGTACTCCAGGGTGGAAGGAAGCGGGCAAAGATCTAAGGGTGCCCAGCTTTGGTTGGCAACCCTGGGAACCGAGATTTCCTACGGGGGAGCTGGATCACCCCGAGAAACAAATGGGCAGAAGCCTGTGAGGGCTCCCGCAGCAGTGAGGCAAAGCCTCTGGGCTTGGCATCCAAGGCTCAGCCCATGCGGCCAAATAGACTTCTGATCGCAGCCTTTTCAACCAGGCTGCTTCAATCCGACCCAGGCTTTGTGCAAGAGAAGAACATGAAACACAGGCTCAGAGACTGCCTGGCTCCCAAATGTCCCCGGGCACCCCCTCCCCACTTTTCCAGGATCCTTGGACCTAGGCGAGCGCCTGATCTAGCATACAGAACAGCCAGAATCCTTTGGGCCCTCTCTGATCATCATCAGTAGGAGCCAACAGCACCCCACTGTATGCATGGACGAAGAAACGGAGGCAGGATAGGGCATCTGACCGGTCCAAAGTCACACAGAACTGGTGTGAGCTGGAGCAGGGACAGGAACCAGAACCCTGATTCCAGATCTCTGAGCTATGTTGTTTCACTATAGGAACTGTGGGGTTTCAGCTCAGCTGTCCCCTCCAAGAAGCTAGAACTCCCCAAGAATCCCCCAGACTGAGTCCAGCTCCACCTCTGGGCCCCCACATTGGCCTTGCTATCTATTTCTCAAGGTCACCAAGTTCTTCCCTTTCATGATCTTTGCATTTGCTGTTCCCACTGACTGGAAAGTCTCCCACACACCCCACACACCGCCCCCCCCCCCCCCGCCCCTCCAAATCTCCACATGGCTCCATTCCTTATTTCATTAGGGTCTTTGCTCAAAGGTAACTTCAACAGAAAGGCTCTTCCTGAACTATCTTCAGGAAAACCCCTCACTTGCCCAAAACCGGGGAGATCTGAGTTTCCTTGCCCCAACCATCCCTTTTTGGGTAATCACTGTCCAGCGATGGATCTGTCGCCTCCACTGGACTGTGAAGGCGGGGGGCAGGGGGGGTGGTTATAGGGAGGGAGGAAGGGCCAAAGCTCTGATGGTTACAGTGGTGTCCCCAGCAGCACTTTCCAACACGGGACTGGAAGGATCAAAGCTCTCTTCCCTGGGGCTCCATGTCCCAAACCTCATGAACTGGCAGTGTAAACTCTGTTTCACACCCAGAGGTCAGTGGGCAGAACTTTCTACACACACACCACCACCACACACAACACCAGCCCCCATGCTAGGTCTGTTTTCAGAGAATTCTCCTTGAGGATCCATTTATTGTGAAAAACATTGTGACCCAGAAAGACTGGCCATAAAGAAACTGGAAAAAGACGGATTAGGCAAATATATTTTATAAGTGGAGACATGACATTACCACTTAAAATAACCGACAAAAACAAAAGGTATTTTAGGGATAGAGATGGCGACAAAACAAACCGACACGTTATACACAAAAGTTCTCAACATATGTGCTCCTAATACTATGGCCTCAAAATAAACCAAAAGAAAAAAAGAAAAAAAAAAAAAAGCAAACTCCAAAACCACACACACACAACAGAAGGACAGGGTTTGACAACTCCACAACTGTCAGAGGAAAACTTAATATATCTTTCCATATAAACCTGACTACCTCTCTCCCTAGTAACTATCTGAACTACACAACCAATACCTTTGATGGAATCCCTGCAATCAGAGACTCCCTTAGCAGCCTCAAAGCATTTGAAAAACTCTGGCATTCAGATGTCCTCCTGTGTGCTGGCAACCCAGAGATGACACTGAGCTCACCAGGAAGAGCGCATGGGGAAGGAGGCAGACATTCAAATAAACAATCGTGACCAACATGAATTTATTAGAGGGAAAATGGTGAGCACAACAGCAGTTCACACTGAAGCACCCACGGGGAGAGCCTGGCCTTGTTTGAAATTCCTCACACATATTAACACATTGAATGCCAGCTTCAGCTCACTATTTTGCATCTTGTTCCACCAAAAAGGAGGAAACAGAGGTACAGAACCGCTAAGTAGCAGTCCCTGGACAGTTTTGTGGTAGAGTTTTGAATCAAACAGAGAACAAGGAGTTCATGAAGCGACAAACAGCTTCCTTTATTGAGTAAACTGAGTTTCTGCCTGGGTCATCCAGTTCTGTCCCCAGAGTCTTTGCGCTCTGTTCCCCCCTACCTAGAGTGCTCTTCCCCACCTCAACAACTCCAGGATTTGCTCTGAAATCACCCCCTCCATGAAACCTCCCTTGATTTAAAATTACATGGACTCCCTCCTTCCGTGACTTATTTTCCTCCTTAGTGTGTATGACTATAGAGGACATTATAATCTTTGCTTATAAAGTGCACTGTCAGTCTCTCCCCAGTAAAATCAAAGCTTCCTGGGGGTCGGCATTCCTGGGTCTTGTTTTGACTGCCCTATCCCTGGCTTTTGGGACAACACTGAGTAAGCACTTGGCTACGCTAAGTGGGGTCTCCCAGCAGCTGCCCCAGGGGTGTGTTAAAACACAGAATTGCTGCCTGGCCCAACACTCGCTGCACCTGTGCTGCGGCAAGATCTCTAGGGGATTCCTGTGCACATTTAAGTCTGAGAAGCGATGACACAGCACATGGCAGGGGTGCGATGCGCATGGGCTACAGTGACTGAAGGATCACCTAACAATGCCACACCGGCCATCTCCTGCACACTTGCTGTGGGCACCTTGCGTGCCCAGTGGAAATCCTACTCCCAGAACCAAGGCAGAAGGCCACCTCCCCTGGGAGCTGCCCTGGCACCTACCTGCCCGCCCCATCCGCTGGAGCTACTGGGGCTCTCCTGCCCCTGGGGTTTCCTCCTGCAACACAGGTCATAACCTTGTTGAATGACATTGACCTGGGGGAGGACCTCTCAGTTCCCCATCTAGTGGGTTTCTGGGAGGCCCCCCCATCAAAGGCACAGCTGCTGCAGCCCCTGCCCTGGGCTCAGGGGCCCCGTTAACTCTTCCTGCTGCCCTATCCTTTCCAGGGTAGCCAGAGGCATCTTCCCAAACACAAATGGGACTCTATCACACCACCACCACCACCACCCCCTTAGCGTCACTCCACAAGAGATACAAGTTCACAAAAAAATTCATGCACACGAAATCCTTCTCAGGAAGCAACTGGGCGATTTGCTTCCCCCAAATGAATAGTAAACTGAGAAAAAGGAAGCTAGCGGATCAAGGGAATTCCACATAGCCCATAAAACAGGTAAAAGGAATTCCCTGATGGGGGTACTAGGGAGAACCCACCCCCAAAAATGCACAAAGAAAGGAGAAAACTGAACATTAATGAGCTAAGGGTGCAACTTAAGAAGACAGACATGGCAGGAAACCCTGAAGAGCAAATGTATGGACCCCACACACACATCCCAAGCCCACAGGTGCTCCATCCCAGGGTCCAAGCTGTCAGGGTCATGCTCAGGCACCAGGGGTCTCAGTTTCTGGTCCTCCACCCTCCCTGTCACGATACCCCAACCCTATTGGTCAGATAAGAACAATCCAAATTCTCATCTGAGCTCCAGGACAAAGCCAGAATAAGCAACGGGCCTTAGAGCATCCCAGCTTTCCCACTTCTGGGGGTGTAACCTCAGGCAGGGTGCTTAATCCTTTGTGCCTCAGTTTCCCTCACTGTAAAACACAGATAATTAACCGCACCAGCCTTAATGCTTCACTGAGATCAAGACGCAGAGCGCTCAGTGCCACGAGTGCCGGTGTCCTTCTGAGGTGAGACTCACAGAGCCAAAGATTTCTTCCCTCTTTATTTCACAGTAACCAAAATATGACCATTTGTTTGCCAGTGTAATGTACGGGCTCACTTATTAATTGAACAGCTACTCATTGAGCCACTACTATGGGCAGGGACTGTGGTGAGCACTGGATATTTTTGGAACAGGAGATGGACAGATATAACAGAAACCCTCATCCTCAAAGGGCTGACATACTAACCAGAGAGAGGGGAACAATAAAAATACAGTAAGTTTCAAGGTGGCAAGTGCTGTGGGGAAACAGAGCAAGGAAGGGGGTGCAGAGTGTCAGGAGAAGGAGAGAGACTACTCTTAATCAAGGCATCCAGGAGCAGCCGAACCTTTTAAAAAACCTGTGCTTTTTGGAATAATTCAGTGTTACCCACGCTGCTACAAATACACCAATGAAAATAATAAAAATATCATTAGGTATGAGGTCGCTTTAGGCCAGCACAGGCTGAAGACACATTTAAGATTTTAAGAAATGGCAAGATAACTTGTAAAGTGGACACATTTTCTCTAAGACAAACACATAGAGGAAAGTGGGTGAGGAAGTGTCACATCACCTGTTGTGCCCAGAAGGGACATAAAGAAACACGGACGACTGACAGCTTGGTACCTTCCACCCCCAAACCAATAGGTTTTCAGATAGTTCATGGAGAGTGAGAGACACAGCGTTAAAAATCTCTGAAGCTGGCAGGAGAGGCCGCCTGCCGATCAGTGAGAGAGAAACCCAAACCTGACAAGTGGGTACCAGCCCCCCAGAGCTGCAGAAGTGTACAGGGGTGCTGACAGCAGTGAGCACCCCAGGGCCAGGTGTCGACCCGCAGCTGGTGCTACACTATGGCTGACTCAAGAGTAAGCCCTCATTTTCCAGACGAGGAAGCTGAGGTCCAAAGGGGTCACGTGACTGGCCCAAAGTCACACAGCTGGTGGGTGATGCACCAGGACTCACATCTGGGCATTCTGGCTTCAGCACACACTCAATACAAAGAGCAGAGGTCACAAAAAGACCCGCACACCGATTGAGAGCTTCACAGACATGTGATTTCCTTAACACCTTCCGAGAGCCTCAAGGCTCAGAGTGGGAACAGAACTTGGCCAACAGCACACAGCAGCAGCGGTGAGGATTTGAGCATGGGGCTAGCAGAAGCCAATGCTTTTAACCACAGAACTTAGGTGATAAATTCCGGAAGTCTCAGAACAAGTGAAACAAACTGTTTCAAGACAAATTAATGACAAAATCCCCAAACTGCCAAGTGGGGAGGGAATGACCAAAAGGTTGTGTGAGGTGGTGCTGGTAGTGCTGGTGTTGGGGGAACCCAGTTGTTAAAAATATTTCCTACTCACTGAAATACCTGGCATGGAGCCAGGCTGGACACTAGATAATGAATTATTTATACTTAGAACTGGGGACAGGGATGGGAATGGGGACAGACTGAGTTTCTGAGCATCCCCTTGGGGAGTCACCCCAGGACTCAGGAGACAAGGGGTACAGGACAAGGCGCTAGAAGAGTCAGAATATGAAGTTGCTCTGGGAGAGAAAGAAAAAGCGGCCATATCCCCCTCACTAGTCCCTCTCTTCTGCCTCTTGCTCAGGCCTGTTTCCCATTCATGATCTAAAAAATTGACAACTTACACTGACTCCAAGTACCTCTCCCTGACGCTCTAACTGTCCTAGGATTACTGATCTCATCTGTCAGGGGAGGAGACATCACCAGGCTTGCCCAGGGTCATACAGCAAGTAAGTTGGCAGTACTAAAATTCAAACTGAAGATTGCCTCAGTTCTCAAGTCTGGGCCCCACTCATGACACTGAACTTCAGTACGAGGAGAGGTGTCTAAATCACAGTGGTGAAAGCACAGATGTGGGCCAGGCTGCCTGGGTTGGGAGCTAGAGCGCTAACATTTGATGGTGAACAACCTCGGGAAAACTGCTTAACTTCTCTGTGCCCCTGCTTCCTTTCTGTAGAATGGAGATCTTAACAGCACCTACACCTCAGGGGTGTTGTCAGAATTAAATCAGCGAATCTGCACACACAGCTAAGAACAGGGTCAGTCACTTCCTAAACAGTACGTGTTAGCTGTAATTGACTGTGGGGAGCCCCTGTATGACTCTGAGCTGGGGTGTGCCCGGATCCCAACCAGGTTCTGACAAAATGCCCCTGGGGTTGGACTGAAAAGGAGAGAATTCATTATCACCTGTGGCCCAGTCACATTCCTGGGTTTAGGGAACGTCCCACCAGCAGCTCTGAGAGGGACTTGTTGAAGCCAAGGATCTCCCATAAACAGTAATGATCTTGTGGAGCCTCCCATGTTCTCAGTAGCGTGTTGTTTCCACAAAACAAACAAGAGCACCAAGTTTCAAAGAGGGGAGCCTTGCCCAGGTCACAAAGGAGTGGCAGAATAGAGACTAGAATGTCGGGCTGCCCGTACAGATTAACCAGGACACTCTTCTAAATCCCATCGCAGAAATGAGGAAGCAGAAGGTTGTGTCCATGGGCCCTTCTGGCCTTACTGTCCTACAGTTCTGTGACTGTCCAGTTTATCACAGTCCCTGGCTGGACCAGGCGAACTCGCTACATTCTGGCCTCTCATCTCACTCAATCCACTCCGCCCCCAGTCTTGGAGCCTAACCCACACACTACTCTAACACTGCTATCGCTCTCCCACCGTCTCAGCTTGCCCTTCTACACCCAAACCGCCTCATTCACAGCTGGTGTCTCCCTCGGAGCCTCCAAACCTCCTCATTCATCCAGCCCTGACCCCCAAGGCTTTTCCACAAGCCCCCGGCTAGCCCCCTCGAAAATGCCCCCTTCAGGGCCTCTGCCTGGACGCCCAGTCCCTTCTGCAACTTGGGACTCGTTGCCCCAGCTCTGAGCTCCCTTACAAGCCATTCCAAGGCTCGACTCCCCTCTCCACCACCGAGACCCCTCCCCAGCCCCCATTCTCCCACTACTCCCTCCGGGTCCCGTTCCTCCCGATCCCCTCCCCCCAAGCGGTCTGCCCTCGTCCAGCCCCTGCCTTATCCCCTGCCTCTTCCCTCTCGCCTCCCGGCCCCAAACCGCCGCCCCGGCTCTAGAGCGCTCCCGGCCCCCGCTCGGGGTTCTCACCATCTCCCCGCGCTGCAGCTCCCTCGGCTACGCGGGTTTCCCCCACTCGTTCCTCTCCAGCCACCCCTTCCGGGTTCCCGCCCCGAAGCCCACTGGGAATTGGAGTCCGGGCGGCCACGGACTACACTTCCCAGAAGGCAGCACGGTCAAGCTTGGAGGTGGAGAAGGAAACAAGCGGGGCGGGCTGAGGAAAGGAACGACTCTAACTCCAGCAGGCAGAGGAGGCGCTGGACAGCGCAGGCGCAGAGAGCGCACCCGGCAGGCGCGCCGGGACAGGAGTCCAGCCTCTGCCATGTTGGCCCCCGGCCCCTGGAAAGGGAATTGGGGAAACTGCAAACGCCCATGGGAGAGAGCTGGAGAGTTGGGAGAGAGCAAGTTTATCGATTTACTTATGCTGAGCAACGTATTCATTATCGGTTCTTTGTACTTCCAAGCATCCATTACTCCTCTTCCCCGTGTTCTTTGCACAACCATCTAGTATGCAAATAAAAAAATTAAGCCCTGGGAAGGAGAGAAGCCCCAAGCACTAGAAACTGGTCCACACCCTCGTTAGAATAGGGGTGTACAGACCTTCCTGGTGGTGCAAGGGGTTAAGCATAGCACTATGAAGCAATCCGCAACCTCTGCAGCACGATTTCGATCCCCAGCCGACCAGGGAGCAACCCACATGGCACAGCAGACCTCTCCTGTCTCGCCCGCTGCTCCCCTCAGCAGTGTGTTTCAGTCAGTCTGCCCGTTCCGTTCCCCACTGCGTCTCAGGTGAATCCTCTCAACCCCTGCATCTCTAGCCTGTACCCCAGGTCTTGTATGCAAAATTAAATCTATTTTTTTTTTTTTAAAAGAATAGGGGTATACAAGGACACGCATCTTTGTGTATCTTTCTTGTTCAAGCACCCAAGACAGCATAAATGTTGAGTGTTTATTGCATGTTAACTATATGCCAGAGTTCCCATGGACAACCCTAGTAAGAATTATAACCCGAGGGCCTCCCCTGGTGGCGCAGGCGGTTGACAGCTGCGCAGCCTCTGCAGTGCCGGTTCGATCCCGGCCGGCGAGGGTCCCACATGGTGGGGCAGACCTCTCCTGTCTCGCCCGCTGCTCAGCAGTGTATTTTCGTCAGTCTGTCTATTCTGTTCCCCCCGCTCTCTCTGGTGGATCCTCTCGCCCTCCCGCACATCTGGCCTGTACCCCGGTTCTTGTATAAATAAATAAATCTTTAAAAAAATTAAATAGGACCTCCCCTGGTGGCGCAGTGGTTGAGCGCTGGGCTGCAAAGCTGCCTGCAGCCTCTGCAGCGCTGGTTCGATCCCTGGCCACCGGCGAGGGTCCCACATGGCGCGCAGACCTCTCTTGCCACCCACTGCTCCGCTCAGCAGTGTTCTTCAGTCCTTCTGCCTGTTCTGCTCCCCACTCTGGCTCTGGTGAATTTTCTCACCCTCCCACGCTTCTGACTGTACCCAATGCTTGTATAAATAAATAAATAAATCTTTAAAAAAAAATAAAAAATAAAATAAATAAAACAAATAAAAAATAAAAAGCATTATCACCTGAAATGTATAAAAGTTAAGGCATATGTTCTGCTCCCTGCTCTGTCTCTGGTGAATTCTCTCATGCTCTCACACTTCTGGCCTGTACCCCTGTGCTTGCATAAATAAATCTTTAAAAAAAAAAAAAAGTTAAGGCAGAAAGAGATTAAGCGCTTTCCCATTGCGACACAACAAGAAAGTGATGTGGAGACCAGGACCTCCGCACGGCGAGCTCGATCACCTCCCCTGGGGGCTGCTTCCCATCCCCCTCAAGGGTGGTGAAACGAGCTTTCTCAAACGTGGAGTGTGCTGCTGAGGGGCAATTCCCACGCCCCCTCCTCTTTGAAGCATTTCTCCACTTATCGCTCTCTCTGTTACTGGCGCCTCCGGCCCTCCGGCCTGCCCAGCCACGCTGAGAAGACCGAGGCAAAACGCCCTCACGCAGGGCACAAGGTGGGCCCTGATCCGAAAGGCGCGATGGGCGTGGGGGCGGCTGGCGGGCGCCCTCTTTCTTCCAGGGAGTTGGCAGTTGGGGAGACCCCGCCTCCCGCCCCACCAATCCCGGCCCGGGCTGGCGTCGCCAGGAGGCGTGGCCGGGCTGGGCGGGGCCCACCAAAAAGGCGGGCAGCGGGACGAGCGCTGATTGGCCGGCACTTTGGCGCGGGCGGCTGTTACCAGGTGGCGAGGCGCGAGGCGAGAGGGCGCGGCGCTGGGAACGCCGGCTGCTCCCGGACGCGCGTGCGCACGGCCACCTGCTCCGTGCGCTGTCCCCAGCACCCTTTGGCGGGAACTGCTGGGGGGCGTGGCCTGCCCTCAGGAGCCTCAGAACTCTCCTCAGCCGGCCTCGCGCTCCGAAGCCTCGCCCAGGCGACCCGCGCCCACCCCACACCGGGTCGTGAACGTGGCAGCCGGGGCCCCCCAGGGCTCGCGCGCGCAGCCCGACTCCCCACACTGCCGCGAGCCGCTGTCTGATCCTGCTCCCCGGCGTGGGATTGGCGTGAAACCAGAAGGGGGGCCTCGCGCCACTGTGCACGTCCGGAGGCGGGTGCTGGAGCCCAGGGAAGTGGGGCGGGGACCTCGCGGGCTCTAGCCGGCAGGAGGGGAGCCCTGGCCGGGGTGCCCCTCATGCAGCTCTGGGGGCGAGGGCGGGTCAGCAGAGCCAAGAGTTTGGGGCTGAGGTGGGGCCTGGTTTGGGGGATCCAGGCTCAAGTTTGAGGTACAGAAGCTTTGTTTGAGCTGTGTTGGGGACCTCAAGTCCGGGGTCTCAAGGTAGGATCTAGGCTCTTGGGCTTCGTGTCTGTGTATAACGGAATCTGAGAGACTTGGGTTTTGTGACTGAAAATATTCCTCTTGGAATCCAAATCGCCGCATCTGGAGATCTAGACGTCGTCGTTTTGCCTTCTGGAGTATCGTGGGGGCTAAGGGGGGCTTCTGATTTGGGCAGATTGAAGCCTCTGGATAGAGTTGGAGTCTAGAATCTCAATGTAGAGTGGGAGGTAGGAGATTTAGGGTGTGGGGTCAGTTTGGGGGTTTGAGTATCAAGTTGTGGAGCCTGGACTCCCCACACCCAGTATTTTAGAGTCTGGGTCTGAGAGGCACATGTGAGATGAGATTTGGGGCAGAGAATCTGAAGTGACAGTTTGGGGGGTCTAGAAGTCTTTGTTTTAGGATCTGAGGTAAATTTGGGGGAATTGAGGCTTGCTTTGGGGAAACTTGGATTTCTCATTTCAGGATTTTAGTTTCAGTGTTAAGGTTTGTGATCTGTGACCCTATGTTTGGGGTCATTTGGGGATCAGAAGTTGACTGTTGGTGGCATCTAGAATCTCATTTAGGGTTTAGGTTTGGGAATATCCCTTTTGGGGTTCTAGGACCTTTAGGTGTTTGGACTCATCATTTTCGTATCTTACTGTCAGGGTTTACAGATCCCACGCCACAGTTGTCAGGCCTGGTGGTCTCCATTTCACAGTCTGACATACTGAGGCCAAAGTTCTGAAGTTGAAATTGGGGGATTTAGTTTTAGGTCATGATTTAAAAAAAAAAAAGATTTATTTATGCATACAAGAGCTGGAGTACAGGCCAGAGATGCGGGGGGGGGGGGTGTGTGAGAGGGGTCACCAGAGACAGTGGGGAACAGAACAGGCAGATTGACTGAAGTACACTGCTGAGGGGAGCAGCGGGCGAGTCAGGAGAGGTCTGCTGCGCCATGTGGGTTGCTCCCTGGTGGGCCGGGGAAACTCATGCTGCAGAGGCTGCGGATTGCTTCATAGTGCGATGCTTAACCCCCTGCGCCAGCAGGGAGGCCCCCAGGTGATGATTTTAGGGCACACATTTACAGTTTGGGATTGATGGGCTTCAGTTTCAGTGGTCATGGTTTAATCTGGCCTCTGCTCCTGTATTTGTCGGGGTTTGGGCCTCGTCGGGATCTCAGGATGTTCTCAGGAACACTAGGTGGGAAATGATGCCCAGGCTGCCCATTCCTCTTGGAACCTCAGAAGTCACTAATAATTCTCTTTCCCTCTTTTCAGATGTGGGGTTCCAGCAGACTCTTGTATTCCCCTGAATGGCCCAGAGCCAGCCCCCTGAGTCCCAATGACAGGTAAGGGCTCTCCCCAGCCCGTCTCCCTATTGGCTCCAGTTACCCTGGTTGAATAGTACTAACAGTGTTCACTGAGCATTTATTGTTTGCCAGAGTCTGCAAAGCCTTTTGTTTGCATGGTATCCTCTAATCCTTCCACAACTCCAGGAAGTAGGAGTGAATATTGCCAGCATTTTCAAGATGAGATAACGCTGAGATGGTTGGTGAAGATAATCTCTAAGCCCTTGCAGGCTTTGATTCTAAGTTTCTGATATGTCCTTTCTCCCTTTCTTTTATTCACATAGTCAGTCATTCAGCCACCTAGCACTTACCAAGTGTCAGGAATCTTAGAAAGGGGATTTTCACAGCAGATTGAGGGTTCAATCAGATTTCTCCCTTCCTTCAATGTCTGGATAAAGAAAACAAAGCCAGACTTCATCTTAACCTCTGTCACCTCCCCCTGGTGACTTTGTGTCCATCCCTCCATCTTTCCTTCATTTTTAACTCCAAAGTTAAGCATCTGCTTTGTTCAGGTTCTCTACTTAGGTACTGTGCTCAGAAGGAGCACCATGAAAAAAAAGAAGAATGCCCTCCCCTCTGGAAGCCTGGAGATCACCAATACTGCATCTGTTGCCCCCCTTTCTAGATTTGGATTTGTTGTATTAAATAAAAATGCTTAACTGCAATGAACAGACACCTGTTCATGCTAAAACTGGCTTAAGCATAAAACAGAATCCTTTTATAATTTATAATTTGAATCCTTTCAGCAAAAAATTCAAGGCCATTTGGCTTGGCTGGTTCCAGGGTGGGGGTTAAATGATGGTGCCAGGAATCTATCTCTCCTTGGCTCTGCTGTTGGCTGCATTGGCTTCCTTCTCAAGCAGGCTTTGGCTTTGTGGGGACAAGATGGCCCCCAGCAGCCCCAGGTCCATATCCTGCCAACCCCAGCAGTAGGGATCTCTTTCCCAGATCCACTGAATCTGCTTGACCAAACCCGCTGATCTGGGTTGGGTGCCCCCTAGTGGAATGGGAGACAAGGGTCATCCTCTCCTGGATTGAGAGTCGGGGGAGGGGTGGTTTACAAAGGAAAATTGAAGTACTGTAGTCAGAAAATATGGGGTTAGATGTTGGTCAACCAAAACAATACTTATCAACCCCAGCCTTCCAATATAATACTTCCACCTCTTTGTCCAACATTGCTTATTCCTAAGTCGTTCTGACAGATGACTGTCCACCTTGCCAGTTGCTGTGCTAAACACCTTCCAGACAAGATCAATCTTCCTAGCCATCTCCATTTTATAAATGACAGAAAAACAGACTCAGATTTGAAAGTATTTGCCCAAAGTCAACAGCCAGTGGCAGAGCTGGGATATCAGTCTAGGTCTGTCTGCTTCCAAAGCTGATGCTTATAACCAGCCATTATGCTGACTCTTGGGGTTGCCTCCTGCATTGTCCCACTTAGGGGCTGCCCCAATTCTTAAATTCTTAAGCATATTTAAGCAAATTAGGAGCTGGTTTTCCTATTTGTGGTATGAAAAATGCGGGCCAGCTCTTGGATAAAAAGGGACTAGGGAGAGTTTGGGCTGATTAGCCCTGGGAAGAAGAAGAGGAATCAGAGTCATTTGCCCTTTCAAAGCCAGAAGGCCTTCACAAGGTGGAAGGAGCCCTCATTAATGCCATCATTATTTTATCGAGCACCTGCTAAGTGCCAGGCATTACTGGAAGAGCTAGGGGGTGCAGCCAGGGCTGCATTGTGACTTCTGTGACTCTCTGCAGTTTTAGCTTCTTGGTCCCTTTCCTCCATTTAAAAATCATAGTTTAGTGAGCCTCCCCGGTGGCACAGTGGGTTGAGCGCCACACTGTGAAGCTGTCTGTCAGCCTTGGCATTGTGGGATTGATCCCCGCCGGCCGGTGAGACTCCCACATGGTGAAGCAGACCTCTCCTGTCTGGCCCACTGCTCCCCTCAGCAGTGTATTTCTTCAGTCTTCCTATTCTGTTCCCCGCTCTGTCTCTGGTGAATCCTCTCACCCTCCCACGCCTCTGGCCTGTACCCCAGCTCTTGTATAAAATAAATAAATAAATCTTTAAAAAAATAAAAATAAAAATCATAGTTTAGGGCTTCCCTGGCAGTGCAAGGGGTTAAGCACCACACTATGAAGTAATCTGCAGCCTCTGAAGCACGAGTACGATCCCCGGCAGCCAGAGAGCAACCCACATGGAGAAGCAGACCCCTCCTGCTCACACACTGCTCCCTTCAGCAGTGTATTTCAGTCTGTCTGCCTGTTCTGTTCCCCGCTCTGTCTCCAGTGAATCCTCTCACCACCACCCCCATCTCTGGCCTGTGCCCCAGCTCTAGTATTCATAAATAAATCTTAAAAAAAATAAAAATAAATAAATAAAAATCATAGTTTATGGCAGCATCAGCGTATGATGAATATACTACTAATTGGATTAGATTCCTGTTTTTCTCTTCTGATTTTAAAGAAATTGAAACATTCTCATGAGCCCCTAAAAGTATCAGAGGCCCTAGGAACTATGCTCACTGTGCCTGAGATATAGCAATAAATAAAAAAGACAATCCCTGCCCTTGTGGAGTTTATAATAAAGAAAGATGTCAGATGCTGATAAGCAATAGGAGTCTGTGACAAAGAACGTAGTCTGAAAAGGCCTCTCTCTGAGGAGGTAACATTTAAGCACAGTGCTGAGTGGCAAAAAAGAAGCCAACTGTGTAAAGACCCAGGCAAAAGAACATTCCAGGAGCAGGAATAGTAAAGGCCCTGCAGCAAACACAAACCTGGCCATTTAGAGAAACAGAACCAGGACTGGACCTGTTGCCTGCAGACCTACAGGGCACAGCTGGGAAAAAATGATAAGAGACTGGGGCCTCCCCAGTGGCGCAGCAGTTGAGCGCTGGGCTGCGAAGCTGCCTGCAGCCTCTGCAGCGCCGGTTTGATCCCCGGCCACCGGCGAGGGTCCCACATGGTGCGCAGACCTCTCCTGCCGCCCGTTTTAAAAAAAAAAAAAAAAGATAGAGACTGTCGGGAAAAAAATTGGCTAAAACCAGAACCATCCAGCAAGGGGTCACCCGTGGGAAGGAGTGCTGACTCCTGGGGGCCTGTGGGTGCAGTCCAGGTCACACCTATTTTATTCGGGACTGCTGTCTGGAAATGCCAGGATTTCGATTCCTAGTCACACTTTCTTCCTTTAACTTCTTCCTCTTGAACTTCTGTGTTTGCACAGAAGTTCCCCTTGATGCTTTGCAAAACCCAAAGTAAACATCTAGGGACTTCGGTGGGTATGATCCCCTTTTTCTCAGACACAGTCAATCAGCATCTTGAACTTAAAGAGAACTGGACTGACACTTTCTGCCTTGCTTTGTGTGTTATTTCTCACTGGGGCTTCAAGGGACTCCTCTAGAACAGAAGGAAAGTGGTAAATAAAAGACCTGGACACAGAGGTCAGCCTACTCAATTTTCCCCCAAGGACAGAATTCTGTCCCTCAAAGTCATGGTTTCCACCAGGAGGGGACTAGAGACCACTTGATTCTTTTTTTCTTTCACTCAATGACTAGTATGTACAGCCTCCGGGGTCATAGCAGGCTTGAGGGGAGGTGCTACTAATGTCATTCCCTGCAAGGAGCTCTTTAATGGCTTCCCCTTGGTCTTAAGATAAAGGCAAAGCTCTTCTGTACTAAGAGCCGACAAAACCCTCCCTCATCTGACCCCTCTCTCTTTCTCCAGCCCCATCTCACCCCAAGGACTCCTTGTCCCTTGCTCCAGAAACTCTGGCCTTATTTTTTTTGAATTCCCCATGCTCCCTGGTGCTACGGGGCCTTCACCTCTGACATGTTCTCTTCCCTCTGCCACTGATCCCTCAGAACAGGTTCTGGCCAAGTCCACCTCCTCAGGGAAGACCCCATTACATCACAGCCCCTTATGACAACCTTGTGTATCACCACCAACCTTCCTCCTTTGCCCCATCAGGGCCAGCTTCATGGGGTTCAACCCAGGCCGTCACGGGCCTTATGCTTAAAGAGTCTGGTGCTTCGTTTATTGCTCTGCTCTCACCATCCTGAAGTCCTTAATTTTTGAACAAGGGGCCCCCCATTTTCATTTGATCCTGGCCCACCTTGCAATTTTGTTTGTGTGTGACAATTTGAGATTAATGGCATTATCCCTGACTAGACGATGAGCTCTGATGGGGCTGTATTTCTTATACTTTTATCCCTGTCACCTATCAGTTCCCAGCACGTAGAAGTGCCCAACGAGTAACTGCCGAATGAGTAAATGAGAAAGCATCTTTGGGGCTTCAGGATTGGGTTAGAGAGCTAAGTGTGTCTCCCACACGACCCTCTATCTCCTCAAAGGAGACTGACTCCTCACCCTCCCCATGGCATCCACACCAGAACTGGCAAAGAGGACTCCTGCGGGTGTGAGCAGGGGCTGCGTGTAGAGTAGAGTAAATGCACGAAATAAAGAGCGTGCTTGTGTCTGGTCCGATGCAACGGACACAAAGCGCCGTGGGCACTCAGAGTGGGGGAGGAAGGTGAGGAGGCCAGGGGAGACTTCCCGGGCACATGGCAGTGAACTGGGCCCTGAAGGAAGGAGAGACGAGGGTTGGGGGAGACAGACGTGGTGGGCGTTCCCAGGGGAGCAGCATGAGCAGTGCAGTGGCATGTAATTTGGGAGAATCCAACTCTGTGTGTGTCCATCTGGTAGGAGCGTTGTGTGGAGGTACATGCGCGTGGATAGATAATGAATTATGAATTCAAGGCCCCGGAAATACTACAGCTGCGGAGGAGTCAGCTTCTTTCATGCCCTTGTTGAGTCTTTCCTTTAGCAAATATGCATTGATTTCCTTAAATGGACCAGATCCTGGGGTAATAGAGATACTGTGGTGCCCCGCCCAGTGGACAGCCCAGTGCAGGAACCACTTGGCCGGCCTTAGCAGAGGTAGCTCACTGTCCTGTGGAGTTCGACTCCACTGGTGAGAGACGCCAAGAAAGTAAGAGATGAGAACAGAATGGTCGGCCAGGCCAGGCCAGCAGGGGCTTTGTCAGCCACATTGAAGGTTTGAACCTGATCCTTAATAATGAATGACATCAAGAGGTTTGAAGTGCTCTTTGGACAACCGATGTGTCAGGCTCAGTGTGGCTGAGTTTATACACACTAGTGTGTTTAGTCTGTTTGATCATCTCTGAGCCTGAGGAAATGAGAGAAACTGATCAGATTTGCGTCAGATAATATCTTCAACTTCAGTAGACCCTGATATTTTTCCTTCCTTGCTTTCTACCAGATCACCCTGACTGGAGTAGAGTATGGCTCTACTCCATGCCTCTGAGGCTGGGGCGGGATGGAGGGAGTGGACTAGGACGAGAAACATGGACTTGGACCTGGGTGGTGGTGTTAGGGGGATGGGACTAGAGGCACAATGGACAAGGTTTGGTGACTGACTGGGTAAGCGGCTAAGGGAGAGCAGTGAGTCCAGCCTGGGATTCTGGCTGGGGTAGGCAGTGTTCCGAGATGAGGATGCTGAGAACAGGAGGTTTGGGAGTCAGAGGCCAAATACCACGTTGAATGTTCGAACCCAAACCAGCCTTTTCCCTAACAACAGGAAGCAGAGAAAGAATCACACCAGCAAACTGCAAGAGCTGGCACTGCTGCTCCCTATGGCCCTGAAGATTGGCACCAAGAAGCTCACCAAGGTATGGGGACTGAAGGAGGGGGGGCGATTGGGGAAACACGCAAGATGCCAGGCAGAGGTTACCGTTTGGGGAGTCAAACGGCCATGGGCTTGAGCTCCCCGGCTGCATACCTGCAGAGCTCTGGGCAGGCCCCTCTGCGTAGCTCTTGAGTCTCAGTTGTCTTATCTGTAAAACAGAGAAAAATAACTGTCACTTCCCAGAGATACTGTGAAGTCAGAATGACACAATAGCCATGACTGGCCCTGAATAAATGTCACTTGCTTCCTGGGTCCCTTGTTTTGTGACTCGTAGGAGTCATCTCCAGAGGTGAGAGTAGATGAAGCTCTATGCTTGTCCCCGTGGCTACTTAGATGTATCTTCCTGCCGAGCCATCGCCCTGCTCCCAGGGGAACACCTGGATAGGAGACTCAGCGGTCTGGAAGGCTGGCGTGCTCTTGTTTTGCTGTATTTCTTCTCACTCACTTATTCATTCATCAACCATTTGTGGGGAGATTATTGGCTATCAGAAATTTGTGGTCACAACAAGGGGAGGCAAAGAATTCTTGGGTATCTCTTACAGAGCCCTCTGAGAGGGGGGCCTGCTCTGAGATGACCCCCAGTTGCCTTCTCCGCAAAGCCTTTACACCAGCAACAGTAACCAACGAACGTGTCACGTCACCTCGCAGTTTGCAGTCGTCAGCCCAGGGAGCCCCAACCATGCGCCAAGCATGGTGTTGGAGATAATAAGCCAAAAAGACAGTGTTTGCTTTCGAAAAACCCACAGTCTGGTTATCAACATTTAGAGGAGGTCCCCATGTAATCCCTCGAGAACCTGGTGACGGGGGTCTTGGGCGAACATTGACTAAGCATTTCTGGAGCAACTGATGTGTCAGGCTCTGTGCTGGGCATTTTCACACACATTTATTTCATCCCAATAATGGTCCTTTCTGCTTTCTTTGACTGGAAGCCGGGGAGAGCCCCATGGGATCTGGTCTCCCTCCTCCCATCTTCCCTCTCTTGGAGCCCCTCAATAAAATGGCTTGACCCTTAAAAAAAATCTTCTCCTCCTGAATATCCTCATTCCCAGTGCACAGGTGAGAAAACTGAGGCTGGAGGAAGTCACATGACCTGCCCCCAGTAAGTGGCAGAGGGTACAGTCAGAAGCATGGGAGGGTGAGAGAACTCACCAGAGCCAGAGCGGGGAACAGAGCAGGCAGAAGGACCGAAGTACACTGCTGAGGGGAGCAGCGGGCGGCAGGAGTGGTCTGCACGCCATGTGGGACCCTCGCCAGTGGCCTGGGATCAAACCGGTGCTGCAGAGGCTGCGGACAGCCTCACAGAGCTGTGCTCAACCACCTGTACCACCAGGGAGGCCTCTGGTCTCATTTTAATTGCTGCTTCAGAGCACCCTTTGCAGATACCAAGTCTCATTTCAGAGTCTCTCGTGACACTCCTTTATTCATAGTGCTGCTCACGCAGCAGGTGACTTGGGTGACATGTGAATTTATTAAAGTCTGTTGTCCCGAGTAGACTATGAGCCACACAGGTGACCCCAATAGGCTGCATCCCGCTCCGTACCTGGTCCTGTGTGAGCTGCAGTCTCTTTAGCGTAGCCTCTCAGGACCAGTTCAGTTGGCATTTGGTGGCCAGGTGGTGATGCCCGCAGCAGCAGAAGGCCCCATGCCCACTGCCAAGGCATCATCCCTTTGCCATCCCTGCTAGGCTGCCTCTTGACTCCGTGTGCTTGGGACACAGAGGTCAGTGGGCCACAACAGTCTCCACCCTCACCTCATTCCCGGTCAGCGGCGAGTATCCTGTGTGAGCAGAAGATTAGGTGGCGGTGTGGGGGGAACAGGTCCAGGGCATTACAGGTGCGTTGAGAAGGGACACCTGCCCCAGCCTGGCAAGAGGGGTGGGGGCTGGAGAGCTTCTGCAGGGGAGAGCACTTTGCCGAGGTGCTGAGGCTCAGAGGAGGAGAAGCCAGTGAGGGGAACTAGGGGAGAGGAGGGAAGCCAGGCACACCTGGCTTCAGATCCCAGCTGTGCCACTTCCTCTGTCACCAGCGAGCGTCCCTTCCCCACGTGGGGCCTCAGTTCCACCATCACGGGCCCAAGGAGCCCTGGACAGCGGAAGAGGGACTCTGCAGGGGGATGGCTGTGGTCCGGGAGCCTTTCGCTCTCTGGTGTCAGCAGCCTCACACCTGGGCCCTGCTCCCGTGCTCACTCTGCCTTTCTTTTGGGAGTAGAAGGAGATTCTGCTGCATGTCCTGCACTACATCCACTTCCTCCAGAGGAACATCGATGTGGCCAAGGCCTTGCTCAAAATCTACACCACCGATGGGGACAGTACACTTCGGGGTAAGTAGGTTCAGGCGACGCTTTCCAGTGCCTGCTCGTGCCAAGTATTGTTCTGGCTGTCAGGGACACTAAGTGCCTCACAGGAGGCCCTCCCAGACCTCCCAGCTGGTGCAGGGGACAAAGTCAGGAACTTGGAGATGTCTGGGAAGACTGGCAGGAAGGAGCTGGGCCTTCGAGGATGTTGGAAGAGGGAATCCTGCTAGGCAGAAGCATCTGGCCGAGCAAGAGCCCGCAGGCGGGAAAACACATGGGATTGTGGGCAGGCAGCTTGATGTGCCTGGAGGCACTGCACTGAGACTGCACAAGGGCTCTAGGGCCAGGTCTGGGCTCAGACACCTGACCTCTGTGGGCCTCGCTTCTTCCTCTGCAAAACCGAGCCAGTGCCAGGACTTCTGTTTGTCGTGAGGGTCCAGAGTGGACACGTGTTGTGACATGTGCGTGGCACGTGCAGGTCTTCCTGTGCTAGGCAGCTGTCATTATTACTGGTGTGGGAAACCCACAGCAAGAGCCGGACAGGTCAGGCACGAGCCCCTGCCCGGGGGAGAGGAGGTAGAAGGAGATGAAGATGAGTCTTACTGAAGAACTGTCAGCCCCAGGAAAGCCAGGGCTTTTGTTTTGTTTTATTTTTTTTTTTTAATATTTTTCCTCGGTGGGTCTCAAATTTTATTTTTTCACTGATGTTTACAATTTTTTTTTATATAGATGCATGTTTTTACTTATTTATTTATTTGTTTATTTGTTTTGTTTATACATGCACTGGGTACAGTCAGAAGCGCGGGAGGGTGAGAGAATTCACCAGAGCCAGAGCGGGGAGCAGAGCAGGCAGAAGGACCGAAGTACACTGCTGAGGGGAGCAGCGGGCGGCAGGAGAGGTCTGCGCGCCATGTGGGACCCTCCTCCAGTGGCCGGGGAGCAGCCGGGGATCGAACCGGCGCCACAGAGGCTACGGGCAGCTTTGCAACCCAGCGCTCAACCGCTGCGCCACCGGGGAGGCCCTGTTTTGTTTTTTTTTTTAAGGGATCCTGGCCTCTAGTGTGGGGGCTGGTTATTAAGTGAGGACCGAGAGTCGGGGAGATCATGAAGATACTTATCAGAGTGTTTGGGACAGGAGGCCCTGAGGCCCAGTCTAGCACTGTAGCTGAGGATGTGGGCAGAAGTAGGTATGCTTGGGATGTGAACTGAGAGCCTGGGGGCGACGCCCTGGGCCACCCCAGGGTGGGCAGTGGAGCCCTCACTGTCTCAAGGCAGGCAGGAGGAGTGGGCTTGGGATGGGGAAGCATCAAGTCTGTCTTTCCTCTTAGCTGAAAACAGAATGGCTCAGGGAAACCCCAAGTTTTCGTTTATACTTTTGCTGCCTGGCTTTGCAACCTCAGATAAGTCCAATCTCCTCCCAGGGCCTCAGTTTCCACATTTGTAAAATCAGCCTGGGGACCATGGCTGGCCACCCACTTGGGGCTGGGAGGCACTGTCGGCAAGGCAGGCGTCTGGATGGCATAAGGCTGAGGGCGCCTGACCTGTCTCCTCCGTCCTGCAGGAGGAGGGCTGGCATGGAACCCAGCGGCCGGACCCGCAAGGCAAAGACACTCCACTCCATTGAGCACCCCACACTCTCGGAAGTCCCCTCTGCAGGGAGCCTGCCGGAAACCTCAGAAGAAGTGGTGGCCCTGGGAGTCAGGTACAAGCTGCCCAAGGCGGTAGACTGGGAAGCAGGGGGGAACAGGAGACTGTCCATGATGGTGATGCCACATGCCCGCCAGCCTGGGTTTCTCTCCTGGCCCCTCCTCACCAGCTGAGGCCCCGGGGGTCACTCCATCCCTGAGCTGCGTCCTCTGGGAATGGAGTTCCCGCCACCAGGCAGTCTGAGGCATAGGAGCCTGTGTACATCCCGCTGGTGCAATGCCCAAGCAGACAGACACGCGGTCAGCATGCAGTCGCAGTCGATGGAAGCCGCCCTCCTACGCAGCCGTCCCTGTGGGGCCAGGGCATGGCAGGGAGCCTGGGGGAGTGGAAAGACCCACATGTGGAAGGCAAGAGTCCTAGGGGCAGCCTCAGCCTCATGACTGGGCCTTTTCCTTCATGGGCTTCAGTCTCCATGTCTAAAACGGGACTTGGATGTAGTCACCGATCTCCAGCCCTGCTGCGCGCCTGCATCATCAGCACGCTGTAGGAAATGCCCGACGCCCAGAAAGCCAGGCCCACTGGTCTGGGCTGGTGCCCGGGGGTCAGCCTCTTTTCAAGACTCACAGGGGTTGCTAACATGTGGTCAGGGGAAGGGAGCACCCGACTCGGTGATCTCTCACTACGGACCCAGCTCACCTGGGAGGGCTGGTGAGTGACCAGGACAGGCAAAGGTTTGGAACAGAGCCTTGGAACCAGAGAAAGAGAAAAAACACACACCCACGCACGTACATCTCATCTTCTGGGCATGCTTAGGCGCCCAGCCCTGTGTGACATTGTCTCTCTGCTCTCCAGAACGCCACAGCCGGGCCCAGAACCCCCGCCGCTATCTGGCCCTGGTTAAGCCCAAGAAGCAGGAATCCCCATACCCAGAGCAGCAAGGAGGAACTGCCTTGGGGGCCACCACCCCTCCCAGTTGCGCCTACTCCTACAGTCTCCCCCAGGCTGCATCACCTCTGCCTCCTGGCGACAGAAAGGGCGTCAGGTCCTGGCTGACGTTGCTGGATGTGGCTGAGAACAGCGTCCACTGCGGCACCCCAGGTTGGCCTCTTTCCTCACAGTTCGTGCAGCTGCTCATGTGTCTGCTGCGACTGCGGCTTCAGCTGTCCCAGGCCCAGTCCTCGTAGCTGGGAATTCAGTGTCCTGTTGGCAGGCTCTTTCCCAGTTTCCCTTCCCCTTCAGGCTCTGTTGTGGGTGTCCAAGTGGGACATGATGGGCGCTGCCCTCCTGCGCAGGCTGCCAATGACCAAACTGGGTTAGGGCCTCTCCTTGAGACTTCACTTGAAGTCATCAGAAAATCTTTCAAGATGCCTCGCCCCTGTGCAGCTTGACGAGGGGATGGCGCAAGAGGGGGTGAGCAGGTCCAATGTGCATGCAAGGTCTCAGGCCACCCTGCCCTTGCTCCCGAGCATCTCCTCCGCCCAGGCGTGTGCCAGGTGCTGGCCACACTGTCCCATGTAGGAGTCACACACACACCCCGCCCGGACCATCCAGAGTGATCCAGGCTTCCTGGGGCTCCAGGGCACTGTACCCAAACTGGAGACAAGGGCCTCCAGTCCTTCTCACGAGTTGTGTGACGTGGGCAAATTACTTGATCAATGCCCCAGTTTACTTAACTGTGTGACAAGTAAGTAAATAATAGAGGCTCCCTTCAGCCAAGGGTGACTGAATAAGACTCTTACACCACACAGGCGTCCTCACCTTGCGTTTGTGGTTTTTAGCTGCCTTGC
This sequence comes from Talpa occidentalis, assembly GCF_014898055.3. NCBI lineage: Eukaryota > Metazoa > Chordata > Mammalia > Eulipotyphla > Talpidae > Talpa > Talpa occidentalis. The sequence goes on from NW_023601754.1 coordinate 44,495,940, forward strand.
AGCTTCTTATAGGGGTGTGAGATTCCAGACACCTGGGGTGACTTGGGTTGCCCACAACCCAGGCCCGAAATTTTGACTAGGATGGGTTGGCGGGGAGGTGGTGGCAGGCCCTGCCCGTGAGTCTGGAGGTGACACACTCACAGGAGTGAAAGTCCTGCCTTGCTCCTTAGGCTGCTGCTGTGGAAAGAGAGCCCAGCCTGGTGGGCCTTACTCTGCCTTAGAGGACCAGCAAGGGGCTCAGAGGCTCCAGTTTCTCAACAGGACACAGCCCTTTCCCAGGTAAGGGAACCCCTAGGGCTATGAGGGGCGATGCTGAGGTATTTGGTCTGGAATGGCTGAGGGGTAGTGAGAAATGAGCTCAGTTTACCTCCTAGACTGGTGTCTGGGGAGCTGCGGGTGTAGCTCTGTAGCAGACGTCATCAACTCGGAGGAAAGCTTGCTTCCTGTCTGCTGGACCAGGCCACAGCCTCCTCTGGGCTCCCCCTGCCCTGCCCCACCTCATCCAGCCGGTCCTCACTGGTCCAGCCACATCGAACTCATCATCCTTCACCTGCCAACTTGTTGCTTCAAGCTTTGCTTAGTGCCCACAGGCTAGGGGCCCAATGTTCTAACTGGCCTTCGAGAAACCCCCTGACCCCAGTTCTTCTTGCCAACCCTTCCCCCATGAATCTTAACCTCAACACCAGCAGACATTCTCCACTCACCACGCGACCCAGGCCCCGGCCCACGGAGCCCTGTTCCAGGCAAGCCTGTTTCCCTGTCCACCCGGAAGACCCTACCCATTCTTTAGGGCAAGTTCAGAGCCGACCTCCCTCCTGCCCTGCCCACCTTTCCCCCCAAAACAGCACTGGCCCTCTCACCAGCTTCTCATCGCCGCCTTGAGGGCTGCTCTCAGCTGCTTCAGCCTTCTGCCCCCAGCGGCCGGCATAGGGGAGCGCCCTCTGGGCTCACACAGCGGTTCCCAGCCCCTTGAATCCCGCCTCTTGCAGACAGAAGCTGGTGTTCGACTCCAGTGAGGAAGCGGACAAGGAGGACCCCAACGCCGACCCTTGGCTTCCTGCCTGGACCCGAGAGGACAGCCCGCACGGTGACTGAAACTCCCTCCTCGTCGGCTGGTGTGGGGCCTCTTTGGTAGCGTCCTTCTGAGGATTCCCCGGAAAGGGGGATTGGGGAGGCCCAGGTGCCTGCTAAGCGCACGGCGTGCCCACGTCTTGGAGCCACGGCACACACCGCTTCTCGGCCGCCACTCTCTGTTGAGCCTGGCCTTACCCCAGAATCTTTCTTCACACAGAGCTCCAGGCGGCTGCTGCCAGTCTTTGGGTCTGGCGCGCTGTGATACACTGATTTCTTTGGCGGGGAGTTTCCCCCTCACAACACCAGGCGTCTCGGTCTCCTCTACCGAGGGCTCAAAGTGAGGAATTGACAAAAATGAGGATAGTTACCTCATCCCGGCGTCTGGCACTGTCTCCCAGTATCAGCTTCATATTAGAGGGGAGAGGACAGTCTCCGACTGTACCCCGAAGCCTGATGTGTGCTTTTTAGGGAGTCCACTGGCCTTGGAGCCACCCCAGATTGACGACTATAGTGTAACAGGCCACCTGAGCGAGATCCTGGGCCTCAGCCCTTCCCTCTTCAGCTCCCTGGGGAAAATGCTGCCTGAACAGATCTTGGAGGACGACACCGAGTACCTGACTCAAGGTGAACGTCCACGGCTGGGCCGACCCTTGGCTCCCTCAGAAAACTCGTGGTAACACGCACCGTGTCGGGCAATGTGGAATCCCAGGGGTGAGCCCATCAGGCCCTCAGTCCAGAAGCCCACAGCTTAGTGGGGGAGCCACCCTAGGCCCCACGTGGAGGCCACATGGGGAGCCCCCTCCTGCCCAGATTGGAGGTACCCAGGAGACCTGGCCTGTGCATTTGGCTTGAACAGGGCAGGAGATCCCAAAGCAGAAAGCCAGAGCAGGCCCCAGCAGGCGGGATGCACCAGAGGCAGGCGCGTGAGAGGCCCTTCCCCGCCAGCCACCCCTCTGCTCTCCCTCCCCACAGCGCTCTTTGAGGAAGTGCTGTTAGAGCCTGTGGCTTCGCCTTTGGCCAGCATGCTCGAGGAGCCACGGAAGGTAGGCCTCTGCCCACCCCCTACCCCTCACTCCAGGACACGCCCATCCTCTTGCCACGCACAAGCTCACAGGCCTGAGCCCCTCGTCCACCTCAAGCTGGCCAGCAGCTCCCGGCACCCCCACGCCCCATCCGTCACTTGCGCTCCTCAGCCTCCCAGGCGCCTGTCCACCCTCCATGCTGTGCTGTCTTCTGCACACTTGCTGCTGCCAGGCCCCTGCCCTGTGCTGGGTCCTCGGTGAACTGGACACAAGGATTAATGCTTGAGGCGACCAGGTGTCCCCGAGACACTGCACCGCTCAGAGAGGCCAGGGCTCTCAAGACCCCATTTTACAGATGAGGAAACTCACAGCAGAGGGAGCCCGGGAGCCTCAGGGGGACGGACCTCCCAGGCCTCTGGGCTGACCTCCGTAGCCACCCTCTGAGGGAGACCCATCATCTGAGGGGGAGGCAGCCCCAGCTCTGGCCCCCAAAAGTGTGTGTTAGTCCTCCCACTTCAATGAATGACCGAACTGACGGTAGAGACAAAAGCAGGCCTCCCAGCCGGCTCTCGGGCGTGGAGGCCACTACTGTTCTGTGGATGAAATTGATGTTCAGAGGAGTGAGACTTGCCCAGGCCTCACGGCTGTGGGGAAGGATAAACCTACAGGAGAAAAGACAGCGCCCCAGAGCAGGATGCAGGGGGCCTGGGCCCCACCATCTCCCACCTGTGGGGACTGGGGAACATTTGCTTGAAATGTCCAGGTGTGTCTGGGTGAGGCCGCCCGGCTGTTTGTGAAGCTCACATTACACCAAGGACGGCAGAGTGGGAGCGTGAGGCGGTGAGCAGGGGCACTGCTGCCCCCTCATCCCCTCCCAACTCTCCCCTTCACCCCAGGACACACCCTCTGAGGCCCCCGAAGACGCGCCCGGCCCCCACGGCCTGTGCCCGTCCTCCGTGTCGCTGGACCACTGCTACCTCCCGCTGAGTGGCAACGGCAGGGCGCCCGCCAGCCCCAGCTCCGCGGACACAGACCCGGAGTCGGTATGGAGGCAGGAGGCGAGAGGAGGCCGGGCCCCAGACGCGGGTTCCGCCTCTCCCGCCCCCTCTCACCTCTGTCCCCCACCCAGGACACCCAGGCCGACCCCAAGGGCCTGCTGTCCTCCAGTGACGACGGCGACTACACGTGGACCCCCAGCCGCCGGGCCCCCGCCCTGGCCACGGTCGGGAGAAAGGCCCGCAAGGGCCGGGGCCCTGTGAAGCCCAAGGAGAGCAAGGCCGCCGCCGGCCCCACCCAGATGAAGAAAAAGTGCGTCAACGGCTTCATCATGTTCTGCAGGATGAACCGGAAGCAGTATATCCGGTGGGTGGGGGTCCCCTCGGCCTGCGGGCCCTGCCTGCCCTGTGGGCCCTGACGCATGCGCCCTTAGGGAGCAGCCACGACCCCCAGGCGCGGTCTCCCCCAGCACCTGGCCTGACCAGGTGCCTCATCAGACCTGAGAAGGCAACAGGGAAACCCAGCCCAGGCTGCAGGAAAAGGGAATGCATTGGCTGATGCACCTTGAAAGATGAGGGGTGTGGTGGTTTAATACTGGGGTGAGGGCTGGACGCGCCGGAGTATTGGGTAGACAGTGGAGAACAGGAAAAGGGGGGTGACTGCATGCACTGCTCGGAGGTGCCCCAGGTGCAGAGGTTTGTTGCCGCTAAGAAGGATTTGGGGCTTTTTAAAATAACCTTTTGGTGGGCTTTTCTACGACTGGGGGAGCCGGACTCTACCTGTTGTGATTTGCTGGGACGTTAGGTTTTGGGGCCTCCCGCACAGGTGTTCAGGGGGTAGATGGCGTCAGATGTGGTCCCTGGGCCGGGGGCTGTGTCTGCCATCTTTGTCCCTCCCTGCCCTGCGCTGAGGGAGCCTCGGTGCACAGGGGTGTGGGCGCCAGAGCCAGGCACCCTGCGGCTTCTCCTGACCCCGCCCCTCCCCCTCCAGAGCCTGCCCTGGTACTGCGTCCACCGCTGCCACCAAGGAGCTGGCCCAGCTCTGGCGGGTGATGACCCAGCAGGAGCGGAGACCCTACTGGTGAGAAGCCCGCGCGGCCGGGGGGAGAGGCCCTGCCGGCCTCTGGCCCAGGCTCCCCAGGCTGGGCGTGGGTGGGCGCTTTGGGCGTCAGAAACTGGTGCGAGAGTTGGGGGGGCGTGGGGTGGAGAAGGGCTGTACCTGTAGCTCCAAAGGACAGACAGCTTCATGCGGGACGTGGGCCCCGCGGGCCCCCACTTCCCCCACCGCCTGGGCCGCAGGGAGCTCCTCAGCAGGAAACTGGGCCTTGGCGCGGGGGCTTGGCCGCACCTCTTCCGCCTCCCCGCCCAGCCATCCAGCCTGGCCCGACACAGGTGCCAGGTGCTCACTGACCTCCCAGGAGGGCGGGGCCCTTGGCCGAGTCCACGTGGGGCCGGGGGAGCTTCCCGAAGGGCGGCCGGTCAGCCCAGACCCGGGCCAGCGCCGGGGCCAGAGGGGCAGCCAGTGAGGGCCCCTCCCGCCGCCTCTGTCCCCAGCATCAAGGCGCGCAGATTCAGCCGCCAGCACAACCGCATCGTGAAGCAGGAGAGCTCCGGCAGCGAGGACGAGGACTGGGAGCCCCCCAAGCCCTTCTACCAGCTTCTGGCGGAGAAGGCCCGCAGCGCCCCGAAGCCAGCCCCGCCGCCGCCTGCCCCCCGGGTCTGAGGGCTGCCGGCCTGGTGCTCCCACTGCACGGCAGCTCCTGTTCTACCCTGAGCCTGTGACAACAGGCGGTGCCCCCCCCATCCCTGGCCTCACCCCTGCTGGGCCTCACCCCTCGGTGATGCCGGCGGGGACTGGCTGACCCCAAGCCTTCCCCGTTCGCCCGCGAGCGCCGCGGGGAGGGCAGGTTGGTAAGGGCTCCCTCGCCCTGCCTCCCCACAGCCGGGAGTCAGATGGTCCCGGTGCTGTTCTCACCCTCCCCTGCTCCCGCGCCCCTTCTGCGTATAGGTTACTGTTTTCAAAATAAAGCACGTGGAGCCTGGTTCCCAGCAGGAGAGGTCAAGATTGCTCCCCAGGTCCCTCAACCTGGATCCTGAGTCCCAGGCCACACCCGCCCCCCCAGGCACCTCGGCCGCCGGATGGCAGCGGGCGCGGCCGCTGGGAAGGTGACCTGCCCCCGGAGGCCCTAGTTGGCAGTTAACTTCATTTTAATTGAAATGGAGACGTAACACAAGTCCTAGAAAAATAAAGATTTCGGGTACAAACTAGACGTGGGCCAGGGCTCCCCCTGGGGTGAGGGATCTTTGGTCTGGGGCCAGACGCAGTCGGGAGGGCTTCAGTCCGGGGGGAGGTCAGGGCACGCCGCCCGGGCCCCCACGCTGCACCCCTTTCAGCAGGAAGGGCCCGGCCGGGAGGCGTCCGTCAGACGACGGATGGGCCCCCCCAGCCCGGGATTCCAGGCACTTCTGAGAACACTGAGGGTGGGAGCTATTAATAGTGTTTTGGGGAGGGCGAGGGAGGGGGCTCCAGGGGGCAGGATCTCAGCTCACAGCTAGTACCAGGTTGAGGGGGGCGGAGGCCCCGGAGCCAGGACCCGCCAGAGGGAAGGGCTGTAACAGGAGGCCTCGGGGCCAGAGGGGCGATGCCCCAGCACCTCGAGGGAGCGGAGCGGAGCACCTGCGGCGCGTGGGCTCCGAGGCAGCGTCCTGTCCCCCCGCGAGCACCATCGTCAGCAGACGGGCCGAGGCCCGGGCTCACAGTTCCAAGGGCTCTTCCACCGGCACCGACTGGAGCTGGGTCAGGACCTTGGTCTCGGCTTCCAGCCCCTCGTCCACCTCGCCCCCCGCCGTGGCGCCCAGGAGCAGCCCCTCCGGGTCGGGGTCGGGCAGCCTCAGCACGGTGTGGGGGGCCTGCGTCCCCAGCCCCTTCTCCGCTTCGAGCAGCCCCTCTGTGCCCGCGCTCAGTTCCAGCCCCGCCGGCCAGATGGGCACGGCCGCGGGCGACAGCATGAGCCCCTCGGCGGGCGGCGCCGGGAAGGCGGGCAGGAGGCCGGCGGAGTCCGGGGAGAAGGGCAGGCTGGCGGGGGCCGGGGCGGGCGGCGGCTGCGGTGGAGACTGCGCGGACAGCGGCCCCAGGGCCTGGGCCTCGGGGAGCGCGGGGCTGGGGGCCACCGGGAGGGCCCCTTCGGGCACGGAGACAGCCGTCTCTGGCTTCAGAGGCAGGGCCAGGCCGGGCGTGGGCGGCAGGACCTGGGAGACCAGCATGCTGGTGGGGAAGGTGGCGGTGAGGATGATCTTGCCCTGCTGCACGGCCACCCCCGTCACGATGGGGCTGCCCGACACGGGGTTGGCGAGGAGGAAGTTCCCTGTGGGGAGAGACGGCTGGGGGTCAGCTGGCCAGGAGAGAAGAGGCGGGCGAGCCGCTGTGGAAGGGCGGGCCCTGGAGTGATTCTCTGGACCCTGAGGCCCCACCTTGCACGGAAGGGTCCCGGGACACGCCGGGGGTGAGCGCCCTCCCTGAGACAACTGCCCCCCACCCCGCCCAGCCCACACCCCAGCCAGAGAGACAGGGGTACTACCTGGGGCAGTGGCCGAAGGCAGCTGCAGGGCGGTCACGCCCACCCCAGAGTTGATCAGGTGCACGTTGGCAGGGCCCGCCGTGGCGGCCACCTTCACGGGGCTGCCCGGCCCAGCTGCCAAGAGCTGCAGTGGCCCCACAGCCTGGGGCAGGGTCACCACCTGAGAGGTGGGCACCACCTGGGGCAGGTTCAACAGCGGGGAGGTAGGGCCCAGGCTGGCAGGGTACCCAGGGGGGGGGGACAGGGGCACCACCTGTGGAGCAGCCACAGAAGGCACCGGTCCCGGGGGCAGAGGAAAGGTGGAGGCGGGTGGGGGGCCAGGCACCACCTGGGGCAGAGGCCCCGGCACCTCTTCTCCAGCCGGCCCTGAGGCAGCCACCTGGGCCCCCTTGGTTTCTGGGGCCTCAGGCTGAGCCTCCTCTAGCCGAACCTCCCCTGTCTGAGGGTCCAGGACCAGGGAGGTCTTGCCCTCGCTCACCCCCTGCGGACTGGGCTGTGGCGGAGGGGCGCCCCCACCCCCCGCGAGCAGCAGGGGGCCCAGGCTGGAGGCCTCGCTCAGGGCCAGGCTGTTGATGATGACGGGGCTCCCGTTGAGCAGCACCGCGGAGGAGTTGCCGGCGGCCAGGAAGCTCCCGTTCACCAAGATGGAGGAGGAGGCCGGGCAGGGGGCAGGAGGGGCGGCCCCGGCCAGGAATATGGAGCCCTGCGCGGGGGCGTCGGTAGCCACCGGGGCCACCCCCCACTCCAGGTCCTCGGGGCTGCGGCTCGACTCATCCTCAGTAGTGGGGTTTCCATCAGATTCGCTGGCCGGAGAAAGCATGGAAAATTGAGGTCCTGGAAGCTGCGCCTCCATGCCCAGAGGGCCGCACGGGGAGCCCAGGCTGACCCCGCCGCCCCCCTTCCCCAGCCCGCACTTCAGCGCACGACTGCGGGGGGCAGAAAACCAGCTTCCTCGGTGCACCCCCGGAGCCCGGGCGGGAGGTTCTGCAAACCTGGTTCTGATATCGCTGCCTTAGGGCCACAGCTGGCGCCCGGGGGCGGGGGGGGGGCGGAGGCCCTTCTTTCCCGCCCCCCTGGCCTGGGGACCCAGCGGCGGAGACGCGACCCCGCGAGGCGCCGGGTTGGGCTGAGCGCGGGAGAGCGGGAGGCGGCCGCCGCGCCCTCCCCCGGGGGCAGGGACGGAGCGGGAGGCCGGCGGCTCGGGTGGGAGGGGAAGGGCTTGGGTTACAGGGAAACCGGAGCCGGCGAAGGTTCACGTTTCACAACAAAGACAGACGCCGGACCACGCCGCCGGGCCTGGGGGTGGGGTGGGGGTTAGGGCGAGTAACGGTCCGGGCAGGGCCTGGGCGCCCGGGGGGCCCCAAGAAAGCCCCGGCGGGGTGGGGACGGCGGCCGCGCCCCCGCTCGGCGGCGCGTCCCCCGCGGCCTCCCCCGCCGCCGTGGCCGCGCGCGCGGACGGGGTCCGGGCCGGCGCCTCCAGGGGCGCGGGGCCCCGGCCTCGGCGGGAGGGGCCGGGATGTCGGGCAGAGGCCCGGGCCCGAGCCCGGACCCTCGGGGGCGCCGGAGGAGCCGGGCGCGCGGGCGGCGGCAGCGGGCGCCCGCGGGGCCCCCGTCCCGGGAGAGGCCGCCCGCCCTCGCGCCCCGGCGCCCTCACCTCTTGCAGGGCGCGCCGCCGCCGCCGCCCCCGGTCCGGTCGCGCTGCCGCCGGTTCTTGAACCAGTTGCTGACCTGCGTGAGCGAGAGGCCGGTGAGCGCGGCCAGGCGGCGCTTCTCGTCGGGCGTCGGGTAGCGGTTGCCGCGGTAGCAGGCCTTGAGCGCGGCGCGCGAGCGCTCCTTGAAGCAGTACACGGTCTCCTCGCCGTCCCAGATGGTCTTGGGCAGCGGGAACTTCTTGCGCAGCCGGTACTTGTCCACGGCGCCCAGCGCGCGGCCGCGGGCCCGCTCGGCCTCGTGGTAGCGCGCGCGCAGGTACAGGTCCTGCAGGAAGGCGTGGTGCGCGGCGGGGAACGGGCGGCTCTCGAGCAGCCGGTACAGCTCCGCGTACTCGCCGCGCTGGAAGGCCACGAGCGCCCGGGCGCGCAGCAGCGGGTCGCTGCCACGTAGGCGCTCGGCCGGGGGCAGCGCGCCCAGGAAGCGGCTCAGGCGGCCGGCGTGGCCCGCCTGCAGCAGCGCCTCGCACACGCAGGCCACCTGCTCCGGCGAGAAGCGCAGGCCCGCGGGCGGCGCGGCGGCGGCCTCGGGGGGCGACCCCGCGGCGCCCGGGGACCCCGCGCCCTCCGCCGCGTCGCCCGCCCCGGCCCCGGCCCCGGCCGCGGCCGCCTCACCCTCGGCCGCCTGCAGCGTGCGCAGGAGCCGCCGCGCCTCCGCCTCCTCCTCCTCGGCCGCCGCCTCCCCGCCGGCCGCCGGCCCCGCGCTCGGCTCGGCGGGCGAGGTAGCCATGTTCTCGCAACTTTGGGAAGTTCCTCCCTCCCCCTCCTCCCCCCGCGGGCTCTCCCCGGCCCCCTCCCCGCCCGCGCCCCCGCGCCGCCCCCCCGCGCCTCGCCCCCGGCCGACCCCGCGGCTCCCCGCCGCTGCCAGCCCGGCGCTCCGCCCGGGGCCCGGCCCGGCGCCCCGCGCGCCCGGCCCCCGCGGTCGTGGCGCTGCCTTTGTTTTCCCTCCGCCCGGCCGCGCGCCCCGCCCCGCGCGCCCCGGCTCAGGGCCTCAGTCTCCCCATCGGGACAGCGGGGAAGGTAACGGGCCGCCCGCGGGGCCCAGGGCGCGAAGCCGCCCCCGCCCCGAGACGGAGCTCCCGCACGCCCCCGTCGGCCGCGTCCTCGGCGGGGCCCCCCCGCGCCCCATCGCGGCCCGCGCTCCGCCCCTCGGAATTCCCGGCTCCCCGGGGGGCGGGCCTGGCGGCGCGAAGGGGCGGGGCCCGCGCTGCAAAGTTTACAGCAACTTTTCTTGGGCGTGAGCCCCGGAACGGATGCGCGTGGCCCGCGCAGGCGCAGTGCAGGAGGACGGCCGCGCGCGCCGGCCCAGCCCCCTCTTCCCGGCGGGCGGGGGGCACAGCTGGGTCGCAGCTGGAAGGGGGCGGAGCCGCCCGGGCGCCCCCTCGCTCGCCTTGGTCGGATGTCGAAGCCCCGCCCCGCCCCGCCCCTGCTGCGCTCGCGCCCGGCCATTGGCCCCCCGCCCGCGGCCCCGCCCCCTGGGCGGCCTCCCCGCCGCGGCGGCCCCGACGCCGGAGTCCGGGCCTTGGCTGACAAGGGGGCTCTTTATTCGCGAGGGCCGGGGGTGGGGTACCAGGTGGGGGGAAAACAATAAATACCGAGGAATGTTGGGGGTCTCAGTGCATCCAAAACGTGGACTGGGGTGCCGGGGCCCGTCAGCGGGGCTGAGGCCAGGCCAATAAATACCCGCCCCGCGGGGCGGGCGGGGCGGCCGCGCCCGAGAGCCGCGTCGGGGGGGCGGGCGCGCGGCGCGGGCTGCACAGGCAGAGGCCCCGCGGCGGCGGCGGCGGGCGGAGCGCCCCGGGAGAGCTCGAGGCCGGCGAGCCGCGGAGCGGGCGCGTGGAGGTGAGCGACGGGCGGCCGAGCCCCGGCCCGGGCCTCCTCCGCGGCGCGGCCCAGCGCTGGCGCCCCCCGCCCGGGGGCTGCGGCGCCCCGGCCACACGCCTCTCGCGCCCGGCTCCGCGCGCCCCGCCCTCCCCGGCCGCCTGGCGCGCGCCCGGATCACAGGGCGGGGGCTGCGGCGGGAGCGGGGGCCGGAGCCGGCGCCGCCAGGGCTTTCTGGGCCGGGCCCGGGTGACCCGCCCTCCGGCGGGACCCGAGTGGGGCTCTAGGGGTCAGGGGGCGAAGGAGGCTCCCCGGAGGTGCCAGACTGGGGCGAGTTGGTCGGCGCTGGCCGCCAGCCCAGCGCAGCCCACGGCGGCGGCACCAGCCAGCGCAGCGGCGAACAGCAGCAGGGAACGCGCCTCCGGTAGGCCAGGCTTAGGGACCTGCGGGCGAGGGGGCGGGGTCAGCGCGACGGCGGCTCCCGATTGGCTCCCGGGCCTCGCCCCGCCCACGCCCTCCTGCCTTCCTGTGCCCGCCCCGCCTCCCGGGCCGCTCTGGTTGGTTGGCTCCCAGGCCTCCAGTCTTCTCCCAACTCCTCATTGGCTGCCTCCTCACTGTGTTGATTGGCTGCCCGAGCGCCCCCCCTTCCCGCGGCCGGCCCAGCCCCGCAGGGGTGCGCTAAGCGGAGGCGGCTCCCGGCGCGTGGGGCGAAGCGGGGGCGCCGCGGCGGGCGGGCGGGCGTGAGCAGCCGGACGTACCCTGGCAGGGAGCAGCAGGTGGCGGCGGTGCATGGGGCCTGACCCCACCAGCGGGCATTGGCCCAGAGCCACGGCCGGGGGGCCATCTAGCTGGAGAGAGAAGGGACAGGTGACCCGATCGGAGCCCAGCCCGGCCCGGACGCCCTAGGCGGGGTCGGGAGGAGAGAGACAGCGAGGGGAGTGGAGGTCGGGGAGAGAATCTAGGGAGATCCCGCAAGGGATCTGGTGAAAAAGCCTCAGCCGAAAGATCTGGTAGCAGGGTAGCTGAGTGGTGGGTGTCTGCCGCTTGGAACCCCGAAGAGGCGGGGTGAGCCCTAAACCTGGACGGGTAGATGGGGAGGTACAGGCTCTGCAGAGGGGGCAGCAAGCTTAATGAACGGGAAAAAGAGGGGTCTTACATGGGAAGGTGGATCCGTGGCCCGGGGTGTGGGGACCCCCGTGACAGCTGGAAGGAGAAGAGAGAGGCGTAGGGCGCGTGGAGGGACGGAGGTGGCGCGGCGTGCCCCAGCCTGGGCCCCTGGCCCGCCCCCAGGTGTCCACACACACCCGCAGGCCCACCGCCCCTTGGCGCCCCAGGAACAGGAGGCGGACAGGAGACTCGCCTGCAGCTCCCTCAGCCTGCAGCGACTCCACCTGCTCCTGCAGCTGTCGGATGTGCTCCTCCAGATCTCGGTTCCTTTCCTGGGCCTCCCGGAGTTGACTGCGGGAAGGTAAGGACGTGAGCCCCTGGGCATCCTGACTAGAAGCAGACAGGCCAAGTGCCCTCATCCCCAGCCAGACCTGGCAAAGTTCTGGTTAGCAATGCGGATGGCCTCCAGCTCCTGGCTCAGGCTTTGCCGGGTAAACACCTCTTCCTCCAGGGCCTCCTGGAGATCTCCCTGCATCACCTCTGCCTCCTCCACCAACGGGATGGCCACCTGGATGATCTCTGGAGCCACCTCTTGCATGGCCTTGGGAATGGTCTCCAGAACTGCGGCTTCAGCCTGCTCTTGGGGACCAGGCTTAGGGCTGCCTGTAGCTTCTGCAGCACTGGACACCTGCACATAGGTCCCAGGCCTGGCATCCTCCCTCCACCTCTAGGTCTTTCTGGAATCCCCACAGCTCCTGCAATGATCCAAGTCCCCTCCCTCCCGCACCCCAGTCTCCCCGGGGCCCCTGGCCTTTAGGCAGCTCCCTTCCCACCCTCCTTCCAAAGGGCTTTCCCAAGACACTTCAGTTAAGCCTGCCTGCCCAGCTTACCATCTTTCTAGCCTCTGTGCCTTCAGGGGAGAAGGCCTGCTGCACAGAGGGCCCTGTTGGCAGGGCCCCACCCTCTCCACCCCAGCAAGGACAGTTTGACTTCACTACCCTCCTTTCAGGCTCAAGAACACAGTAGCTGGTTCCCACCGCAGGGCCTTGACCCTTGAGGTTCTCTCTGCTGACCCCTGGGCATTTTCCTTCCCCTTCTAGGCCTCCTGTAGGGTTCCCCTCCTCGTAGAGTCCCCTACACACACACACTCACTCATTCACTCCCTCCCTGCCCTGCAGAAGTAACTTGTCTTATATGTTTTTTGTTTCCTGTGGAGTAAGCTCTCAGAGGGCTTAACAGTCCACGGCACTGCATCCCAGAAGCCTTTGCCTTTTCTCCTGGACTCTGCCCTGACTGACCCTCTCCTCCAAGGACTCACTGTCTCCTCCAGCGGGGACACCATGGGCTCCAGGCTGGGCGTCTGCCCAGGTGGCTCGAGCATGGGCTCGGCCTTAGGTTTGGCCTCAGGCTGGACCTCCAGTTCCATGGGCGTGGGGCCTGGGACCTCATCATCCCTGGGAAAGGCAGAAGGTGAGCGAACAGAGACCCAGCCCCACCACAGAGGCTGTGACCCCCCTGGGGCTCTGAGCCATAGCTCCCGGGCAGCCAGACCCTAGGCCATGGCTTGAGAGGGAGAGGGGCAGAGAGTGAGGGGCACAGATTTCCTCTTGTCAGGGGAAGGCCTGCCTCTCACATGGCCTCAGGCCCCAAGGTGCTGCCTTCTCTGCACCTGCTGCAGGAATGTGGGGTCCAGACGCCCATGTTCTGAGGTCCATTTCCCCTCCTCCATGTGACCTTTGCAGACCTCTCTCCTTAGGCCCTCAGGACAGTGAGGAGGACCAAGTGAAGGGGACCCCACTCAGCTCTGGCCACCTCCAATATGGTCATAAGACTTTCCCAAGACTGACTCCAGATACCAGCATGCCCCCCTCACCCCAACTGCTGGAGGGAGACACCGCCCCAGGATTGAAATCGCAGTCCCCCCTCCAACCCAGCCACCCTCCCGTGGAAATGTGTCAAGGACCTGATGGTGGGGGACAGGCGCCAGCCAGACACACCCCGCGGCAGGTCCCCAGCATGGGCTCAGCAGAGGAGGGGTTAAGTGAGCCTGAGCCGGTGTGAGGAGACTGGGCCAGGCTCTCTTGCAGTTCATTCACGATGAGAAATGACGGCAGCAATCCTTGTCTGGTGCAGAACAGGTGGGAATCCAGCCCGTTCTCACAGTTAGCGTGTGTGTGCATGCAGGAGGGGGGCCACAGCTGCCAGTGGGCTTCCTCTACCGTTACCTGTATTTTCTAATTTATCTGTGACAAGCAATCTATTACTTGTATAATTAATGTTCTTAAAAGGCTTTGTGGTTACATGAGTGATTCAGCAAATTAGTATTCTTTTCACATTGACTTAAAAAGCCTCCACTTCTCACTTTCCAAGATTCTGAGCTCTCATCACTGTACTGAAGCCTAAGTGGGAAGATTCTGGAAGGCCAAATCCGAAGTTCTAAGGTTTTTCACATAAATCTAAAATCTCAAGGTATTATGGCCTGAGATTTTAAGGTCTGACAAATCTGAACTCCTAAAAGTCTTTGGTCTCAAGACCATAAACTTCAAGTTTCATCCTGCAGTTCTAGGGGACCCAAGTGTGCCAGGAGGCAGGACCCCTGAGCAAGCTCCCAGGACTCTGGAGGCCGCACCCCACACCCATAGGCAGCACTTACCGGAGGGCCATGCAGGAGTAAGAGAAGCCCACAAAAGGTAGATGGACTCCTAGCGGCATGCCTTCCCGCATGTCTGACAGCGTCTCCTACACGGGGGAAGCACAGGCCTGGGGTGACCAGCCTGGCCCCTCCCCTCTTTCAGGTTTGGCTGAAATGCCCCCCTGCCAACCTAGCTTGGGCCTATCTACAATGGCCCTTTCATCATTTTTCCTATTGAATCCTGCTACTTCAGGGCACTAGCCACAGTATCTTTATATGTATCTCTACACGGTGGGTAGATGAGGGCAGAGCCAGGACACATGACCTGGTGCGTGTGCTTCCCCAGGAGTGCCCAACATAAGGGCACCCAGGCTGAGTGAGTACTCGGACAGCTTGACCAACAGTTGAGAGAGAATGGCCTAAGGAAGAGAGCTTCCTCTAGCCTCTCATCTTTCCAGCCCAGATATCCCCTCCTCCAGGAAGCCCTCCAGGACCTTCCATGGGGGGCATCATTGTCTGAGGACAAGGGTGTGTCCCCCACTGCACTGCGAGTCTAGGTCACTGCTGGGTTCCCAGGCCTGGGAAGGCGCACAGCAGGTGCTCTAGGGAAGGAAGGATTTCAGAATTTCTCCTGGTAGGCACTATTCTGACCCCGACTTTAAGCTGGTGGGATGGGGGGCGGAAACCCTCTGCTGAACAGGAATTGTCGGTACCTACCCCGCCCCCGCTCACCATGGCAGTGAGCCCGTCCTCCACCAAATCAAAGTTGCACGTGTCCGTGGCACCCTCGAAATCCGGTGCGAAGGGGGGCACGCTGTCTCGGAGACTGTCCCAGTCGAGACCAAAGAAAAAGGGATGCTTTCGGAAATCATCTGCTCCTTGCCTGCCCAGCCGCGTCTCGGGGGGACACAGTAGTCGCTGGATGAGGTCGCGAGCCTCCTCTGGGACCCCTGCGTCGGCCAGCGGTAGAGACAGGTGCTCCTGCTCGGAAAGTGAGGGATGTTGACCTGGGAGCACACTCTCCGAGAGCAACCAGGGGTTCCTGGAGCCGCCCTCACCTTGTAGTGCACGATCTTGCCATAGGTCTCCGCCTTGGAGTCGGCATAGAAGGGCGTCTGGCCGTAGAACATTTCATAGGCGAACACACCTAGGGCCCACCAGTCACACTCGGGCCCGTAGCAGCCTGCCCCGGGCCCGCCGCCCACGGCCTGCAGGATCTCGGGGGACAGGTAGTCCGGGGTGCCAACAGCCACCAGCGACCGCACCTGAGCCAACAGCACGGGAGCTGAACTTGGCCCCGCCCCTCCAAACTTGGCCCCACCCCTTCCCTAGCCCCGCCCCAGGGGCTTAGTCCCGCCACCTGCCTGTCCTAACCCTGCCCACCCAGACACACCTGGAGCCCCTCCTCGCCCCTCCAAACCGAGTCCCGCTCCCACACCAGCGCGGCCGCGCCTCAGCCCTGACCCCACACGCTGCATCTCCCGGCCCCGCCTGCTCCCCCTCCTCGTCGGGGGCCGCGGGGCCGCGGCGGGGCGCCAGCTCACCGTTCCGTCCGCGCGCAATTTGAGACAGGAGCCGAAATCCGCCAAGCGGATGTGGCCGCAGCAGTCCAGCAGGATGTTGTCGGGCTTGATGTCCCTGCGCAGAGCGGGGAGGGGAGGGCGGGGGGGATAAGGGGCCTACCGCCCACCCCCTCGCCGGGCCCCACCCCCTCGCAGCACCCCCTCAGGCCCCGCCCGCGAGCGCCGCCCCTCCTCCAAGTCCCGCCCCTCCAGGTGCCTCACCGAGGGTTTGCCCCCTTCGGGGATTCTGGTGTTCAACCCCACTCCTCCGGTCCTGTCCCCAGTGCGCCCCAACCCACGAGGCCCCTCTCCGGGCCCCGCCCCGCAGCCCCGCAGCGCGCACCTGTGCACATAGCCCAGTCGGTGCACCGAGTCTATGGCCAAGACAATCTCTGCCAGGTAGAAGCGCGCCATCTCGGCCGGGATCCGCTCCCCAAACTTGCTCAGCAGCGTTAGCAGGTCCCCGCCCACGTAGTACTCCATGACCAGGTACTGGGAGGGGGCGCGTCATTGTGGGGTCTGCAGCCCCCCGAGGCGCCCAAAGCTGATGGCCGGAGACTCCCGGAGATGCCCCAGCCCTGGGCAGAGACCCGCAGCCGCAGCCCCAGGAGGACAGAAGGTATCTCCAGGGCCAAATCGGAGCTCCCCTCCCGAAGAAACCCCAGTTCTCCCAGGATACCGCGGAAAGAGGCTCACTCCCGAGAGAGAGAGACAGAGAGAGAGAGAGAGACAGAGAGAGACAGAGAGAGAGAGAGAACCAGAAGCCTCCCCGGGCCAGCGCAGGCCCGGCAGGAACGCGCTGCCCAGGGGCCCCTCCCGTGGGCTAGGTGAGTCTACTCCGCTCCGGGCACGAGACTCCAGGACGACAGCGGCCTCTGAGCACCGTCCCCCGGCACGGCCGGGGAAAAGCCGACTGGGACATCTCCCCGCCCCGACCCCTCGCAGACTCTCCCGAGGCGCTGGAGGCAGCCCGCAGCCCGCCCCCTGCCCGCCCCCTGCCCGCCCGCTGCCCGCCTCGCCAGCCGCCGCGGAGCTGGCCCAGGGCCCCGAGGGGCTCACCAGGTAATTTTCGTCCTGAAAGGCGAAGTGCAGCTGCGTGATCCAGCGCTGGTCCCCGTTCACCAACACGTCCCTCTCTTCACGGAAGCAAGACACCTGGGGGGCACCCGGAGGCCTGAAGCAGGTAGTGGGGGGCGGGGCGGGCGCCTTGCACAGTCAGACCCGGCCCTCACCTCGCCTCTCTTCAGCATGTCCCACTTATTCATGATCTTCATGGCGTACACCTGCCCCGTCTGCTTCATCTTCACCACGGCTACCTGAAGGCCGAAACGGGGCGACCAGCGCCGAGGCGCAGGCGGTGGGCCCGGGGCTCGCCGGGCTGGACTCCGCCCCTAGCCCCGCCCCGAGGCGGCCCTCCCAGGCCCCGCCCATCGACCGCGAGCCCCGCGGTTCTAAACTCATTCATCAATTTCTAAAGCCCCGCCCCAAACCCATAAGCCCCGCCCACTGCCCTGAAGTCGCGTCTCCGCCCACTGAGGAGCTCAGGGCTCACCTCACTGAACGCCCCGCGTCCGATCACCTTCAGAATCTCAAAGTCATCCCTCTGCAGTCGAGCCTCCTTAAGCCTGGCGGCGATGGGATCCACTGGGGCGGGGGAGGTGAGCACCGAGTGTCACCGGGACGGCCGCCAGGCGGGGGAGTCCCACCTTCTGCCTCCTCTCCTGCCCCTCGGTTTCACCTTAGCACTGACTCCCAGGGCTTCCCCGCACAGTGTGAGGTCCTGGACACCCCAAACTGCCCCACGGCAAAGCGAGGTGGGATGCCCGGGAGTCCCTTTTAGGATAGGCATTGGGCCAGCTGGCTCTGGGGGCGCAGGCTGGAGAAGGGGTATCAAGTTTGCAGGAGGGAGGCCCTGAAGAGCAGAGGGAGAAGAAACCAGGCCTCGTTCTTAGAGCTCCCTGGTCTTCCGGTGAGCCCCCCACTGCCTGTGACAGAGAGCCTACCCCCACCCCAGGGTCTCATCTCGTCCCCGGCTGCAGGCGGCAAGTGGCTTCTTCCAGGGCCTGGAGGTTCTGAGGTGGGCAGCCCTGGACCGCAGTGGGAGAGACCACCCCTGCTTTGGGGGAAATGCAGGTGGTTCTGAGACGAAGGGGGAGACAAAGTCGGGTGCCCACTTCGGGGCTCAGTTCAAGTGTCCTCCCGACCCTGGGTGGGGGGCTTTACCCCTTATTTACAGGCGGGGGTCACAGCAGAGACAGGTGAGGTCATTTGCCCGAGGTCCTGGCTGGGAACGTTGAGAGGACTGTTTGGGAAGGGGAGGCTGGGGTGGAGCAGGACACTCAGGGGCCTGGGGAGAGGGAGGCCTGGCCCTCCCCCAGGGGGTGGAAGAAGCTGGGGTGCTAGCAGGCAAGATGGAGAGAGGGAAGGGGCTGAGTAGGAACGAGGGGAGGCAGCGGGTGATGGAGGAGAGGAGCCCCCACAGGACTGGGGTTCAGGGAGAGTGGGCCAGCAGGGACGCACCAGCCCTGGCCCGGGATGGGGGAGGGAGGAGAGCGCCAAGACATTGAGCCCTTTTAAGGCAGCGGGAACCCGGGCCCCCTCCGCCTCCCGGGCAGCCTGCAGGGGAGGGGCCGCAGGACGCTGCCAGGCCAGAAAAGGAGAGCTCCTTAAGGGACAGCCAGACCCCTGCCCCCGCCCCGGGCTCAGTTTACCCAGCCCTCCCAGCCGCAGGCATCCTCGGCCAAAAGGGGCCTGAGCGAGTTGCCCACGGCCGGGGGAGGTGGGGAGAAGGTTCTTCCAGAGGCCGAGTGCCAGGCCCTGGGCCTCCACCTTCCCATCTTCAAAATGGGAGCAGGGAGCCTGCGGGGCCTGGCTCAGAGAGGGCCTTAAGGAAAGAGGGAGAAGGTGGAGACAGGCAGCTCTGGGTAGAGGGCCAGGGCCGCACGCCACCCGGGACCACGGGCAAGCCACGCGGGGGCAGAGCAGTGGGGGTGTGGGAGGCCCAGAGCCCGGAGGGGCCGGTGTCCTGGCCAGGAGCGGGGGAGGCAGCCAGGGCCAGAGGCCGAGAGCTAGCATTTTCCCTCCGGACTTGTCTCCAGGGGCCAACGGGGCCAGAAGGGGCTTGGCAGGAGAGCTGGAAGGTTGGAGGCCTGAAGAACTAGGTCTGGGGGCCTCGGGGCCCAGCGCTAACTCAGGTCGACTAGTAGCGACCAACACTGGGGATGGGGGAGCATACCCAGGCCCTTCCAGTGTTCCCCCTCCATCCAGGGGCCAAGGGGAGCTGGCCGAGGGCGCCTGCCTGCGGGCTGGTCCTGCAGGGCCTGCCTGAGTCACTGCCCTCCTAGCGCCTGGGCACCTGTTGGGCCAGCTGGAGAGGCTGGCGCCGAGCACCTGCTTGTCGGCTGCGCCCCTGGCAGCTGCCCCATGCTGCCCCTCCCTGCTTGCCCCTGTGCTCTGGGAAACCAGGGAGGAGGCCCATCCGGTGGGGGGACTGCTGAGAGGGCCCCCTGATGTCTCCACGCATCAACTGAGTAAGGGGTGCAGGGAACTTTGGGAGCCGTCCGGTCTAGCCCAGCCCGGGCTCCCCGCTCTGGCTCTGAGTGTGGCTGCCCCGGCCTTCACTGACCCCCCTCTGCCCTGCCAGGGTGGCACAGGGGTAGGGGTGTGCCACCCTGAGATCCAGGCCCCAGCTCTGGGCCCCCGAAGGGAAGGCTCTCCCCATGTCCATTCTGTCCCCCAACCGTCAGCCCGCATGCCCAGCCCTATCTGTTGGTTCGGTCCTGCTACCACCCCTCAATCTGGGGAAGCCCATGCAGACAGGCACTCACCCCACTGCAAGAAGTCGGCCACGTACTTGTCCTGGGCCAGATCCGAGGCGCCCAGCTCCTGGTGGACGCCCAGGAGAAGGTCGAGCAGGGGCTCCAGCCCCAGGAAGCCGGGGTCCAGTGCCAGCTGCCGGAGCCGCCGCAGCCGCACCTCGGCTGACATGTCGGCCAGACAGCACCATGGCCCCTCCCCGGGCCCGGGGCGCAAGGTCCTCCTGTCACGGGGCCTGGCGGGCTGGGTCCAGGCCCACGGGCCCTGGTCTCATGTCCGGCTGTTCCTGGCCCTCCCGAGCCTCTCTGGGCGCTTCTCCGCTGGCTGCTGAGGCCTCCTCTCCTTATCCCCACCCCTCGGTCCGGCCCCTCCCGCCTCCCAACCTTAACCCCTCACAAACCAGGCCCCCCAACTCCCTCCTCCCAGGGCCCCTCAGGCGCTTCGGTGTGACAT
The DNA here is from genome assembly GCF_014898055.3 of Talpa occidentalis. NCBI lineage: Eukaryota > Metazoa > Chordata > Mammalia > Eulipotyphla > Talpidae > Talpa > Talpa occidentalis. The sequence continues at coordinate 44,515,709 of NW_023601754.1, forward strand.
GGGGGGTGGAGAATGTCAACTCGCACCCCTCCATAAAAAGGCGAAGCCAAGCGAAAAGCCACAGGTGTGACAGATGACAAAGAGGAGCCTCCCATTCCCCAGAGGGGGCCAATCGAGGTTGCATGCAAACACCCCTCCCAAGCCCTGAACTTGGGGGGAGGAGGGACCGGTGAGGCCTGGGAAGGGGGGCGGGGGCCAGGACAGCTTCACGGGTGACTCAGCCACGGGTTCAGGCTTCCGATGGTTTAAATTTAGCCCGCAGGCCCTCTGCTCTGCGCTGACCTTTTTTTGGCAGGAGGTGGGGAAGGGGTGGTGAGAGAAGGGAGGCCCTCAGGAGCCAGGAGCCAGGGTGACCCGCTAGCCAAAGCATGGGGGAGGCAGGGAGCCCCCAAAATAGCTCGCTGGCCCCTGGCGGCATAGCCACATTCCTGCCCGGGCTAGGATTAGAACTAGAAACATTTCGGGGGGTGGAGGGCGGTGCAGGGACACCACTCCCTGCGCCTCCGGGCCAGCCAGGAGGGTTGTGTGTTCTCGCCAGGGTGGACAGTTCTCCCGAGGGTCGCAGGGTCTCCAGCCGGCTCTGGACACCTGGGTCTGGCCGAGTCAGCTCAGACTCGGGGTCTGCCCGGGGGACCCCATGTGGATGGGTTCCTGAATGTCCCTGATATGGATAATTTGGGCACTTTCACAAACTGCAAACTCCAGCTCAGGACTCTGACGAGGGGGTCCTGGCAGCCCTCTTCCCTGTAGATCTTGGGGGGCCCTTGGGACACTGTTCTGGCAATAGGGCCCGCTGGGGCTGGTGGGTGCCCCAGCCATGTGCCTTGGGCTGCCCCTCCCTCCTTAGTTTTTTTTCTACTAAAAGGGGGTGCAGAGGGGGCGGTTTGGGGGAGGCAGGGCCCAGTATTCGTGTGGTCAAAATGGACGGGTTCTAAGCCTGCAGCGATGCGCGCACAACCCCTCCACACCTCTGCAGAGGGAACAGACGCTGTGAAAACAGGGAACTTTAGTATAAATAAAAGGTCTTGGGGCCAGGGAGGGGCCCCGAGGGGCTTCCATAATTTAACACTCTTCAAAAGCACAAACAATAGCAGGGTGGGCGGCCCGCCCCCGAGGCCACTGGACACTGCAGGGGCCTGTGGAAGTGGGTCTCCTGGGAAGCAACCAGTCACATGCTGGGGACAGGGATGAGCTAACACTGACGTTTCAGGGGAAGGGGTCATTGTACTTGGCAGTCCCCATGTCTGGGGGACCCTCTGCCCCCCCAAATTTGTGCAGGGCGGGGGACCGGAGCAGTCCATCTGTCATGGTTAGTCTTGTGAATACGTTGATCCATGAGGTCAGCAGGGAGGGTTACGGCTAGGAGGCTGGGGCGCGGGGCGTGAGACCCCGACGTCCATGACTTCACACCACTGTGCCGCTGGGGGAGTTGCCTGGTTGGGAGGAGATGCCCTGGGGAAGATGAAAGGGGAGATGGAGGGTTAGAGACCACCCAGGGCTGCCAGTCCCACAGAGGAGCCAGCCCGGAGTCCCCAGGCTGCTGCCACCTTGGCCTTGCCCTTGGGTCCACCCCAGACCCCCAGACCGAGGTCGCTCCTCAAGGCTGAGGGGCTCAGCTCAGCTGGCCTCCCTGTCCCAGCAGTCGGCGCTCACGGGCGATGATGAAAGGCCTCAGGTGGTCCTGAGCAGGGGGTGGGGTGGGGTAGAGGTGGGGGGGCAGAAGGAGAGACTGGGGTCCCACCTGACTGGGGGGGTCCTGAGACTCTGGCGGGGGGTAGGGGGCGATCACTCAGGACAGTCCTACCTCTACCACTGACTTGCTGGGTGACCTGGGCCAGCTTCCTTCCCCTGTCTGGGCCTCGGACTCCTCATCTGTGAACTAGCGAGATAGAGGGGTCTCCTTCAGGACCTGCCCCACTCTCCAGCCCCCACGCCCCTGCCTCTGAGGCGCTGCGGCGGCGCTCTAGGGACTCGGACCCTGCGGCTCCCAAACCCCTTTCCGGGGCACAGCTCGAGGCCCTCGCACCCGGCACCCTAGCACCTGAACCGGAGCCCGAGGAGCTGAGGCAGCTGAGACCACAGCTCCCCACTCACAGTGGCCTCCCTCGCCTGGGGACGCGCCCTGACCCTTCTGCACCCAGGGGGTGCAGCCACGCAGCGGCCCTCCTAAAGCCTCCCTGTGCTAAGAGGTGAGAGCGGGCAGCGACCCGTCCAGCGTCGCACAGGAGCAGAAGCCCGGGCTGGATCCCACAGCCCCGGCGCGACGCGCGGGCTGGATGCGGGGACCCAGCTCACAGCTGACCAGACACCGAACCGTCCTCAAAAAGCCTCAGCAGCGGAAAACCCCGTTCGCCACAAAAACGCAGGCTTGACTTCAAGCGGCAAGCCGCGAGCCCCGGCGCGACCGGCCCGCACCTCGCCCGCCCGGGTCTCCCCCGCCCACCCCCTCTCTGCGGGCGCGCCCAAGGGCCCCGAAGCCTGGCACTGCATCTCGGAGGGCCCGGCCGCGAGGAATTCCGTCTTCCTCGGCCCCTGAGGCCAGGTCGCGCCAGCGACACCCCCTCTTCCCGGCTCGCGGCGGGCGGGCGCGGGGCTACTCACTGCCTTGCCCGGCCGGGCCCAGGTGCAGATGAGGCCCTCCTGGCAGGCGGTGATGATGCAGTCCTCCAGGAACAGGAGGACCGTCAGCCGCTCCTGGGCGATCTTCTTGCACACCAGGGGCTCGAGCAGCGGCACCTCGTGGATGCGCGGGCACAGCGCGGTGCCCAGCACCTTGGCCGGGTCCAGGCGGCTGCGGGGCGCGGGGCCGCTGGGCTTGTCCCCGCCGCCCCCGCCGCCGCCGCCGCCGCCGCCCCGGCTGATGTTGCCCAGGCTGTGGTAGCGCTTGTGCTCCTTCTCCGCGCCCCGGTCCCGCCGCTCCTGCAGCGTGAGCGTGGCAAAGCGGCCGATGCTGAAGGGCGTGCCGGGCTCCGGGGTGGCGCTGGGGCCGCCCGCCTTGCCGCTGCCCGCGGGGTGCGGGAGGCTGTTGGAGCGAGACAGAGAGCGGGGCAGGGGGCCGGGCCCGGGCTCGCCACCCCGGGAGCTGCTGCCGGCGGCGGGCGGCGTGGCGCCAGGCGTGCCCGGGAGGGTGCGGGTGCGGGCCAGCGGCGGGTGCGGGTAGAGCACGTCTTCGGTGAGGTCCCACAGGCAGAACTGCGTGTCCTGGCCGGCCGAGCCGAAGCGGTAGGTGATGGAGCCGGCTTTGGGCAGTGGGGAGAGCGGGGCGCCCCCGCCCGTGCCCCCGGCCTCGGGCTCCTCCTCCTCCTCCTCCTCCTCCTCGCCACTCTGGTCCCCATCGCCGCTGGCCGCCGAGGCCTCCTCGGCCCTCGTGGTGTAGGGGTCGAAGGCCACGGCGTTGACCCAGGACTTGTGGCCGTGGCCGCGGGCCACCACCCGGCCCTCCGTGAAGGACCACACGGTGACCAGGTCATCCTCGCCGCCCGTCACGACGTAGCGCCCGTCGGGGCTCCAGCACACGCAGAGCAGGCCCCCAAAGTAGCTCTTCATGAGCCCGCGCAGGAGCATGGAGTCGAAGTGGAAGACGCGCAGGCAGCCATCCTGGCTCACGCAGGCCAGGTGCCGGCCGTCGGGCGAGAAGGCGAACTCGTTGAGGGGCCCCTCGCCCACCGCCCACTTGGCCAGTGGGTTGCGGGGCGCCTTGCTCTTGGCAGCGTAGACGGCGAAGCCCTCGCCCTGCTTCAGCAGGCTGTACTGGGGCGGGGCCGAGGCGCACGGGTGGCTGACGTTGTACAGGTACAGGTGGCCGCTGGCGTGGGAGGCCAGGAACAGGCTCTCGGACTGGGGCAGCCACTTCAGGTAAGTCACCTTGGTCTTGTCAATCAGCCGCTGCCGGGGAGACAAGGGCGTTGGGAGAAGGCAACGCACCCCTGGAGACCTCCCCCCACGCCAGTCCCCAAGGTCTACGCCCCTGGACAGGAGCTCCCCCGTGAGGAAACCAGCCACAGGGCTGACAGGTCAGGAAGGGGGGACGCGGGCGGCAGGGCTGTCTCTGCGCGCCAGGGCTGGCAGCAGGCGGCATTTCCGGGACGCGTGCGGGAGAAGCGCCCCCTGCACGTGCCACCTCTGCTCCTCTTCCTCTTACCTTACCTCACAGCCTTCCACACAGCCTGTGGGCCTGAGCGCTTCTCACCCACCCCCCTCAACCACGGGCCCCAGGCGCCATCGACCCGGCAGCAGCGGCTCGTGCCCAAGCTCGGCTCTCTGCTCGGGAGCACCAGACACAGGCGTCGCTGCAAGGCAGCCCTGCTCCCGCCTCCACAGCCAGGCGGCCAGAGCGAACACAGCCCTAAAGCCCTTGGGTGGCGGGCACTCTTCATAAAGAACCAAGTCCTCCCAACCACGTAAGGCACTGCTCATTCTTGGAGGACTGCGAGAAGAAGCCCGTCGTTTCTGTTCTGGGGCTCACACGAGCGGGGGAGACAGACTCTGACTGCCAGTCTTTCCCCTGCTCACAGGCCCGACATGACCCTCCCGGACACTTCTGAGGACTCACCTGCTCGTCGCCCCGTCAATAACTAACCGCCCCGGCCCCAGCACCTCTCTGCCTCCTGCATCAGGGCTCCACGCCGAACGTGCTTCCCCTGCCAACTTGCCTCACCTCCCTCAGGTCTTGACTCCACTGTCACCTCCTAGCGAGGATGTCCCTGACCACGTATTTCAGCCTCGCCAAGCGCTGCCTGCTGGGGTTCTCACCACGGCCCGCACTGCCCTCCCACAGCACAGCACCCACAGCAGTCAGCTCACGTGCCAGCATCTGCCTGGCCAGAGAGACGGATGCGCCAGGGGCAGGCCCTGGGCCCGGTCGCCGAGAGGCGCTGCCTGCGGCGCACAGAACTTTCCACGCCCCTTAAAGGTTCAGTGCGTGGAAGACCCCGTGCATCTTTCACCCCGTCACTGTTCCACTCAATCCCTTCAGCCGGCCACAAATTCCGCACACGCGGAATCCCTCCTCTGAACGCAGAGGACGAGACACGGGTGAGCCCTGCTCACGCTCAGGCGGTTTGCCCGCAGCTCCTTCTGTGCCCAGCCCGCCCAGGACTGAGCGGTTTGTGTGTGTGAGTTTACACAGTCCTGTGAGGCAGGGAGGAGAGTCCCATTTTGCAGAGGAGGAAAACTGAGGCTCCAAGAGGAACCACCAGCAAAGCCACATGCTGAGTAAAGGCGACAGCAAAGAGCTGAATCTGGTGCCCACAGGGCCCAGAATTTGAAAGGCAAGAGTTCTGGCTTCAAACAAGCCCCAACTAGTGACGAGCCTCAGTTCGCTCATCTGCAAAACAGGTCTCACAACCCGTTGCCATGTTTCATCAACCTGTTGCTGATGAGAACGCCCGGAGAGACGTGTGCAGCGCGAGGTCTAGCGCACCAGCGGCCGTCACCTCATCCCACAGAGCTGTCAGTCTGGCCCCCGTCTCTCCCTCAGCCTGCCCCCCTCAAGTCTACACTCCTCCCCAGGCCGCTGCAGTCCCGTGCAAACTGCATGCGGCGGGTGGCCGGGGGTGGCTGGACTGAGGGGCAGTTTGGGCCCTGGGGGCCCACAATCACCTCTTCGTTGAATAGCTTGCTGGTGTCCTTCTTGATGAGATCCAGATACTGCACCTGGCCGGCTGAGAACCCCACCAGCAGGGAGATGGTCTCCGTGGCGGCAGTGAACTGGTTGAAGTCGTGGCAGGTGGGCTGGGTGCCCTTATAGATCCGCTTGTCAATTGGCTTGTTGAGGTCAATGGACTTGAGTGATGGGAGAAAAAGGAGTTAACAGCTTCTACCACCAAGAGGAAGGAAGAGGGTGTTGAGGTTGGGGGAAACCGCTAAGAGGAAGCGGGGTTAGATCCCTGAGGGAAGTGGGTAGGTAGGTGGGTGAGTGGGGAGGGAGAGGGCAACCACAGACAGGAAGGGAGACCCAAATCACAGAGAGGAAAAAAATCAGACAAGAAGGACTGCCCCCCACTCCCCTCCTGAATGAAACCAGTCGCCCCAAAGTTGGACTCCCAATTTCAGGGACACCTCTGCCTACAGTATCAACGTTTAGGGTGCCCAGCCATGGGCTCTTTTCAGTCCTGCCTTGCAACCTCAGCAAGCCCCCTGGGGCTCAGCACAATATTCTGAACGCTCCCCAAATTTCAGGGTCACCCAAATCCCCAGAACTCTAAAGACCACAATCCCAAGACTCTCTTCACTTTGGAGCTCCTAAATCTCAGGAGCCCATCACAGTTAAGGGATCCATTAAACTTCACAGCACCCTTCCCCCCTCCCAGACACACACATTTTAGGATTTTAGGACCCTTCATCACCTCTGGGCTCTCGGGATCCCCATCACAAATCAACATTAACTCTAGGGGTCCCATTCCCACTGGCACCTTCATCACTTTAGACACCCTGAGAATGTCCCTGCTGGACTGTCATCACCTCAGTTTCCCATGAATCAGAGATTTTCATTACCTTCAGAACCCCCGTTTTCTCTAGGGTCCCACTCACCAGGCTACCCAAGTCTCAAGACACCCCCCCAGCACCTCCAGACTGCAGTACCCCTGGGTTGTCCATCACCTCTGAGCCTGCATCACCTGAGACTTCCCAACAGCTGCAGAATGCCTGCCGCCCGGAACCTGGGTGCATTCCATACCCTCTGAGTCCCCATCACCTCCAGAAAACTGACCACCCCAGGTGTGCATAACCGGGGGTTCTCACATGACCTGAAGGTTTCCCGTCACCTCTAGGTCGCCAGCACCCCAGGGGTCTCCCATCACCTTTTAGAACCCCGCCTTTCTTACGAGAACTCTCCCGAGCCCGCCCCGCCCCCCATGTCCATCATCTACAGGATGCCCACCTCGGGCCCTGTTTCAATTCCGGGGCTTCCCCATCACGCCCGGCTCCCCTAAGGATCCCCACCCTCTCAGCAACCAGGGCCCCACGATGCAGGCCGCTCACCCGCTGGCTCCCGCGGCGGCAGCAGCCCGGGTAGAAATAGAGCTCGCGGCCCAAGTTGAAGCAGACGCGGTCTCCTCCCGCACCCAGCCCGGCGGGCGTGGCGGGTGGCTCCCCGGTCCCGGCGCCGTCGGGCTCCCCGAGGCGCACGAGGCTGAGGCGCACGGCGGGCAGCGCGGGACCGGGACCGGGGCCTGCGGGCGGCGGGGATGGCGCGGAGCCCGCGGCGCCGGGGCCGGCGGCGGAGGCAGGGCCGGGCGGGGGCTGCGGCGGCTGGGGCGGCGCCGGGGTCTGGGCAGAAGCCGGCCCCGACCTGCGAGAGGCGCCGTCGCCGGGGAGCAGTTTGTAGAAGCCCTCGCGGGTGCGGAACTGCGACTTGATCTCCGCGCAGTCCCCCATGACGGCGCCGGGGCCCGAGCCGCCCTCCGAGCCTCCCGCCGCCATCTTGGGCGCCCCCCCCCCCACCGGGCCCCGCGGCTGCCGGACCGCCGCCCGCCGCCGGGCCCCCTGCCGGAAGCCGCGAGCCCGCACCGGAAGGGGTGGGGTCGTCGCCTGGGCGACGCCTCTTCGATTGGCAACGGAGTCCGGAGGCGGGACGAGCCACGGCCGTCGCTCGGGTAACGGAACGGGTGCTGTGGGCGGGGCGAAGAGGTGGGCGCGGCCTTCGTAGCTGGGACCGCACGGTGATTGGCTGCGGGGGCGGGGCCCGCAGTGGAAAGGGGGCGTGGCCACTTGAGAGCCCAATTCCCTGGCAACGGCGCCTTGGGAACCGTTTGCCTAGCAACGCAGGGACCCTCAAGAGGTCAAGTCCATTTCTTGTCCTTGCCATACGTCGTGGATGATCCCAGGTGACCCCAGCGCCTCCTTACAATAGTCACCCTATTGATCTCCATTGTTTCCCACGGCTATCTTATAAGTCCTCGCCCCACGGCATCTTCAGTTATGCCTGCCCACCCTTGGCCACCCCACCCCGCAATCCCGCTGATCCCCAGTGTTTCCATAGAACTCCAAGGGTTTCATCTGATCCACTACCCATAAATGCTAGCGCCAAACGTCTCCACTTTTTCCACTAGCCCTGGCTGGGGGGAGATATGTGTAAGGAGTTGGTTGTGAGAGATGTGGCTGAAGAGAGAATCCAGATCACGGTTTAACTTTGCCCTGAGAGCATTAGGGAGCCACAGAGGGAGGGGAGGCCCCTCATCATATTTGTGCTTCAGAAAGAGCTGTCCAGATGCCAAGTGGAGTGTAGAGGAGTAGACAGGAGTCTGGGGGACCAGAGACAAGTCGGCAGGGCAAGGAGTTTGGTTGAAGCAGGGCTTTGCAGAGGAAGGAAAAGAGGAAATCGGGTGACAGAATGCAAAGACGGGGGGGGGGGGGGGGGAGACCGGAAACGGGGTGAGGGGAAGTAGTACCAATCTGAAAACCCCCAGGTCTGCAGTCTGCAGCCTGGTCACAGTCCCTCGCACATCGCACCCTCTTGCCCTTGGGTCTTTGCACGTGCGGTTCCCCCTGGAATGCCCTTCCTCACTCTGTTCTTGACCACCCAAGAGTCAGCTCAGAGCTCTCAGTCTTCCGCACTCCCCTTTTTGGGTGCTCACTGCTGGGGGGGCCTCCTGTATCCTGTGAGCCTTGGGAAAGCAAAGCTGGGGCTGCGTGGTCACCTCTGTGTCCCAATCACAGGGCTGGGCTGTTGATAGTTGCTTGATAACTGAGTGAATGAATAAGTGACGTAACTGGGCGAGATGGGGCCCAGGAAGGCCTGTGTTCCCAGCAGAGTCCAACCGCCCTGCCTTGGGGAATTTCTCACAGAGGTGGTGAACAAATGAATGAAGCACTCCCGTAAATGCCATGGGGAAGCTTTATTTAGAGCATCTTCCTTCCTCTTCAAACCCTGTCCTCCAGGGGCAGAAAGCAAACCAACAGTGAGAAAATAACGTGGCTATGTATAAGGGGAAACTCACTATCTACCAGCTAGGGGAAGCGGGGCGGGGTCCTCAGTCATCCAGTTCCTCCTCATCATCTTCCTCCTCATCTTCCTCCTCTTCCTCTGCTGCAGCCAGGGCCTCCTCCTGGGCAGCCTTGAGGGCCTGCTCTTCCTCCACTGTGGGGTCATTCATCTCTGTGATGTCCAGACCGCTGGGGTACTCTTGCTGAACGGGGGCCGGCAGGGGTGGGTTGAAATTTTCCGGACTGTACTTGTGGCCCCAGCCGATGTAGATGTTCTCAAACTTCCTGGGGGATGGAGGGCAGGGAGGGCAGAGAAACAATGGGAAATGCTCCTTCAAAGGCCCGAGCTTAGACTTTGATGAAGGGTGAGACCCTATCATGTGCGACAGGAACTGAGTTGGAGGGAATTAGGTTTAGTGAAATAAGTCACTCATATGTGGTAGGCAGAGAAAACAGAGGGGTGAACCAATTAAAACAAAAATAAACCTTTTGGAGGGCCTCCCTGGTGGTGCAGGGGTTAAAGTCAGAGCTATCAAGCTATTGCCAGCCACTGCAGCATGAGTTCGAACCCTGGCCAGGGAGCTGACCCACAGACGTAGCAGACCTCTCCTGTCTCACTTGCTGCTCCCCTCAGCAATGTATTTCAGTAGATCTGCCTGTTCTGCTCCCCACTCTGTCTCTGGTGAATCCTCTCGCCCCCCTGCATCTCTGGCCTGTACCCCAGCTTTTGTATGCATAAATAATCTTTAAAAAGAATAAAAAGTGGGCCTCCCTGGTGGCGCAGTGGTTAAGCACTGGGCTGTGAAGCTGCCCGCAGCCTCTGCAGCGCCGGTTCGACCCCGGCCACCGGCGAGGATCCCACATGGCACGCAGACCTCTCCTGCCGCGCCCGCTGCTCCCCTCAGCAGTGTACTTCAGTCCTTCTGCCTGCTCTGCTCCCCGCTCTGGCTCTGGTGAATTCTCTCACCCTCCCACGCTTCTGACTGTACCCAGTGCTTGTATGAATAAATAAATAAATCTTAAGAATAAAAAGTTTTAAAAAAAATAAACCTTTTGGACTCTAAGACCAATCCATGGTGACCAGAGCGGTAAACGGGGTGAGAGGGGACAAGAGTATGGTGAAGGAGAGAAATGGACTTTGAGTAGAGTACTGACTGGAGGAGAGACACACTGGATATTCAACGAGGCACTCCTGAAACTTATGTAATGTTATAATGTGATGTCATTTCAATGGAAAAAAAAATAAAAGATGGAATGACAGCAAAGCTGTGGGTGGTAGGGTGAAGGGTGCCCCCTCCAGAAGTCTCTGTTCACCTGTTCACATGCAAGATTTACTGTGCAGCTACTACGTTCTAAACCTTGTCTACAGCTGCCCTGGCCAACAGCGTGGGGCAGGACTGACCCCTTGAATCATGTGACCACGATTCGTGTGACCAAGAAGTGGAATTTCTGATTTGATTTCCTTTTCTCAGCTCATGTGTGATTACTTTAAAAAAAAAAAAAAGTTTTACTTATTTATGCATGCAAGAATTGGGGTACAGGCCAGGGGTGTAGGGGGTGAAAGGATTCTCCAGAGACAGAGTGGGGAGCAGAACAGGCAGACTGACTGAAATACACTGCTGAGGGGAGCAGCGGGGAGACAGGAGAGGTCTGCTGCGCCATGTGGGCAGCTCCCTGGCTGGGGATCTAACTCATGCTGCAGTGGCTGCCGAGAGCTTTATAGGTTGCGTCTTAATTCCTTGCACCACCGGGGAGACCCCTGATTACTTCTTTGACCCATTGGGTATTGAGGATTTGGCATTTTAATTTCTACATGTTGTGGATTCCCCAAATTTCCTTCTGCTCTGGATTTCTTGTTTTATCACACAGGACATCTGTTGTATGATCTCTCCTTTGAGACTTGAGTTAGGGTCTGGCCCGGGACCTGTCCCGGAGAATGATGTGCCAGGAAGAATGAGGTGCATTCTGCTGTGTGACAAGGTCCCACCCTTCCTCAGAGTCCTGGCTGGGACCTTTGAGTGGAGCATGGAATGGAGTAGAGACACACTTTGATGTTCAACGAGGCATGCCTGAGACTTACACAACGTCCCTGGGGAGCAGTTGGCTTTGACTTTGTTTTCACAGCCCTGCTATTCCTGAGGGAACAGTTCCCCTCCAAGTCTCCCTCAGAGCCTTCCTGGGAAGCCTCACCCACCCCTGCTGGCCTTGGTTTCTGTGGCCCTTCAACCAGCAGCCTCACTCAGCTGAGGTTGTGCTTGCTGGGAAGGCAGAATCTCAGGCTCTACCCCTGAGTCCTGCATCCCAAACTCCTGCTCTAGCCAGATCCCCAGGTGAAAATGGCCCAGGCAGCTCTGGTCTGGAATGTCCTTCTGCCCGCTTCCCCAATTCTTTCTCTCTTTGCCCCAAGATTTCAGATTAAGACTTCTTTTTCCTAGAATCCCCTTGAGCCAGTCGAGACTGCCAGTGGCCTCCTCACTCACTCTCTCTGGTGCCCTTGCCTCAGTCTGTAACAGGATATTTGGTGAGGGAGGGGGATCTTAGTGGGACATTCGGGGGAAGGAGGTAGGGGTATCTAGAGAGTGAGCACCTATCCTTTCTCCTCTGCCTGCTTCCGTGCACATGACCCATATCTGCCTTTTTCACAAAAGGCCTGGGCAAAAGGTAACATTTAAGATCTTTATCGAGAGAACAGCGGATGAGGGGCCTCCCTGATGGCACAAGGGGTTAAGTCTCAGCACTATGAAGCTATAGGCAGATCCCCGGCCAGGGAGCTACCCACAAGGCACAGCAGACCTCTCCTGTCTCCCCGCTGCACCCCTCAGCAGTGTAATTCAGTCAATCCACCTGTTCTGCTCCCCACTCTGTCTCTGGTGAATCCTCTTACCCCCTGCATCTCTGGCCTGTACCCCAGCTCTTGTATGCATAAATAAAAAAAATAAATCTTTTAAAAAAGAAAATAGTGGATGAATGAATGCACGATGGACAATTGAGTAGTGGGTGGGTGAGGGCAGAGCTACAAATTTGGTTTTTTGCTGTCAGAGGGACGTTGGCAAGTAAGTGTGACCAGAAGACGGGGTTGGCAAAGGCAAGCGTGCCTACTTCTGGAGGTGAAAAAACAATAATTTCCAAGAAACTATTATGTGGTTAAAGTACCAAGATGACATGAAATCCCACCTAGACCCCAGGTGGTGTAGCCAACACCAGGCAGGTTCATCTTTGGGATGGAAAAGAAAAATCTAGGAGAAAGCGTCATGCCATCTGGTGGACAGAGCTGGGAAGTGCATCCCCCGTGGCTGAGGACCGCGCCCTCTAGCGGTGGAACACAAAGACCGGGACGCGCCCCGGGAGGGAGCCAGGACTGGTGTGTGGCTGCAGGGGCAGCGGGTAGGGAGGTGTCCAGGGGCTACTTCCCCCTGGCAGTCTTTTGGGAGCAAGTCGTTGGGGTGGGGGGAGTCCTAGTGGGAGGATTTCTGCTTCCGAGAGAGAGGACTTCTCAAATTGGTGGGGAGCTAGGGAAGGAATTAACTTCCTCAGATACCCCCGCCAGGGTCACCCCAAAGGAGACTGCTCACCAGCTCCCTGACCCACGCAGCAGGGAACCCTGGGCTAGGGCTGGAGATTCAGCTTTGAATTTTTCAAGTGCTGTGTGACCCTGGGTCTGTTCCTTTCCCTCTCTGATCCTTCATTTTGTCATCTCAGTCTGGGATTTTTCCTTTAAGCCTCAGTGGAACCCCTGGGAGCTGAGTGAGAGCCTCATCCCTGGGCTCTTCCTGAAGGGGGTCCTCCAAATATCAGCCCCCCTGGTGAGCTACCCACCCAGTCTGGCTCTGAAGAAGCAGGGGCTGCTTCAGTTAGGAGGGACGAGGAGACCTACTTGCCAGTGGCGTAGGCATAGGCCCCCGGCCAAAGATTGGAGCGCACGACCGCCAAGGAGTACTGCGGGGAGAGGCTGCAGGACAGACGAGCGGTCCAGGGTGACAGATGCATGATTTCTGCGGGAGCAGAGAGGGGCAGCAGGTGAGAGCTCGCTTGGGGGCATGGCCCCTCGAGAAGAGACGGGGAGAGGCAAGGAAGGGAGCAAAGAGGGAGGCTCGGAGGAGCCTGAGGGAACTGTGGCAACTGACAGCGTCAACTTCAGTGTCTGAACCCTGGCTCTGGAACATTCTCTTTCTGTGTGGGCCCCAGGAAGCCACCTCACCTGTCTGCGCCTGAGGGCCTGCCCCCAGGAAACGGGGCTCTTTAACTTACCTCCCTTGCAAGGTGGCAGTGAGCCCTGGGGTCCCGAGGTGGGGCACAGCCTGATTCTCCTTCCAGGGTGCCCTTTGGCTTGGACCAGGGGGCACAGTGCAGAGCGCAGGCTCGGATCACAGAAGTCAGTTTGGAGCCAGGCTCTGTCAGCCAGGCATCAGGCCCCAACCTCAGCACACTCCTGTCTAGTCTTCTAAAATCCAGCTCAAGGCCCACCTCCCCAGGGAAGGCCTGGCGAATGAGCACTGTCCCCCAAACCCTTCTGGGGCTCAGAGGAGCAGCTCCCACATCCCGGCCACAGCCACTGCCTTGTGCGTGCGTGAGGCAGATGTGCTCCCTCAGCCCTGCAGGGAGGTGCTGGGCGATGATGACCGTCCTTGAGATGGGGGGATCGAGGCTCGTGGAGATGGCCCCCGGCAGTCTGGCTACCCCAGGGCCGGTGGTGCACAGAGGGCAGAAGAGGCTTGTTACCTGCATCTTCTGAGAGTGGTGTCAGCAGGGGGGGCCCGACCTCCTGCTCCACCTCTTCCAGGCCCTCATCGCCCTTCTCTTCCTCCTCCCCTAGCTCTTCTTCCTCCTCCGTCTTCTGCAAAGGGTTCACCCAAGTGCAACGGCCCTGGAGGAGGGGGAAGGTCAGGCGGCACCGCCAGAGGCCCAGAGGCCCCGCGAGGGGGTAACAGGCCAGCAGGACACTGGGGAATGGCCCTTTTCTCAGGGATCCAGGTATGGGCAGGAAGACGTGGTTATCCACACGTGTCGGGGAGGCGAAGGGGGATCCTGGACCAAGACAGCTGTGTACTGAGGTGGGGGCTCCCGCCTCCTGCTGGCTGGGTGGCCCCAATGTTCATTCATTCACTCATCAGTTTACTGTTTTTTTTTTTTTTTTTTAGATTTATTTATTTATTTACACAAGAACCGGGGTACAGGTCAGATGCGCAGGAGGGTGAGAAGATTCACCAGAGACAGAGTAGGGAACAGAACAGGCAGACTGATGAAAGACACTGCTGAGGGGAGCAGCGGGGGAGGCAGGAGAGGTCTGCTCGTTATGTGGCACCCTCGCCGGCCAGCCGGGATAGAACCTGCGCTGCAGAGGCTGCAGAGAGCTTCACAGCACAGCGCTCAACCGCCTGCGCCACCAGGGGAGGCCCTTCTGTATATTTTAAAGAGCACCTACTATGCAGAGACACTATGGAGGGACTAGGGATACAGCCTTGAGAAGCAAGAACCCCAAATCTCTGTCCTGGTGGGGCTGACCTTCAGCAGCCCATATGATCCCCTGTTTGCTCATCAGACCTGAGCCAATGAAATAGGGGTGTCATGGCTGCCTCTCACTCATGCTGATTTGTCATTGGGTCACATGAGATACAGAAAAGCCCACAAGTAGGTTGACTATGAATGAATGGACTCAAGCGTGCTGCCTGTAGCCAGCTTCCGTTTCATCCACCGAGATATGGGAACGAGAGCTGCACTTGTCTGAAAGGAGTTACTTGGATTCAAAAAAACATTGTAGGGCCTCCCCGGTGGCGCAGCGGTTGAGCGCTGGGTTGCGGGGCTGCCCTCAGCCTCCGCAGCACCGGTTCGATCCCCGGCTGCTCCCCGGCCACCGGAGGAGGGTCCCGCATGGCGCGCAGACCTCTCCTGCCGCCCGCTGCTCCCCTCAGCAGTGTACTTCGGTCCTTCTGCCTGCTCTGCTCCCCGCTCTGGCTCTGGTGAATTCTCTCACCCTCCCGCGCTTCTGACTGTACCCAGTGCTTGTATAAATAAATAAATAAATCTTTAAAAAAACAAAACAAAACAAACAAAAAAAACCAAAAAAACATTGTAGAATCAATAGATGTTAGTTGAATGAATAAAAAAAAATCTTAGACATAGCAGATGCTGCTTTTAATGCAGAAATGAAAGAATATCAGGGCCTCCCTACTGGCCTAGGGGTTAAGTCTCAGCACTGTCACCCCTACAGCCTGAGTTCAATCCTGGCCAGGCAGCTAACCCTCAGCCACAGCAGACCTCGCCTGTCTCGCCTGCTGCTCCCTCAGCAGTGTATTTCAGTAGATCCGCCAGTTCTGCTCCCCACTGTGTCTCTGGTGAATCCTCTCCCCCTCCCAGCACCTCTGGCCTACACCCCAGTTCTTCTATAAAAATAAATAAACATTAAAAAAATACATTCTGTAGGGCCTCCCCTGGTGGCGCAGGTGGTTGAGTGTTGCGCTGTGAAGCTGTCCGCAGCCTCTGCAGCGCAGGTTCGATCCTGGCCGTCCAGCGAGGGTCCCACATGGCGCAGCAGACCTCTCCTGTCGTGCCCGCTGCTCCCCTCAGCAGTGTATTTCCTCAGTCTGCCTGTTCTGCTCCCCGCCCTGTCTCTGGTGAGTCCTCTTGCCCTCCCGCGCATCTGGCCTGTGCCCCGGGTTCTTGTATAAATAATAACTAAATCTTTAAAAAAAAATACATTCTGCAAAGTTGAAAAAACAAGAATACCAAGTTCAGACATATTAAACATTGGGTGAGTGCAGCTCCACAATCTTTCACCCACGATTCAAAATGTGAAAAATTCTAAAAACCAATTTTTTTCCCATCCGTCCGGCGGCCTGAACTGAGGCCGGGGCTGTTCTCCTGCTGCAGAAAGAAGGGGGCCCTCGATCTGGGCTGCAGCCCCCTCCTCCCGGACGCGCTGGGGCGTACAGGGCAGGTACACCAGGTGACCCTTTTTAAAATCTGGAAAATTCTGAATTCCCGAATGCATCCGGCCTGCATCAAAGCTTCCTGACAGAGGACTGCCTGCCTGCCGGCCCCTGCCGGGGGATGGCAGGCGGGAGGGGGACCCGGGGCGGGGGGGGGGGGAACCCCCCGGCCCTGACACCTCACCTGCGGCAGGATGTGCTGCTCGTGGTGCACCCAGTTGGCCATGGAGTCCACCAGCTCGAGCACCGGGATGCCCTCGAAGTCGGGGTTCTCCTCGTAGGCGTCGCGGCCCACGCCGCCCTCCTCCTCCTCGTCTCCCTCCTCCTCGCCGAACTGGTAGAAGCCGAGCGGGCTGACGTGCGTGGCCGCCGAGATGCGCGCGATCTGGGCGCGCAGGTAGTTGGCCTCGGTGCCCGGGAAGGGCGGGTAGCTGGCGACCGGCGCGTCCAGGAAGCCGGTGAAGAACTTGCGGATCTTGCGCGCCTGCACGATCTGCAGCGGCGTCACGTGCGGCAGCCGCGTCCAGGGCCGGCCCGGCTCGTTGCACACGAAGTACAGGTACTTGTTGGCGCCGCTGCGGCTCTCCTCGCGCGGGATCACGGGCGGCGGCTTCCACGCGGGCTTGGGGGTCACGTCCGGGGCCTTCTCCTCGTCCTCCTCGCCCTCCTCCTCGTCCTGGGCCTCCAGCGCGTCGCCGCCCTCCGCCAGCTCCTCCAGCTCCTCCTCCTCGGCCTCCTCCTCGCCCTCCCGGAACTCCACCTCGGCCACCAGGTAGCTGCGGCTCAGCCCCAGGATCTTGCCCCAGAAGCGGCAGGTGAGGATGGGCTGCTGCTCCGCCAGCTGCTTCAGGGCCAGGAAGATGCGGAAGCTCTCGTCGGAGCTCAGGCCCACCCCGGCCTGCTCGAAGTAGAAGGCCGTCTCCATGACGTTGGGCACCGGCGTCTCGGTCTGCGGGGGGCGGAGGCGGGGGAAGGCCGCTGGAGACCTGCTCCCTACCGGGCTCTTCTGGCCTCAAGAGTGCGGAGACGGGTCTCCCCGGTGGCGCAGACCCACCCAACCTACGGTGCTGTCCACAGCCTCTGCAGCACGAGTTCGATCCCCAGCCAGGGAGGAGACCCACATGGTGCAGCAGACCTCTCCTGGCTCCCCGCTGCTCCCCTCAGTGGATCTGCCTGTTCTGCTCCCCACTCTCTCTGGTGAATCCTCTCACCCCCCATCTCTGGCTTACACCCCAGCTCTTATATGCATAAATAAATAAATCTTTATTTAAAAAAAAAAAAGAGCGCAGACACTGGGCCTCCCCAGTGGCACAAGGGGTTAAGATGCAACCTCTGAAGCTGTCCACAGACTCTGCCGCTAAGTTCCATGCTGGATCAGGGAGCTGCCCGCGTGGGACAGCAGACCTCTCCTGTCTCCCTGCTGCTCCCCTCAGCAGTGTACTTCAGTCAAACTGCCTGTTCTGCTCTCCACTTTGTCTCTGGTGAATCCTCTCACCCCCCCACACACACACCTCTGGCCTGTACCTCAGCTCTTGAATGCATAAATAAATAGATCTTTAAAAAAAATAAGTGGGGGCCTCCCCAGTGGTGCAGTGGTTGAGTGCTGTGTTGCGAAGCTGCCCGCAGCCTCTGCAGTGTTGGTTCCATCCCCAGCAGCCAGCGAGGGTCCCGCATGGCACACAGACCTCTCCTGCTGCGCCCGCTGCTCCCCTCAGCAGTGTATTTCATCAGTCAGCCTGTTCTGTTCCCCCCTCTGGCTCTGGTGAATCCTCTCACCCTCCCGCGCTTCTGACTGTGCCTAGTGCTTGTGTAAATAAATAAATAAATCTTTTTTAAAAATTAAAAAAAAAAGTGGAGAATTGTTTCAAAAAAAAAAAATAGCAACTGCATTGCAGAGTCCTTTCAGGGACAAAATGTGACCCTTCTAGGGGGCCTGGGAGGGTCAGAATCATTACAGGACATCCTTAAGGAAAGGGGCGCCAAGCAGCGAGAGCACATTTCCCTGCCAGTCATGGAATTACATAGTCTGAATGTCCCTGGGGCACGGGTGGGTGAGTCTTAATGGGTGGGTCTCAACTTACAAAAGGGGAAACTGAAGGCAGGGATAAGGATCAATTTAGTGTCGGGGCACTGAGTGTCAGAGAAAATGACCCCCAAAATGAGTTATTTTCTGGAGGCAGCCTGCAGACTCAGCTGTCTGAAAAAGCAACTGAGTTGCTTTTCCTCAGCTTCAAATCTTTCCACGCTGCCCCAGTGGAAAGGCAGGGCCCTGAGCTTAGTGTTCCAGGCCCTCTGTGGCCAGGTTCCCAGTCCACTAGACTGAAATGGCCAGTGTTTGGGGTGCTGCCCTGCTCTGTCCCCCCCAGCCTCCCGCACAGGCATGGCCCATCCTGCCCCACGGGCTCGCTCACCACTTCCTCCTCCATTTCCTGTTCGCCTTCACCCGGGCTGCCAGTCCGGATGAACAGCGCCTTCTGCCTCTCGGCCATCTCGTAGGTGGGCTGCATCTCAGGGTCATCCCGCAGGGTGTCCAGCTTGGGGTGGAACCACTCCGCCTGCGAGGTGCGGTTCAGCGACTCCAGGAGGGACAACGGGTCCTCCGGCCGCTGGTTCAGGATCTTGGTCAGCAGGTTCACCAGGTGCTCGTACCTACCTCCCCGGAGGGAGTGGGAGTAGGGGACACGGCCCACTCAGTCTATTGAGCTGGGTGCTGGGTGCCTGCTCCTCTGGCTGGCACTGGGGACACAGAGGAGAAAGGTCCCTGCCCCAGTGGAGCTGACATCCTGATGGTGGAGAGAGGCATTAACTGAGTAGGCAAAAGAGACTGTTAGTGCTGGCAATTTCTACAGAGACAAATAAAGCAAGAAATACCAGGGATAGGGGGCCTCCCTGGTGGCGCAAGGGGTTGGGGTGCAACCAATGGAGATATCTGCAGCCATTGCGGCACGAGTTCGATCCCCGGCCAGGGAGATAGCCACATGGCGCAGCAGACCTCTCCTGTCTCGCCCACTGCTCCCCTCAGCAGTGTGTTTCGGTCAATCTGCCTGTTCTGCTCCCCACTCTGTCTCTGGTGAATCCTCTCACGCCCCCACATCTCTGGCCTGTACCCCAGCTCTTTTATGCATAAATAAATCTTAAAAAAAAAAAAAAAAAGAAATACCACGGATAGTATTTGAGATGGGGAAGATCTCATCAAGGTCACATTTAAGCTGAAATCTGCTTGAAGCTGAGGGGCAAGCCATGCAGCTAATGGGGGGAAATGTGTTTCATTCCAAGGGAACAATGTGTGCACATGTCCTGAGACATTTTATGAGTGTAATCTTGATACCAAAATCTCAAGAAAACTAGGAGGAAGGACAATTCCACTCCTGTCTCATTTTACCAAAATATAGATGCCGAGGGCCTTTCTGGTGGCCTAGGGGTTAAGTCTCAGCGCTATTACCACTAAAGCCTTAGTTTGATCCTGGGCCAGAGAGCTACCCTCATGGCGCAGCAGACCTCTCCTGTCTCCCTGCTGCTCCCCTCAGCAGTGTATTTCAGTAGATCCACCTGTTCTGCTCCCCACTCTGTCTCTGGTGAATCCTCTCACCACCCTGCACCTCTGGCCTGTACCCCAGCTCTTGTAGGCATAAGGAAAATATAAAAATAAATCTAATATATATATATATATATATATATATATATATAAAACACCCAGTCATGATTTTTAGAAATCTAGGAAACTAAGAATGGAAAGTAATTCTTCATGATCTTATGAAGGGGCGAGTTCCAGTGACCTAACATAGCAGTTAAAGATGGGCTGTTTCCTCTGTGAGTTGGGACTGAGGGTGCCTCCCTTCACCACGTCTGGAGGTCCCAGCCGACGTGATTTGACATGAAAATAGAAAGAAAAGGTCAAATGGCTGGGGAGATGCAGAGCTGCCAGGTGAGTCGATGATCAGATCAGGAATGATGGGCAAAGTCTGGGGCTGAGGGTGTGCCTGGCGTGTTGGGTGGGACGGTGAGGTTGGTGTGGCTGAGTGGAGTGAGGAAGGGGTGGGGAGGTGACTGCAGTGATCATTCCTAATAGCTTCCATTTGCTTGAGCCAAACACCATGCCGGGCACCTGGAGCAGTGCTGAATTCTCACCACAGCCACACAGACACCTGAGGGAAATGCTGAGCCCATTCTCCAGATGAGGAAAGTGAGGTTTAAAAAAGTTGTGTATTTCGTCAGTCTGCCTGTTCTGTTCCCCGCTCTGTCTCTGGTGAATCCTCTCACCCTCCCATGCGTCTGGCCTGTACCCCAGTTCTTGTATAAATAAATAAATAAATCTTTTTAAAAGAGTTGTGATCGCGAGGTTAGGCAGGATAGCACAACCAGGATCTGAAACCAGGTTGGTGTGATTTGTAAACAAGTACATTTAGCCCTCAGTGGTGTGGAGACCCTTTGGCACCGTTTGGAGGTGGTAGAGGCCGTGCCTGAATTGGGGTGGGTAAGCAAAGGTGGGACTTCGGTCTGAGCTTTTCCACAAGGGCTGGCACTGCTGAGGAAGAGGTTCATTTTGACTTGACTTTAGGATCTGAGTCTGAAGCTGGCTAGAGATGAAGTCAGAGCTGGCAGGGGCTGAATGATAAGGGGTTTGGAGGCTTGGAAGGCCCTGAACCTTCCCCTGGGCGCCAGGGAGCCATGGCAGACTGAGCATGGGCAGGATAGTCAGCTTGTGCTTCACCAACACGTTACTTCTCCAACCTCATCGTCCACCCGGAGCTGGTCACACCAGCCTCCTTCAGGTCCCTTGTCAAATGTCACCTCTGCAGACACCTCCCTTGGCCTCGGGCTACTGAGCCTTAGGCTCCCTGTCTCCCTTACCCTGCCGTAGCATTTCCCACCGTGTCATTCATTACATTTAATGTCCGCCCTCACAGCAGCATGTGAGCTTTGTGAGGATGTGACAGGGGCTGAGAGGTGTGCTGGGGCTGCAGCCGAGTGTCCCAGAGAGTGTGCTCCCCACTCAGGGATAGCGGAAGACAGGGCTTCAAGCTGGAACCTGGCCATGACCACATACATCCCTGTTATCGTGGACAAAGGCCCCAACTTGCCCAGCTTTCCAGTTTCTTGATCCGTCAATGGGGTAGCAGTGTGATTTCGGTTGGGGAAAGAAGGTGTTAACTGTTAAGTGCCCACAGAAGGCTTGTGGGTACAAAGAAATGCTGCCTATTATCAGCATTTAGCCCCTGACTCCTTAGTCTGAGCTAGAGGCTCCCAGAGTAGTGGCCAGTTCCACCAGGTCTAATGAGGGCCCGAGCCAAGGGCGACTGGGGGTGGTGGGGATCGCCCTGCCGGAGCCTGGTCCCATCCCAGCCCACCCCACCTTGCCCCTCCTCACAGACTGAGGTCGCAGTTGACGCTGGTCTGCAAGAGGTAGGCCTTGGCGTTCTGCACCGCCAGCTCCCGAGGCTCAGGCTCGGGCATCTCCACGCTGTAGGGCATGAAGCCCAGCTCAGAGGGCGAGAACTGGAGGTCAGGGTCATCCTTCACATAGGGCCCGTGCTGGGCGTCCTCGAGGACGTGCGGCTCCGGCCCGTGGTACAGGCCGAACTGGTCCCAGTGCTCGGGCGGCAAGTCCTGGTAGGTGGACTCCAGGTGCTCGAAGAAGCTGCCTTGGCGGAGGCGCAGCTGCTGCAGCATCTGGCTGGCGTTCTGGGTGATGTCTTTCCCGAATTCCTTCAGGTACGGCTGGGACCGTCTCCCCAGCTCCACACCCAAGGGCTCCTCGGCCCCCAGCAGCACGTCTTCCGGCGGGAGCGCGTCCGAGGGATCGGGCCGGGGCCGGCCGTCGTCGTCCTCCGGCGGCCAGCGCGGGAGGCCGGTCTGGTTCAGCAGGAACTCCCGGCTGCCCGGCTGCCCCCAGGTGTCCAGCAGGAGTTCCCGCTCCTCTTCGGCGGCCGGGGGCTGGGCCGGGCCGGGCTCCACGCCGCGCCCCTCGGAGAGCTGGGTGCTCCTCCGGGCGGAGAGCTGCTCGGGCGGGGGCTCGGGGTCGGGCGGCTGGTCCGCCATGGCGGGCGAGGGGCCGCGGGCCGGGGAGGGCGTGCAGACCGGCCGGCCAGAGGGCTCGGCGGGTCTCGGGAGCCCGGGCGGGCCGTTACCAGGGGCGGCGCGGGCCCCGGGCTCCGCGCAGGCGCCGGCGCAGCCCCGCGCCCTCGGGCCTTGGCCGAGCACCCCGCCCGCCCCAGCACCCCGCCCGCCCGCTGCCCGCGCCGCCCCGGAGGGTGGCAGAGAGGATGCGGCAGCCACGCCCCAGACCCGCGATCTGCTTTAATTTTCTAGAAGGCAAACCGCCCCGGCCACCCCGCCCGCCCTCTCCGCGCCGCCCCGCCCCGTCAGCTGTTCCCCTTGGTCTCGGCGTCGCCGGCCTCCTCGGCAGCCGGGCTGGGCGTCTTCACCGCGTCCTCCGCGGCGGGCGCGAGCGTCTGGGGGCTCCGCTCCTCCTTCGCCGTCAGCCCGCCCGCCGCTGCCTCCTGGCGGCGACAGGAGGACGAGGGCGCGGGTCAGGGGAGCGCGGCCCCGCCCGCCTCCCGGGGCTGCGCCTCCCGCGCCCACCGCCACCGCCTCCGGGCGCCAGGCGCGCACCCTTCGGCCCGACCCCGGCGCCCTGCTGGCTCTGAGGCGGCTGTGCCTACCTTAGACGGGGGGCCCTCGAGACTGGAGTCCAGCAGGGCCGCTTCGGTGAGCCCCGAGTCGTCGTCCATGCTGATAAAGATGGCTGGGGTCTCGCCCTCCGGCCCCTCCTCCCGTAAATCTATGGCTTCCTCGGGCTGGGGAGGGCCTGGCCGGACGGAGGCGGACGATGTCGAGGACGCGCCCCCGCCCCCGGGCTTCAGCTTCTGTTCCTCCTCCAGCTGCCGCTTTAAGGCCTTCTCCTGGGCGAGCCGCAGGCCGATGAGGTCCTGAGGGGGCCGGGGAGCGGGAGCGGGGGCCGGGGCCGGGGCCAGGGCCAGGGGCTCCAGGTCGTCCTGGGGCGGGGAGGGGGCACAGAGGAGCTCAGAGGTGGAAGGTGGCCAGGACAGGGCTGCTCTCAGAGGATGGTGGGAAGGCCAGCGAGGTGGGCACAGAAGTAAGGGCACTGTTCCCCCTGCCACCCTCTTTCAGCAGGAGATGCCAGGCAGACAGGTGGCAGGCGGGGGAGGGGGGCAGGGGGAGGGGGGGCCTGATGGCAGGATGGGTGGCCCTCACCTCTTCCAGGGGCCCAGCAGGCGCCTCCTTAGTCTCTGGTTCCTGCTTGCCGGTGGCCTCCAGGATGGTCATGATGGAGTTGGGGATGTGTGCTTGCTGGGGGAACAGCAGGATGGGGCGCTATGCACAGTGCTGGTCCAGAGCTATGGACACCCCAGATTCCTGGCCCTTGACCTGTGGTGGTGCTGGGCTCCCCCTCTGCCCACCCCCATCCATCCAGTCCCCTAAGGCTGAACCCTGGGGCCACCCCACCACTGGGGTACCTGATGGGGGGTGAAGGAGCGGACGTGGGCCAGCAGGGGCTCCCGGAGCTCGGGACACTTGTCAAAGACGGCACTCAGCTGCTGGGGCGGCAGCTGCAGGATCACCTGGAAGCTCTGGGGCTTGGTGCGCTGACAGCACTTGATGAAGCCCTCCCACACCTTGGGGTACTTCCACACCTGGGCAGGGTGGGGAGGTAGCGGTCACCAGGCAGGCAGGAGGGGGCCCTGCAGGACCCCAGACCCCCACCATTCACCCTCTGGGCTACACAGCCCTGACTTCCCTCCAGAGGACAGTCTTCTCTTCCTGGTCCCAGTGGCTGAGACCCAAAGGCAACTTGGGCAAAGGGGAGACAAGTGAGTGGCTCTGCCAGGAAGCGTTCCTGGCCCAGGCAGGGGCTTTGCAAGCAGGGCACAGCTAATTCAC
The DNA here is from genome assembly GCF_014898055.3 of Talpa occidentalis. Lineage (NCBI taxonomy): Eukaryota > Metazoa > Chordata > Mammalia > Eulipotyphla > Talpidae > Talpa > Talpa occidentalis. Next base: position 44,539,462 of record NW_023601754.1, read on the forward strand.
ACAGCTGCCTAGAGGGGGCAGCAGCAGCCCTGCTGAACAAGGTGGGCACCAGGAGGTGCAGGGAAGTGTCTAGGGTCACGGGTACCAAGGGCAGAATAGAGACTTGAACCCAGACCTGAATCTGCTTTAACCTCAAAGACCGTGGTGCTGCCAGCGGCGACCTGGGGCTGAACCCAGCCAGGGGTTGAGGTTGGGTCAGCGCCCCACCAGGCGTCTGGACCTCAGGCGTCCAGCTCCTCCCGGAACACACACCCATCCTGGCGCTCTGGTGCACGTCCTGGCCAGGCGGGGCCACGGGGGATGCGCACCCACGCCCCACCCCCTCCCATCAGGCTGCTGCCCTGGAGCTGCGGCCACGCGGCGTGGCCAGGAGACAGGCTGGCGGCTGTTGGCAGTGCTTGCTCTCCTCTCCCTGGCTCCTTGGGGGTGCGTAGGGGCAAGCCGGCTGGATGAGCCCCGGGTTCTGCCTCAAGTCTACCTTCTGTCCTATGCCCCTGCCCGGGGTCGGCGGGCGGGGCAGGTTACCTGCTTCATGATGAGGCGGGACAGGATGTTCATGACGAAGCCCCCCAGGCGGGGGTACATGGTCAGGGACTGGATGACGGTCCTCATGAGCAGCATGGGCAGGGGGCTCTGCTCCATCAGCTGCTGCATCACCACGGCCAGCACCTCCGACGTGTACACGTTCCGCTCCGCAAAGCACAGGTTGGTGGCTGCGAGGAGGCGGAGAGTGGGCCTGTCCTCTCTGCCACGCTGCCCCGGGGCGTAGGCACCCCACCTCCCTAGAGCACCTCGGTCCCAAGGCTGCATGCGAGCCTCACTTCGGGAGACCCCCTGCACTCAGCAGCAGGTCTCTTTCTGAGGGGCCCTGGTGGCTGGTCCTGGGAAAGCCCAGGGGCAGGGTCTGAGGGAAACACCTCGGTTCCCGAGAGCCCGGTGTTGGAGTGGGAGGACGCGGCCCTGTCTCTCTAGGCACAATCCTTGCAGAGACCAAGAGGAAAGACACGCCGCCGACCCTGGGGACCCCGGTGGCTTGACGAGGGCAGCAGGGCACCTCCACCCCTACCAGACGGAAGGCTACTGACTCCCATTAAGACGCCAGGGGGACAGAAGGCTCTGGCTGAGAGCAGGCTGCCCCAGACGTCCCCCGCACCAGGGCACAGGGCTGGCACAGGCCTAGGGTTATGTGGGGGGGCACAGTCAGCAGAGTAGTAAGGAAGGGAGGGCTGAGAGGAGAAAGCCGGGTGGGCAGTGTGTTCCCAGCTGGAAGCCCAGCAGCAGGAGGGCTGGTACACATGAGCCCCCGCGAAGGCAGGCTGTGGGGCTGCTCCCTCAGCAGCAGGTTGTGGAAGCCAGAAACCAGGAGGTTACCCATGCTCTGACCCACTGTTAGTGGGGAGAGCCTGGAACTCCTCTGAAACCCCTCTTCACCAAACACCACTTGCCATGTGAGTCTGAACCAGGAAGTCTTTATTGAGCCAGAAGAGAGGCCCCCAATCCTTGAGAGGCTAATGGAAAACAGGGTGGGCCTTCTAAGGAAGGGGTGGGGCGCCTATAAGGAAGAGGGGGCGGGTAGAGGCACTGCAGGTGGACTGGGGCAGGGGAGAGGGGAAGGCAGGTGTGGGCCAAAGGGCTGCTGGAGTGTGGGGAAAGGGAGGACAGTGCCAGAGAGCACCCGCCAGAAGGACAGGAAGCGGACAGGGGCTGCTGCTCCTCAGATGGTTGCTGGCCCTGCCTGCTCTGCTACGAGACCCCAAATCAGCCCTCTCCTCCGCCTCAGCTCAGCCCCAGCCCCTCCTGGCCAGGAATCCTCTCTCCGCTCAGGGCCTGAGGAGTCTTTAGAAAGCCAAGTCTCCCTCCCAGAGGTCCTGAAGAACTCAAGTCCAACCCCCACCATGGCTTTTGGGACGATGTGGCCAAGCAGTTTCCTAATGGTTCCAGTCTGACCTCATTTCCTGACCAGGCCCCCTCCTCAAGCCACAGAGGAGGCTGATACAGCTCTACTGCTTCAGAACTAGGCCATGCTAGAACATTCCTTAGCTTCTGCAAAGTTCTTCCTTTCTGCAGGGTTGTGTCTCTTCAATACCTCACCCCTATACTCATCTTTCTAGAGTCTCAGCTTGTGTCCCTCCTCCAGGAAGGGCTCTCCCTGATTTCCCACACAAGGGAGAGTCAGATAGCCCTCCACCCCTGCCCCTGGTGCCTGTGTCCCACCCCTGCTCACTCTGGATTGTTACTGTCTGGGGGTAGACTGTGACCCTGGGAAGGCAGGACCAGGGCTACCTCCACCCCGATAATGCACCAGCTCCACTTCACACTGAGCAAAGGTGCTCGGGACACTCTTTCTGGACCAGATCACTGGGGCAGGCCTAGTTGTTGAAACAGCAACAGGTATAGGAGCGAATGCCACGACTTCTGTGAAGGGCCTGGTGAGTGAGCAGTGTGCAAACAGGCCTGGGCTTCGGGTATGGAGCGCCTAGCTGAGTAGGCGTAGCAGGCAGTCAGGGACCCAGAGCCGCAGGGCAGAGCAGTGCACTGCGGGCAGCCGGCCCGGACCCATGGAGACCAGCCGAAGGGCTGCTGAGAGTGGGGAGGCCATGCGGGAAGAACAGTGGCTTCCAAAGGCCAGGCCTGGCCCAGGTCTCCAGGGCCCGGCAACTGGTGCCCAGGCGGCTGTGGCCAGGCCCATTCTCTCCCTGGATCTTGTTTCCCCAAGAAAGATCAGGGCTAAATCTGGGCCCAGGGTCACGGGGGTCTACGAACTCCCTGAAATTGTACACAAAGCCGTGTGAAGGTCTCATCACCCTCAGGCGTGGGCCTGTGGTGCTCCTGAGGTTGCCGGAGGGGCTCGGGGTGAGAGACCACCCTCCTGGACCTCCAGCCTCGCTGCCCTCCCACCAGAGCCTTAGTGCCTCCCCAGCTGGGTGTGGACATCATATTTCATAAGCTTTTCTCTTGATCTAAGAATTTCTAAGAGAATTCACTGAGGAAGGTGAGGGCAGAAGTCAGTGAGGAGCCATCTCAGGCTAGACAGGAAGCCAAGCGGCCAGGAGGGACCCCCACCCCGCCAGTTACAGGAGAGGGGGAGTCAAAAGGCAGTTGCCCTCCCAGGGGGCGGGGGCAGCGCTTTGCAGAGCTAAGGGGTGAGACCTTCCTAGGTGCCCTGCGCAGTGGGACATGGCCAAGCCGGGCCCACCAGCAGCGTCTTTCCCACTAAATCACTTAGCTTTTGTGTGGCCCCAAGCAAGGTTTCTAACCTCTCCGAAACCTCCATCCTATCTACGAGACGGAAGCCAGCATACTCACAGGCACCAGGAGGCGTGGATCTGTGGGCGGGCCTGTGCGGTGGCCATGGTAAACGCTCTCTGTCCCGGCAGCCCACCCCGCGGGAGTGCTCCTGCCTCAGCTCAGGCCTGACTGTGTCTGTGCCCACCCAGCAGCCGCCTGGGTGCTCCCAGCAGCTCCCCAGTGGCGGCTCTGCCCCTTCTGGGTTGTGGGCTCTGCTTCCTTCTGCGCCTCAGGTGAGGTAGCGGGGGGGTTCCCCCTTTTCTTGAGGATTGCTCTGAGCCAACACACAGTAGGTGCATCTGTTCCTCAGAGGACGGGAGGGAAAGGACGGGGGCAGTGGGGTATGTGCAGGGCTGCGGGTGGCAGATGCCAGCAGGGGCACATGGGTGACGGAGGTTCTCGTGGGTCCGCAGCAGCAGGGCACTCAAGGGGTGGGGGTGCCTCACCTTTGATGATGGACTTCATGTCACATTTCACAGAGTCGATGTTGTGTAGCGCGATCAGCAGCTCTCCGGGGTTCAGGGGAGACAAGGCCGAGTTGCCTTCACCTGCAGTGGGAGGCATGGGGGTGGGGGCAGACAGCAGAGAGGCCCAAGTGAAGAAATGGGTATGAGTCCCCCAAGTCGGGGGCGGGCGCTGACTGGAGACCAGGTATCTGCTTCGATGGGCTCGTGGGCTCAGGGGAAGAGAGCAGGGAAGAGATGAACACAGAGGCAGAGGCCCCCTCACAGCCAAGGTCTCCATCCGCCTCCTGTGCCCCCGCAGCCTCCGCCCTCTCCGGAGGCCAGGACCCAACAGTCCCAAGCGCACGGCACTTGCGTCACAGGACCAGCCGGCGGCCGGCTCGGGCCCTGCAGGGACTGAAGCGTGCACTGGAGGGCCCCCACTGCCTCCCCAGCTCCTGCCACTGGGGAGAGGCTGAAGACCCCACCCTGTATCACTGGGTAGTTTTACTAAGCTGAAATATTTTTGACCACGCCCCTTGCCCACTACCCAAGGGCACAGGCGGTCACTGAGGGCAGGAGAGTGGCTGGGGCAGAGGAGGGCAGAGGCTTATGGATTGAGACCCCAGCTCCAGTTTCACCCTCACCCATCGCCCCAAAGCCACAGGAGGGTGGCCTGGGCGCTTTGGGACAGATGCTCAGTCACAGCCAAGCCAGGATGGTGGCCCCAGGGAGCTGACATCCCTTTCTCCCGGAAGATTCATCACATGTCCCCCCCATTCTGTACATCAGGGACCCCTTCCTCCTTCCTGCCCTGGCCACCAGAGCTGGGGTCTCCTGGGGGAGTCAGGGAATAGGGAGCCAAGAGAGAGGGAGATTGAGGGCCAGGGCCCAGCAGCCCGGGGCGGAGAGCACTGCACCTACCGTGCTGGGTGCCCAGCAGGCGGTTGAAGACCTCCTTGACCACGATGGGGTTGAGTTTGATGAGTTTGGGCAGGGCCTGGATGACCTCTTTCTACAAGGGGAGGGCAGGGAACGTCAGCCATGTCCCCCCTCCAGACCAGCTGTCCCAGCTGCTCGCCCACGGAGGTGTGGCATGATCCAGCTCGCCGACTCCCCTGCGGGCGCGGTTTCCTCCTCCTGGGAGACGAGCCGACGGGGGCTCCTCCAGAAGCAGAGTGGGCAGCGAAGCCCAGCTGCGTCCTACGTGCTGGACCTCAGGATGGGGGTGTGTGTGGGGGGGATCCTCCCTGACAAATCGGAAACTCGCAGGAGGGGGCAGGCTTGAGGTCTTGGAGAAGGTCGGAGCAGGTGAGACTGGGCCGGTCTGACCGGCGAGGTGCTCCCCAGCAGCTGCGCAGCACCCATGCTGCCTCCTGCCCAGCCCATCCTGCAGGGTTCTGCCAGAGGGGAGCCCACCCCATACCTTCTCCAGCCCATTGAGCACCGGGATGAGGAAGCGGACGTCAGGCAGCCGCTTGTGGTAGAGGTCCCGAACCCGCTTCACCAGCTCCGGGGAGGGTGGGACTGCAGGCAAATGAGGCAGCGGGGTGAGGGTGAGCCCGAGAGGTGGGGAAAGGCGGGTCGGGGGTGGGATCTTTGGTCCTTGGCCTCTCAAATACCGTGAGCAAGACTGATCCAGATGGAGAAACCAAGGCCCAGGAGTGGGGAGCCCTCCCACTAGGTCAAACATCTGGGAACCCAGCAGCAGAGCCTCAGGTCCTGAGCACGGGCGGTGGGGAAGCTGGTGGAGGAGGAAAAGGGATGAGCTGGGGGAAAAGGGGTGCTGGGGCACCTTTGTCCGTGAGGCTGTGCAGACATCTTGTGACCAGTGTCTCTGCCCCCTTGGGGCAGTTTTCCACCAGCAGGAGCAGCTCTGGCGAGTTCATGCCCATTCCTCGGATCTGGAGGTAGAGACAGGCTGGCAGGGAAGGCAAGGGGGAGGGGCCGGCGGGCATGGAGGGGAGAGGCGCAGGTGTGTACTCCAGAAGGCGGACAGCCATGGGCTCAAGGTGGCTGGGGGATGCTGGGGCTCTGGGTAAGACCCGGTGACAGAGGGCGCAGGGCTTAGGAGTTCTGACGGCGATAAGAAAAACACTACAGCCACATGAGGTGACAACTGTAACTGCCTGGCGGTAACTGGTCACACAAATACATACAAATCGGCCCGCCTATACCTCAGCCAATGACAGTGTCACGGGGCAATTCTACTTCATTTAAATGGAGGGTGGGAGACAATGACTGGTGACAGGGTTCAGAGAATGTGGGGAAAGCAGGGGAAGGTGGGCGACGGGGCGGACAGAGGCCTTCGTCTCCTGTGCCCACCCTCTCGCAGAGGCTGACCCCAGCTCCAGGCCTCGCCCGTGGCCTCCTAGTAGGCCACCGGGCTGCTCCGGACTCAGAGCTAACCTGACCCTCCCCCAAGCCCAAGCCGATTCCTCAGACAACACTAGCCTGGCTTCTGCAGGCCTCAGCGCCCCAGCCCACCCCCTTCCCGGACTGTCGGTGCCCCCGCCTGCCTGCTGCCACCCACGTGCCTTCCAAGGCCAGATGCAAGGAGCCACACCTTCCTGTGCCCAGAAACGTCTACAGTAGCGAGCGAGTCTTTGCCCTCAGGAGCTCACATGGGAACGGGATCTGCCTCCTCACCAGCCTGCTCCCCTCACATCTCGGAGGGGGGACACCCTTGAATCTGGGTGGCAGGTACCTGGGGATGGGCCTACCCCTGCTCGCCTTTTGTTACGATGGAAATTTTCCATAATAAAAAATGTCAAGGACAGAGAGATACAAAGCGATTTCAAATCCAGCTACAAATCAGAAGGGGCAGACACCCCAAGCTTCAGATGCTGATTTACTACTGGGTTGCTTCTCATCTCACATGGGCAACCCTGTGGCTCAGGCTCCAGAGAGAAGCTGGAGGGGCTCAGACAGGGGAAAGTCAGCTCATCCTTATCTTTCCAATTTTGACTGAAGGGATCCAAGTTCACACGGTGAGAAAGTGAGAGGGGGAATGTGAACCCCACTATCCAATGCCAGGCTCTGAACTGCGGGGCTACCCTGTTATCATCCCACGTGCCGTGATGTGTGGAAACCCCCCAAACACAGGAAAGCGTCGGAGCTGGGGACACAGCCTGCCCATGGTGGGCAAAGCCTGGAAGGCCTGGGGGGCCTCACCGGCTGCTCAATGACCCTGAGCACTGTGCGCTTGATGTCCGCGATGGCCTCAGTGTACACGGCCGCCAGCTCGTGGATCAGCTTGTGGTTCTGAGGCAGGAGGGCCAGATAGAGGTACAGGCACTGCTTCACAGTCTCCTCCGTCCAGGGCGCGGCCACCTCTGCCAGGGCAGGGGTGAAGATCAGGCGGGCCCCCCACTCCAGGGCCTGTCCCCTCGAAGGGGCGGGCAGAGAAGGGAGTGAGCCTGGGGAGAGGTTTTCCTGGGGCAGGAAGCCCCCTTCAGGGGAATGGGATGGGCCTCAACAGCTCCCTAACAGTCTCAGCCCTGCATTCCCACCTCAGCTCCAACCTGAACTGCAACACAGCCAGAGGGGTCTCAGTACCGCCCCGTGCCCTGGGAACCCTTCACCTGACTCCCCTGCCAGGCCCTGCCCAACAGTCCCCCGGGGGCTCCCCATGCTGCTCCTCTGCCATAAGGCTGCTGTAAAACTCCGCCTGCGGCTGCCCTGAAATCAAAAGAGCTGTGCCCCCCGCCACAGCCTGAACCTTCCAACTGAAGGGTCTGTTGTCTGGTGGCTGGGGCTCCTCACAGCAATTCTGGGGAACCTAGGTTGTGCTTAGGAACAGGCCCTCCAGGACCCCCATACTGGCTAGCTCCCCTGGCCCTGGCCTCTCCACCCACTGACTGTGGCTGTGACTGTCCGCCTTCCCCGGGGGCTAGACAGGGCTCAGCTCCGATTCAGCTTTGGCCCCAGGGTGGCGCCCAGAGCCCAGGATCCCGAGGGTGCTCAGCACACAGCTGATGAACCTGCACCAAACCTGTGTCCTTGTCCGCTCCGAACAGCACAGAAGGCGGGTTGGGATGGACCAAAAGTTGCAGGTAATTCAGGGCAAATTTCTCCACATACTCTCGTAGCTGTTCCTTCTCGTACATTCGCTTGATGAACAGTAGGGCCTGGGAGCGCACCTGAGGACAGAGAGGCGGATGGTGGAGGGCGGGGGCAGCAGTGTGCTGACAAGCCCAGCGGGAGAAGGGCTCCTGCAGAGCCACCCGAGGCGTGAGTCCTTAGGAGAGGGCCCAGGCTCAGCCCAGGGCCCACATCACCTCACCGCTGCCTGCTCAGCCCCAGCTCTTAGCGTTTCTCTCTTGCTTGCTATGCTCCAAATAGAACAGGCTGCCTCAGTTCCTCCGAGTGATACACAAAGGCCCCTTCCACCACCAGCACCGCCCCATCTTGTTTGGCTCCCACAGCCCCTGCTGGTGCCTGGAAAGGGTTGGCTGGGTGGGGCTTTGTCTCCAGCAGCACCAGGGCTGGAGAGCCTGTGGGGACATTCCGTTAAACAGACACGAGGCACCAGGAAGAACGTGGTGAAAGGCCAGGGCAGGACAGGCCAGGGGCCCTGAAGTGGGCGTTACTCCTGCTCCAGAGCACATGCATCACGCACAGTCCAAGTCCTGGCTCACCCGCACCCTCTCCCACAGCCTTCCCTCAGCCACCTCCCCACCCACTCCACTGCTCAGGCTCTCTCCTCAAGGGTGCTGAGGCTGAAGGGGTGCCATGCCACTGCCACCACACACGCTGGGGCCTCGCAGCCCGACAGTCCTGCTGGCTGCCTGCGGGTCAGCGGCTTCCAGATGCAGCACAGCACGGATGCTGGGAGGGACTCGCCAACATGTGGGGGTGGAACACGGGTGAAAAGAGCACTGCTCTTGCTGGGACGGCATGTGTGTGTGTATTCTAAGCAGGTACGTGCCACCAAAAATGGAAAAACCACCACCAAGAACCCAGCTGGACAGGCGTTAAGCCTAAAAAGAAATTTTCAGGGGTACGTGGACGAGGCGGGGCTGGTGTCCCGGGACAGAGGAGACTGCAAACTGCAGGCTGAGCACACAGATCCGCCGCGGGGGGTCACCTTGTCCTTCTCGTGGGAGCTGAGGTCCAGCAGCACATGCAGGTACTGGAACTGGCGTGACGGGCGCTTGAAGATCAGGTCTCGGAGAGTAGACATGCCCAGGTAGGTGCGACTCTGCGCAGGAGACAGGGTGCTCAGGCAGCTGCAGCGTGCCCTGGGGGTGGCTCCCGCCTGCCCCTGCAGACCCTCGAGGCAGGGCCCTGTCCCCCCACCCCTCAGGTCCCGGGCCGCAGGGCAGCACTCTGGCTGCACCAGGGGTTGGCAGGGAGGGAGGTTGCTGCTCACCTCGTCCTCACAGTACTTGCGTATGACCTCCAGGGCGCTCTCGGTGATGAGGGGTGCCTCTAGCACCACCTTGGTGAAGATCCTGGGGCGGGGAGGGTAGAGTTATAGGAGGGGCTGCAGGAGGACACCACTTCCCAGCCCTGCTGCCTTGCAGGAGTGCAGAGCCAGCAGAGTCCTCCCTCAGAAAGAGCTCCATCGGGGCCTCCCTGGTGGCGCAGGCAGTTAAGCACAGCGCTGTGAGGCTGTCCGCAGCCTCTGCAGTACCGGTTCCATCCCCGCCGGCCTCAGAGCAACCCACATGGTGGGCAGACCTCTCCTGTCTCGCCCACTGCTCCCCTCAGCAATGTATTTCGTCAGTCTGCCTGTTCTGTTCCTCTCTGTCTCTGGTGAATCCTCTCACCCTCCCACGCATCTGGCCTATACCTGGTTCTTGTATACATATAAAATCTTCAAAAAAAAAAGAGCTCCATCAAGGCCCTGGCGACAACTCTGGAGGCAAACCCTGCCAGCTGGGCACCCTGGGCAGTCTACCTCTCTGCAACTCAGTGTCTCCCCCTTTGTCAAATGGGAGTCCTAACTGCTCATCTACTACAGCAATGGGGGGAGTGACGGGAGTGGGGGAGGTATTTATTTTTGATGTGGTGGCCACAAAAGGACACTCTGAGGTAACATGAGCTGAGGGCGGCGGCAGGAGTTACCTGCACAAAGGAAGGAGCGGGGAGAGGTGGAGAAAACATGCCCTGAACTTGGCATGTTCAAGAACAGAAACAGAAGGCCAGTGTGGCTTCAGTTTGGGGCAGTAAGGAGCAAAGGAGCAAAGAAAAGGCTAAAGAGATTGGAAGGGATTGGATCACGGAAGGTCCCACCAGGCCACTGTTAAGGGGGCTGCGTTTTACCCCACGAGTTATGGAGAATCACCGAGGGTTAGTTCAGTGGGGAAGTAAAAAGACAGGAATGACATTTTTAAATGTTACCAGGCTGCTGGCTGAAGAATGGATGAGCTGGAGGCTGAGAACAGTGAGGAAGTAACAGACTAACTCAGGAAGGAGGACGGGAGAGGAGTTCGCCTCCAAAGCAGGCTGACGGGGCGGGTGCGGGAGAAGTGGGGAGACACCCAGGGAGCCAGGCCCAGGCCCTCAGAAGCCACGCTGCGCACCTCCAGCGCACGAGAAAGAAGTGACGAACGGGATGGGAGCGTGAAGAACGGACTCGGTGGTGAAGAGGAGGGAGGTCAGAAAGGAAAGGCAGGACACGGGCAGGGGCTCCTGGGGACAGAAGCAGACGGGGCGGCCCCTCACCCATCCTTCTGGTCTGGCTTCTCCTGCAGTCCAGACAGCAGGCGGATGAGGCAATCCTCGTACTTGTCCAGGGCGCCCGAGGCCAGGTAAGCGTTGTACTCCTGGTAGAGCCAGGCGAAGGCCAGGTCCAGGCGGGCCCGCACGTCCTCCAGGATGAAAGACAGGACCTCCGCCTTCAGGCCCGCGTCAAATTGCGTCACCAGGCTGGCCAGGATCTTTATACGCACCTGACAGGAGTGCAAGTGTGTGTCAGCGAGTGGGGGCAGCCCTGGGCACCCCACGATGGAGTTCTGTGACGACTCCTGCCCAGTCTCAGGGATCCCCAGTGCAGACCTGGGGCTAAGTGAGGAAGGCAAGCTGAAGGATGTTATGCCCAGCAAGTTCCACTTGTGGGGGGGGAAAAAAATGTAACGAAAAGGGAGAAGTCAATCAATCATTGCAATATACAGTGAGCTTCTAGGAGTGGCGCCTACACGTGTAAACACAGGAAGGTCTGGAAAGACCTGACTCGAATGCGTGTTGCCCCCCCGCAGCCGTCCCGGTCTCAGGGATGTCGTATCCATGCCTCTCTGCCGCCTCACCCCTGTGCAGAACTGACACTGTCGACCCCATTACACAGAGGACAGGACGGAGGCTTGAGAAGAGATTGGCCTAAGGCCAGGGGCTAGGAGTCAGGCTGGGATTCGAGGGAGGCAGCTGGAGGGGGGACTAGAAGGGTGGGCTGGAAGGACGGGCACACCTGGGCTGCCCCGCTGCAGGCCACGGCCTTCTCAGCCCGCAGGATCCGCTTCACAGCTCCCAGCTTCATGGCCTCAACCTGGGCATCCGTCAGAGGCTTCAGCACATCACTCAGGCGGAAGATTTTCTTGCGCCCCCCAGCACCCGCCAGCCTACAAGGGAGAGCAGTAATGGGGACAGTGACGGGGACAGGGATGGGGAGCGCCCTTCCTGGAGCCCAGGAGCACTCGTTGACGCCTACCCCAGGCCACAGGCTCGCGGCCCCTCTCTGATGTCCCTGACTGAGGCCCACAGGTCACAGGGCAATGACAAGGGAGAGGGTGCATTTCTGATCCTGTGAGGGGTGTCCAGGGGAGGCTTCTGCGGAGACAACATGCCAGTGGAGATGTGACTGAAGCCAGGTAACGAGACACACAACACTGGGGGGGGTGAACATTCCAAACAGAACAGAACCCAAAGTGGGGACCTGCTTGGCTGTTCAAAGAACACCAGGAGGCCAGCGTGGCAGCAGTGGGAGCCAGGGGGATGGGGAGCTTGGTGGTGCAGCAGAACAGGTGCAGCCTGTTGCCAGGCCTGCGTGGGGTTGGGGCAGGACAGGCCTCGTCTCATCTGAGAGAAAGTAATGAGGATGGTGATGGTGACAGTTGGTAGCACTAGGCACAGTCAGGAAATCTTGCCAGAAGCTGGACATCATGGTCACTTCAACCCCAAGAGTCATCTAACTGAATTCGCCGACCATAACCGTGAGCCAACCAGAACCATACCCCTTCAGTCCCTGGCGAGAAATACTCTCATGCCAGTGCTAGCACAGGGGCACTGTTACATGAACCAGCTAAGGCTGGGGGCTCCGGCCTGGCTCCAGATTCAGAGATCCTCACCCTGACCTCCTGTCTCTCTCAGACATGCACACTCCGCAGCCCTCCGCCAGCCAGGACTCACCGGGGCTGGGTGACGGGGATGATGGGCTCCGGCCTCCTCTTGGCCTGGGGAGCCTCTTCCTCCAGAGTGGACATGGAGCCCAGGGAGCCCACCACAGAGATGGCCTGGCCCTGGGCTGACAGGCGCCGTTTGATCAGGACGCTCTCGGGCTTCACTACCTTCTCCTCCTTGGGCTCCTCTTTGCACTGTTTGGTCTGCTCCACACCTAGGGGAGCCGGCAGGCAGCGGGCACGTCAGCCCCCACCCCAGCCCAGCACCCGTTGCGCACCAGGCCCTCCACTAAGGCTCGTGAGCAGAAGCCCAGAGCCCGCACCGCACCGCACCTGCTGGAGGCGCTCGCCGCCTGACCCGACACTCTGCTGGAAATACCACTCACAGCTCGTGGAAGAGCAAAGGAAACACGACATGCTGTTTCCAGCCAAAGCCAACCCGTGGCCCGGCCTGGTCAGAACCCGAGGCAAATGAACGCATGCGTGCATCAAACACATGTCATGGCGGCTCCAGTCACGACAGCACACAGGCCCAGCAACAGCAGTGCGGACAAACAGATGGTGGGCTCATCCACAAAACAGAATATAACCAAGGAATAAAATAAAAAACCAAACCAAATGACTGGTTCACACGACACGGATGAGTCTCAAAAACGTCTGCTGAGCAAAAGCAGCGGACTCTCCGTGGCCCCGCAGATGTGAACTTCAAGCCCGGGCAAGACCTATGTGCAGGGACAGAAGTCCACAGAGTGGCTGTCCCTGGGGGCGGGACGGCGAGTGCGACCGGGAAGGAGAAGAGTGGGGAAACAGCCCACATCTCCCTCTGGGGGGTTATGGGGTGGGCTTGCTCGCCCTGTGAAACCTGGGTAAGGTGCGCGCTTGAGTCACCTGCTTCACTACGTGCAAGTTTTACCTGAGTCGTCTGCTGGGCTGGGAAGACGGCGAGGCTCAGAGTGGTTAAGTAACTTGACCAGCATCACACAGCTACTAAGTGTCTGACACTGGTCCATCTCAGACCTCAAACCCAGGCCTGTTGGATTTCCAAGCCGAGGGCCCCGCAACATGGAGCATAAAACACATCTACGGGGCCTGTGATAATTTACGCCCAGATCTCATGTGATCTTCGTCTGTGCTACCCTAGGGAGACCCAGCAGGCACAGAGCCGACGGCGGCCCAGGTCAGCCATGCACGATACCCACCCGGCCCGAGTCCTGCAGCCGTCATCTGTGTGGCCATGAGCCGAGCCAGGTGCTTGATCTGGGCTTCCGTGCCCGCCGACTCCACCGGGGTGTAGATGGCTTGGAAGGAGGCCGGCATGGCCTCGGGCAGGTACACCATGCTGATGAGGACCTGCGGAATGCCCAGAGTCAGGAGCCTGTCCAGAGGTCCATGCTGAGGGACTGCGTGACTTACACCTGGGCCTGCTCTTGCAGAGCTCAGGCTCCTGGGGCCACCAGAGAGAACAGGAATAATGGGGTGGTGTGTTGCAGGAAGAGCAGTGAAGGGGGCCACAAGACACATCAGGACAGCCAGGGACAGTGCTGGCTCCCTGGGGAAGTGCCTCTCCTGAGAACTGAGAAGCAGGCAAGAATCACACTCACATAGGGTTAAGTCTTGCAGGGGGTTGGGGGGAGGTACTCCCGCACGGGGACAGCACAGGGGGCACCTGCCCGGGGTGGAAGGAGGTGCAGCCAAGAGTGATGTGGACTGGAAATTGACTTACACAAATAAATGAGTGTCCTAGCAGAGCACATCCCTATCTGTCAAGAATTGGTAGCAAAATTTTAATTCTGTACATGCCTGGAACTTTGTATGCATATTGTAAATAACAGAGTAACCAGAACAGCAAGATGGGATTACTGCAAATCAACATGGGTGGGGTGGCACTTAGGTGGACACTTGGATCCTTAAATGCTTACACTGGGAAAAAAGACTGAAAACTAGCAAGCCGAGTATTTAACTTACAACTCGGGGGTGAAACAGTCAGTGAGTAGCAGGCAAGAAATGAAACAGAAAGGTGGTGAGAGGGCATGAACCCAACTGCGAGCCGGCACAGACCGTCCACACTCCCGCGGGTCTATGGGAGGAGAGAGGACACGGTACCAGGGACAGAGGGCGCATCACGACAGAGGCAGCAGGAACTACGAAAACAAGAGTCATGTGAAGGACATCATGCCCGTGATGGGAAAAGGACGACTTCCAGAGTGTGGCGAGGACACAGGTACGGGGGGGTTTATGGGAGTCAGAGAGGCCCAGGGTTAGCTGAGTTTACCTTTTATCTGTAAGAGCCACCGCGGGGACCTGAGCAGGGGCCCCACACCCTGTGATCAGAAAGACCCCTCTGCTGCCCAGAGCCAGTGCGAGGGGCTCAGGGAAGCGGGCAGGGCCTGGATGGTCAGGGGCGTGGGAACAGAGAAAGGGTGAGGATGGGGGCAAGGAGTTTCAGGCCTGGGGCTCACCACAGGGATCTGAGCTGGAGAGAAACTTCATCTCCCTCCTGACTAAAACTCCATTCCTTCTGCCCGACCACTAAGCTCCCTGAAGCCTCCAGGTGGAGAGAAGGCAGACTAGGGGCGACTGCAGGGGATGGGGGAAGAGGCACTCTCCCAGAGCACCCAACGGGAAGGTCTGGGCCCTGCTACTGTCAGATGACTGATGTGCTACACCCCAGTCCTACACGAAACTCAAAGCAAGCCAGGGATTCACTTTGGAGCAGGACAGCTTTGAGAACCTGAGGACCCTGCTGGCCACCACGATCCAGCAGCTAATTCACCCTGCAGTTAACAGACCCGCCCCTTCAAAGGAGAGGATTGAGTCCACGAAAGAGGCGGTGGTGAGAAGTGACCTCCTGAAAGCAGAGAAAGGGCTACCCAAGGTCGCAAAGCCCTCAGGACCATGTCCACCCAGCTCTGAGGACGGAGGACACGTGATGTCAGCCAGGGAGGCCCACGCTGTGGAGCAGAGCAGAGAGACGACCCGCAAGCACACCTTCCTGTCTGGGGAAACGGCCCCTACCCATCCTCACCAGATTGGCCACGTTGTCAGGTGTCAGCAGAGGCTGCAGGAACTCTGCGGTGATGTCCGTGTCCGACTGGCCAGAAATCTGGGCAGAAGCCTTTGAGGTCCCTGATGGGCCTGGTTCCAAGTCCTTGTCCTCGTCATCTTCCCCGAGGTTGGGCTCTGGGGTAAAGAAACAAGCTGTGGCTCTGCACAGAGCAGCACCCGCCCACCCCCTGGGAGGGCCTGCCCCAGGTGCCTCCACGCATAGGAGCAAGCACTCAGACGGACAAGGCCTGGGCTGCAGCCCGGCTCTGCCCTTGAACGCCACATGACCCAGGGTGACCACCAGCCTCCCTCTGGGCCTCCGTTCTCCTTGTGTGGAATGTCAGAAAGCCGCCATGGCCCGGCTACCACACTGAGCTCCCAGGAGACCAAAAGGTCAACTCATGATTTCACAGAGCTTTCACCGTTTAGTGAAATACTGCTCGACCGCACCAGGAATCAGGAAAATGAAAAACCACCTAGTGAGAAGGAACCGTTGCCCGCGTGACTGACAGAAAGCAAGAAGGCTGGGAGTGACCACAGGTAGCAGGGAGGCGGCCCGTGGGAAGGGAAACTGGCAGAGCCTCTGGAAGAGCAAGCTGCTAGTCGAGCAAAAAGTAAAGCGTGCACACTTCTCTGGCATGTGCAGAGCAAGTTCACCTCGCGGTTATCTACCCCGAAATCTCAGAGATCAGCGAATGCAAAATGTACAAAGAACATTTTGGGTCTGTGCAGCTAGAAGGTCGCTGGTCGTACAGAGAAACGGCACGGACAGGCTGGGTGAACACAAGCACGGCAGCACCAGCCCAGGGGGAAATCTGGTCAGCCAGTCTTCCAGCAAAGGTTCATGCAGCTCTGAGTCTTACAGAAGTGAGAGACCCGTATGTTCAACATGGTGACAGTCAAATACAAAAAGCTAAGAATGGGCTGAATGTTACACAATCTTTTAAGAAAGCTCGCCACGTGCATGTGGAAGAGCTGACAGCCTTGCACTAACGCAAGGTATCCACGATTCAATCACAAGAGGCTGAACAAGCCAAAAGAACAGGCACCGGATCTGCAAACAGATATGCACATCTATGATGATGCTTGGGCTGCCTCCAATAGGTGCAAAACCCAAATATGAATCCAGGAAGCCATCTGTAACCCGATGATTTACTGAGGCTGGTAAAGCAGGGTAACTGGCACTCACAAGCGGCTGAGGTCGGGACACCACTGCAGCTTTAGGGACAGCATTTTAGCAACAGTTACCAAGGAGTAACAGACACCCAATGCAATGGGCACATGGTGTCCTCAGGTCTTGATTTCTGAAGTTATTTCCTACTTAAAAAGAAACCAAGCTCCCTGGAGAAATGGCTGGTCCCATGGCTAGGGCAGGGACAGTGCAGGTGCACCTAGAACCATCTTGTTACACCAAAAAATAAAAACTGTTCAGAAACATGGGGCACAGTAAATGGACATGGGAACCAGCCCAAAGACTCCTGCTGGCAAGTGTGAGGCAATCTGAGCACCAAAATGAGCAGCAGTGAGCGTGTAACCCAGAAAGTAAGAACCCACAGTCCATGCCATGAATAAAACAGGGAGGAAAAAGAACCCCCTCCTACAGGGGAGCAGCAGCTAATGCAGCCCTTTTACCTTAAAAAAGTCAGGTGGCTACCCTCTTAACCCTGTGATCCAAGTTCCCATGCCCAATCAGGCAAACTGACGAGAGGTTGGGGCACCCCTTCTGCTGTGATCCTACAGAAGTGCACCACCTGAACCCAGCCCGGTGACCAGAGCAGACAGACCCTAACAGAGGGACATTCTACCAAAGAGTCAGCCCCTGACGAAGGCGAGGCCAAGGAACAGAAGGAGGTGGGACCCTCTCGGGAGCCGGATGGGACGACTGTAAGCGAATATGAACCTCGCCTTGGGAAAAGAACGCAGGACTCTCTGGTACTATTCTTGTAACTTGTCTGCAAGTTCGAAACTACTTCTAGATAGTTTAAAGGAATACAAAAATGAACTCGATGGGCAAAAACCAACTTCATGCACAAGTCCTCTGCACCCCCAGCCCCACCTTGAGGGAACTGTTCTGGGGCTGGACGCCGTGAGCACTGCTACGCCCCTCAACCCATGCTTCAGAGGGACACGAATGGAGTGTCCATCAACAGGGTCTGGTGAAAGCGGTGCCTGTGCACTTGTACTGCTATAGCCCCTTTAAAGGAAGGGAGCAGCCTTCCCCTTGCAGATACAGAAAGCTCCGAGGCCCTCACTGAGCGCACAGAGGCACTGCTGCTTGCGTTTGATTATGAAGAAAAAAGAGATGCCTATTGCACTCTCTAGATCGAAATTAATTCCTTATTTTTTTAAGGGGGCGGGGGGACGGACCGATTCTTTCACAGATTTTCTAGGAATAGACAAGTGATCAAAAAAATTTCTTTAGAGCAAGAAAGGCTGCTCTGGTTGACACTAATGTCAAATAACACAATCACCAAAAACCACTTTAGAAAGTAAGCCCACTTAGGGCCTCCCCGGTGGCGCAGCGGTTGAGCGCTGGGTTGTGAAGCTGCCCGCAGCCTCTGCAGCGCCGGTTCAATCCCCGGCTGCTCCCCGGCCACCAGAGGAGGGTCCCACATGGCGCGCAGACCTCTCCTGCCGCCCGCTGCTCCCCTCAGCAGTGTACTTTGGTCCTTCTGCCTGCTCTGCTCCCCACTCTGGCTCTGGTGAATTCTCTCACCCTCCCGTGCTTCTGACTGTACCCAGTGCTTGTATAAATAAATAAATAAATCTTAAAAAAAAAAAAAAAAAAAAAAAGAAAGTAAGCCCACTTAGCAATGCTGCCAGAGAAGGAGAACTCTACACATACAAGGCTTTTCTGAAAGAAAATACATTAATATTTGGGGACTCGTTACTTTTGGGGAGAGGGATAAGAGGGAGATCATTTTCATTTTATTATTTTCTGTGTAATTTAGAGAACTTCTAAATTTTTAGTTTTGTACTGAGTTGTATTTTTACACTTATCGCAATATGTCATCTTACTTACGCAACGTAATTTACAATATAATGTGACTTTGAACGCAGGGCGCTTCTGGCTGTAAATAGACATTTTAAACGGCCTGCCCAGCCCCGCCAGGCCTTCTCAGCTCACCCAGCTTCATCTTCTTGAGTGTGGAATCCGAGTCATCTCGGGGCCGCTTGCGGGCATCCTTGCCGCTGGGCATGTTGCGGGCGATCTCCGCCTGGGGAGTGCCCAGGTCCACCAGCAGGGTGGTGATCTGGGCCTGGAACTCCAGGGAGGCTGGGTGCTTCAGCACACTCAACAGGTGCAACTTGAGGTTCTTGCGCACGCTGCTCACCTGAGATTTGGCCAGCGTCGGGGGCAGGTTGGCTGTGAGGAAAAGAGGCAGAAGCTTGGGACTTTGGGCAGACCTCTGGGGCCCCTGCAGGTTTGACTTCCCAACTCCCACCTCGGTCAGTGGTCTTGCAGGCATCACCTAGGGAGGTCCTTGGCCTCAGATGCGCTACATGGCCTCTCCAGCTGACCCTTCAGCCCTGCAGAGCCCTCCACTGGTACTAGTCACCCTCCTTACAAAGAAAACAACTCACCCTCCCTGATATTAAACAGAAAGTCTCATCTCCTTTCCTGTCTGGCCTGGAAATTCCAAATGCCCCCCGGGGAAGGCTATGCTCACCACCTTCACCTGGAGACTGGCCCAGCTGAACTGCCGCCACAGTTCGTCGCTGGTCTCCCTGCCACCAGAAAGACTTTCTACTGCCTAGCAGTCACCTTGACGAGCCAGCCTCCCCTGGTCCAGAGGGAAAGAGGATGCCTGTAATTGTGCCCGCACAGTATCCGTCCCCCCTTCCTCGGCCAGTAACACTCCCATTCTCCTCTGAGGGAACCACCCTGGCTCCATTCTCAGTCCAAGTGGGCGAGAGCCCGGGCCAGTAAGAACACTTCAATCCCGTGGCCGCTGTGATTGGTTCAGAGACAAGCTTGTAATCTCTCCTCAGCCAATCGGAAACAATGAACGCCAGCCCTTGGACTTTTGCAGCGACCACTGGGAAGGAAACACTCTCTTTCCTCTGGGGTTGCCAAGTGCATGGAATGCAAGTCCGGAGCTACCAAGGCCATCGTCACTGTCCCAAAGAAGGAGACAGAGAATGCAGCCAACATAGGGAAAATAACAGCCAAGCGCTGGAGACAGTCATGACCTGCGCACGTGCGCACCCTGACCCACCTATTCAGTGCTCATACATGCGAAGGGGTAGAGAAAATAGTAGAACGAAGCATCATGCACTCATCCTCACGTACCTGGGCACGTCTCTCCTCCCTGCTCTTCAGGGGAAGGGGAAAGGCTGGACGATCTGAAAGTATCTCAGACATGATCCTGTCTCACCTCCTCACACCCGAACTGAAGTGAAAAAGCCAGTTCTGACCCAGGTTTCTGTCCCTTGAAACCTTTAGATTCTGGTCTATCCTAGAGGACGCCTCCTTGGGCCCACGACCTACTAGGCTGATGGACGCCCTGGGCCCGCCCAACTCACAATTCCTCAGGAGGAAGCAGATGCCAGTGGAGAGGGAAAGCTAGGGCGGGGCAAGACAGGGTGGAGCAGCCAACCTACCGTGCAGGGTTTCGTAGGCCTGGATCACCTCGGACATGAACATGGGTCTCTGGCGGGCGATATTGGCGAGGGCACCCAGGGCTGTGGTCAAGTTGATGGAAGAGATGGCAGGGTGCACCATGAACTTGAGCAGCTGCTCCAAGGCCGCCTTGCCCTCTTCCCACAGCACATCTGAGAGGAAAAAGAGACTCACCTAGTAGCAGCCTTTTTTTTTTTTTTTTAATAGAGGCATGTTTTATTTATTTATTTATTTGTTTGTTTGTTTATACATGCACTGGGTACAGTCAGAAGCGCAGGAGGGTGAGAGAATTCACCAGAGCCAGAGCGGGGAGCAGAGCAGGCAGAAGGATCGAAGTACACTGCTGAGGGGAGCAGTGGGCGGCAGGAGGGGTCTGCGCACCATGTGGGACCCTCCTCCGGTGGCCGGGGAGCAGCCGGGGATCGAACCGGTGCCGCAGAGGCCGCGGGCAGCTTCGCAACCCAGCGCTCAACCACTGCGCCACTGGGGAGGCCCCTAGTAGCAGCCTTTTTACCAGGCCGCCAAGTAGAGCAACTTTAGGGCCCAAAGGCTTGTTAAACCACAGCACTCTGTCAGTTCCCAAAGGCCAACCCCCAGCAACACGGACGCACAGCTTTCATGTTCTCTGTGAGAGCTTTCATATTCTCTGTGCAAACACACGCTTTCAAATTACTGAAATAGTGACTAAAAAACCACCTAAATGTCCACCAACAGAGACAGCTTAGTGGGAAGTGGTGGAAGCACACTATGGACTATTGTGTGGCAGCCAAGCACGATGCTGGCAGGGAAAGAAGGGAACTTAAAATATTGTTACTAAACTTAAGAGGTTGTTAAACAACATATAAGAAGAGCTATTATGTGTGGGGTTGCTGACTACGACAAACATATTAAATCACAAATGCTCACCTACCCCCTTAATCTAGATGCCATAATTATGCCCCCCAAATTTACCATCGAGGAAACTACCTCAGAGAGAACAGGTCACCTGCCCAACGGCAGAGAGACTCAGACGCAAACACTAATGTCAAAGCCTCGCAGCAGACGATAAAGCGCGGGCCTGTCTTTGTAAACAACAAAAACAATCCAACAAACTCAAAAACGAGCAACATGTACAAGCAAAAGCCTATCTCTGCATAGGGAAGGTCTGGGGGAAAAAAGCTCTGAGGAGTGTCCATCCTGGGAAGCAGGGCGGGGACAGGTGCTTTCCCGTCACATCTGGCTACACTTATTGCTCGACACGCTCTAGGTTATAGTATATGTCATACTATATGTAGTTTGCAGTTGAGAAAACCGTAAAGCTAGCCAGCATGTCAGAGCTCACATGCTCACGGAACCTCACTACAAACCCACAGTGTCACCTCCGCTTCAGGAAATAAAATGAAGTTCAGAGAAGAAACGTGCCCAGGATCCCATAATGGGCCTAAAATTTCCAGAAATTGGGCCTCCCTGCTGGTGCAAGGAGTTAAGTGTCAGCAGTAGGAAGCTATCATCGGCCACTGCAGCATGAGTTTGATCCCCAGCCAGGGAGCTGACCCATATGGCGCAGCAGACCTCTCCTGTCTTCCCGCAGCAGTGTATTTCTGTGGATCTGCCTGTTGTGGTCCCCATTCTGTCTATGGTGAATCCTCTTACCCCCCTCACCTCTGGCCTGTACCCCAGCTCTTGTATATATAAATGAATCTTTAAAAAAAAAAATTTCAGAAATGGAAAACCAAGAAGGGGGGTGGGTAGAAGGGCAGGGGGAGGAGGTGGTTCCGTGACGGACAAACTGTGGGCTGCAGCACTCACTGTACTGGATGTAAGGGTGGTCGCGGGGTATGCGGTCCAGGCTGATGTCATGCTCGTGGCGTCGGGGCACCTCTGAGTCAGCCATGCGGGGCGACAGGGTGACGATGAGGCCCTCCACGAACTTGATGGCGTGGGTGCGGATGCCGTCGTTGTCCGAGTCCAGCAGCAGGATGATGTCCGCAGCCATGGCCGACACCATGTCCCAGCAGGCCTCCTGGAGCTCGCTGATGACCCGTGACTTCACCATCCACTGGGAGTGGCCAGGAGGAATGGACAGATGCAGCGATGGAGACGAGCCAGCACCAACCACACCGCCCGGAGGCCCAGAGACCCATAGACGATGACTACTCTTATTGGGGAAACATTCACTGAGTCAAACCACCCAGCCCGGTGCTAGTGAAACTGAGGCCTGGACCCAGGTTTGGGTAAGTGTCATAGATCATGACGACCCAGCGTGACAAAGGCTCAAATCTCAAAGACAAAGGTAAAAGAGCGCTAGCCTCACAGGTGCTGGCCGAGGTTAACCAGACACATCTGTGTCGTCGTACTGATGAGCATCATGGGCTCGTGCCTTCCTGTCCTTACAGCACCCTCCACGGCTCGTGACTGGTGTTTCTGTGGTATCTGGATTAGTCTCTCTCTCACAGCTGTGAGCACCATGGGAAGACGGAGTCAGCCCGTCTTGGCCATGGAGAAGCACGCTGACCACATTAATGGACAGCAGGATGGAAGGCTGGGTGGCTGAGCGATTCCCTGACCACTAGACCTTAGGACCCACAGACCAACAGCACATCTTGCCCGTAAAGAGCTTGATTTGACCCTGGTTTTAAACTCTACCAGATGCGCCTGTAAATGCAACCCATTAGGCCAGGAAGTCTCCAGGTGGGGCGGGCACGCTCACCTGCAGGGCCACTTTGTAGAGCTGGGTCATGGTGAGGATGGCCTTCTTCACCACGTTCACGTTCTCGTCCCTCAAGAGCATGTTGAGATTTGCGATCAGTTTCAGCAGCAACTCAATGTCTCGCTTGCTGGGAGATGGAGGGAAAAAAACAAGGTCAAGGTGGCCTTCAGGCAGGTGATGAGAGCCTGAGAACAGGAGATCAGGGAGTTAAGGGTGAGTGTGTCTGGGAGACTGGACTGGGCTGGGCAGAGGCAGGAACGTACCTGTCACATTCACCAGCACAACTGGAAGCCAAGAATAAGGCCCAGCACCCTCGGAGACAGCCAGCAGGAGCCCAAGGTCTAGGCTGGCCCTACAAACCCTCCTGCTCTATTTTTAGGCACTACTGCCCACACCACGGGCAGCAGAGTCAGAAGATGGGGTAACTTTGTCTTGCTCAGAATATTACCTACCTCAAGGGTAGTTATAAAAGCTGCAACAGTACAGTGAGTGCTTACAACAGTGTAGAAAGCACTAAACAGCAGCCGTCACTACTTTCAAGCACTGTGCTGAATGTAATCTCTGGATTTGGTTACAATTTTGTTTATCTGAGCCTGAGGGCTCTGAAAGTGGGGACCCCTCACCATCTGCGCACTCGCAGAGTCTCGCTTTTTGCTGAAGGAAATAACGAAAGGCCTTCAGGAAGTGGGTGTTCACTGGATAAAGTTCATGAAGGCCACACTCTGCTCAGAACACGTGTCATTCACGATACCTTATGATCTGACATGAAGTGTCAGTTTCATCAATCAAAATACATGCAGCTCAGGGTGGAGGCAGGGACAGAGCGGTTTCACTCACGGCTCTGCTCCCACAGCTGACGCGAGGGCCTGGCATGGAGCGGGCACATGGCACTGTGGCACCCGGTGTGCAGATGGGGCTTTTGCAAACTCCCGGGAAAAGGTGGGAACTGAGAATTTAGGCTCTGGCATCACAGACATGGGTTAAAGTCCCAGCAGCATCGGGTACTGGCTGTGTGACCTTAAGAAACTCATGTCACCTCTCTGAGCCTCATTTTCTCTCATTTTATGGGTCATAGTGTTATTCTGAGGAACAAGTAACAAAGTAGGTGAGGGAGTCAGTGCCTGAGAAATAGAAATATTCATTAAACAGGGGCTTTTTTAATCCCCTTCCAGTCACAAAGCATCCAGCAAAGGTTTAAATAACAAATGAGCAAATGACTTCACCCTAACAAGCCACGTTATCACCCTGAGCCGCAGTTTCCTTGCCATAAAAAGGACAGAGCATCTCCGTGCCCAAAGGGCTGGAGGACAAGCAATGCAGAGGACTTAACCCAGTGCCTGGCAGGGGAAGCACTCCTCCTGGTTACAATTATAATTCTTCTAAGAGTCCTGTTATCGCAAAGATGTGTTCGGGCCCTCTCGGCCGACACCAGTCCAGGCCTGGGGTTCAGTGGTCCATGAGACAGAAAATTCCTGCCCTGATGGAGCTGGCAATTTTGCAGGGGAAGAGAAGCATCCAGGTCACCCCAGTTATCGACACCATAAAGAACAGCACTGACAGGGTGCCAGAGCCATGGGGCGCTGCCAGCTGCCGACACAGCCAGGGGGTCGCTGAGGAAGACCACCAGGAAAGTGAGGGTGCCAGTCAGGTGGCTGCCTGGGGTGTGTCCCTTGCAGGCACAGCAGGTGGAGAGGTGAAGTCACAGTGTTAAGGAACAACAGGGAAGTCAGCAGGCCATCCAAGAGGTGGTAGGGCCGGGGGTTTGGGTGTGCCCTAGTGGGGTGCAGGTCCGCGGAGGCTGAGGGACACTGGAGCAGGAGTGCTTGGGCGCCATGTGCCAGGGAAGGGACAGTGTTTCCTGTCGGGGGAAATAATTTAGAACTAGATGGTGAACGTGGTAAAAGTCATGTGTATGTGAGCCTTACCGAAATTAAACAAAAGAAAAGAGTGGAGGCAGGGAGGCCAGACTGGCCTCTAAAGCCCACCAGGCAGGAGGCATCGGGGGCTCAGACCCATGTAACAGCAGGGAAGTGTCCAGAAAGTGGTCACATGCTTAGTTTTGAAGGGAAAGGTGACAGTCCTTCCGGAGGACCTATCTGTGAAGTGTGAGAGAAGCAGAGGAACTCTAAAGAGATTCCAGGATCGCAACCTTATCACAATTTGCCAGGGAGTCAGGATGCACAAGAGAGAGAACGGGCCTAAGTAGTGGGGAACGGGGCTCTCAGGCCAGGCCTGGAGCTGTGGAGGCCGATTCCACTGGGGGTGCTCCCAGGAGCTCCCCACGCTCCCCATACCATGCCTCCTCAATGAAGCCAATGACAAATTTCCGCACTTCGATCGACTTGTCTGCTTGGAAAGCGATGATCTCCTGCCAAGGTCAGAAGAAGCCAGGTCAGCGCCACACCAGGATCCACCCTCACCCTGCAACCCAGCCCTCTTGTCTCCAGTTCGTCACTCACATCCAGAAAGTTGTCCAGGAGAGTGGGGTCTTTGTTGATGATCAGTTCCTGGACCTGGGAGGAACACACACCTTAAAGCAAGGTTCCGCGAGACAGACAGCACGGCGGGCAGACACCTTCCACTCCAGTCCTGCTTCTGCCACGCCCTGCGCGGCCCCAAAGAGCCTCCCCTCTCTGGGCCTCAGCTCGCTCTTCTCTAACTAGGGTTTCAGGGCCCACTGCGAGGCCTCAGCACAGGGCCCCGTGAAGAGCAAGTGTGCACGTGACACACAGAGCTAAAGCCCGATGGCACACTGCAGGACGACTTGCTGAGACTCGGCAGTCTCTTCCCCTCGCTCTCCTCCCACGCCCACCACCGAGCCCCATCCGGCAGGAGCTTGTGACCGTGAGCACCTGTACCTGCCGGGCTCTTTGGAGCAAGCCCTTCTGTGAGCAGACATGCCCAGCGCTGGCATAGGCCCACTCCAGCAGCCAAGGTGCCTTACTGAAGGCTCTGCAGCCACGTCACAGGGGAACCGCCAGCACACCACCGTGCTGCTGACGCGGAGCCGGTACCCAAGAGCTGGGGCTCTCAGCCTCACCCTGAACTCACCTGCCTCCTGCTCTGAACCACAGCCAGCATCCCCCGGCTCCCCACATCTTCTTCTGCTCTTGCTCAAGTTCCGGTGCCCTGTCTGAGACCTCCACTCCCACCTGGCCTCATTCTCTTGGTCTTATCCTCCAGGCCTCAGCTCAGATGGCCCCTTCTCCAGAAAGTCCGCCCTGACTCCCCCTTCCCCCTGCACCCCAGCTGGGTCAGGAGTTCCCTCTGGGCTCCCATAGGCCCTAGGCTCCTCCATGCTTCCTCCCTTTGGGCCCCCCTTTCTGGTGACTTACAGGTTCTGCCCACTGCACAGAACCCTGGCAGAGAGGAAATACAAGCATGGGATTTGGAGTTGGGGCCCAGCACCCAAGTCCCAATTCAGTCAGCTCCCAGCAGAGAGAGCCTGGTCTCTGAGACTTTGTCTCTATACAGGAAAGGAGTGAAATCACCCCAACCCATGGAGCTTTAGTGAGAGCGCCTGCCTAACCGTCTGAGCACTGGGCAGGCACATACCCAGGGCTTAAACATGGACACCAATGTGTTACCAGCATCTTCCTTCTCACAGGTTCCCACAACCCCACCCTGCTCAGCTCGCCCAGCCCTCACCTGCTTGAGTACTGTGATCTTCGAGTCATTGGTGATCAGTGCTGCCTGGTTCAGGAGATCCACCACCTGGCGGGAGGGGGAGGCCGGTGATGGGGCTACCGCGTCAGCCTGGCCCCCCTGAGCTTCAGGGCTCTCCACCTGGGCGTGGGCCACCCAGAGATGGGGGCTGTCCCTCCCCCCTCTGCACCCTTCTCTCCACGCTCACTCTCTCTGAGGTGGTCATGCCATCGATGCCCGGTCCTTCTTCTTGTGTGAAAAACTGGGACGCCACGCTCCGGCGAGTGACGCTATCCCCACTGCTGCCCGCCATGGCTGCTGTCCAGGACGCCCTGGAGGAGAGGATGGATCAGCTCTAGGACCCGGGGTTGAGCTGGACCTTCATCCCAGGATTCATCAAGGAGCCTCCCTCCCCGCCTGTCCTGGCCGTATTAGGTCTGCCGAAGACACTCCCCACTCTACGGTCTGTGTATGTGGGGTTTGTCATCTGGGGGAGCCCCACGTCTCCCTGGTCAACCCAGTCTCCCCTCCAGTGCTGCACACACCGCGGGCTGATGGCAAACACCCGCTGGCTGGCTGAACCAATACATAGCAGCCACCTCGCAGGCCGCAGCACCGCCTGTGTCTCTGCATGGCTGTGCTCTGCTTGGGCCCCAAAGCAAGCTTTCTGGCAGAGCTCAGCGCAGGCAGTCCACACAGCAAAGATCGAAACTCTGTTTCAGTATTTTCTGGACTGCTCTTCCTTAAAGGAGAAGAAGGGAAGACTTTTGGGCATCTCTCCCAAAGTCACACAGGCAACGTTATAAAACCAGGATATCAATTATAGCGCTATTTCTAATAGCAAGAAAATAGCATAAACCAACGTTAAAAATAAATTTAAAAAGGACTATTAACGTTCCCAAATAGGGAGATATGCTGAAAAATGATACATTACATCCCTGTTGTGTTCTTCTCTTCCACGGACTTTATTACCACAAGCTACATATTGGTAAGTTCTATGAAGGGAGAGATGTGTGTGCCTGCACCTGCCCATTGGTTAGCTTTTTTATATCCTTTGCCTGGAACAGTGCTTGCCACCTAGGAAGTGCTCCATAAATATAAGCTGAGGGAGTGCCAAAAGGCTTCCCTAATCACTGGGCTCAGTACCTCTGCCCTTTGCCCCTAAAATGCTTGAGAAAAATAATAGCTAATATTATCAAGCGTGTGACACACGCTGGGCACAATTCTAATACACATATCAATCCATTTCAGTCTCACATCTACTCTTCAATAAAAAAGGGAAAACTTGGGCCTCCCTGGTGGCGAGAGGTTGTCTCAGCACTATCAAGCTATCGCCAGCTACTGTGGCATGAGTTCGATCCCCGGCCAGGGAGCTGATCCACATGGCACAGCAGACCACTCGTCTCGCCCGCTGATCCTCTCAGCAGTGTATTTCAGTAGATCCTCCTGTTCTTCTTCCCACTGTCTCTGGTGAATCCTCTCATCCCTTGCACTTCTGGCCTACACCCCAGTTCTTGAATGCATAATAAAAATATTTTTTTTTTTAAAAAGGGGGATTAGGGAGGATCTAGTTTTAATTTCCAATTCACAACAAAATTTGAAGGTCAGAGAGTTCAAGCTACCAGAGCAAAGGCTCA
Source organism: Talpa occidentalis (assembly GCF_014898055.3). Classification (NCBI taxonomy): domain Eukaryota; kingdom Metazoa; phylum Chordata; class Mammalia; order Eulipotyphla; family Talpidae; genus Talpa; species Talpa occidentalis. Next base: position 44,567,172 of record NW_023601754.1, read on the forward strand.
CAGCCTGGGAGATGTAAAGCGAGCGCCCCCGCTGCAGCACCTGCACTGCTCACCACCATCACAGTGCCCATCTGAAGGGGGTCCTTCTGTTAGGGGGAAAAGGATGTCCTAGGACCCACAGCCAGGAACCCATTCAAAATTGGGGCTGCTCTATAACACTTCTCCACCCCTGCTCTGTTCTTGCATCCCAAGGGGCGTGGTGCGAGCACACTGCTGGCCCCATCAGAACAGAAGCACCCCTTCTGATGACCCTTTTCACTCCTCTCATCTCAAATACGTTGGGATCCACCCAAATCATTTCTTTCGCCCTCTTTGTGACTGTGTCCCTTTTCAGTTAAGGTAGATACATGTAGCCCCCTCTTTTTGAAGCATGCAATGAAAGCTTCCAGCCTGTTTTCACTTACTACGTTCACTTACTATGTGTGTGGGGATGCTCCTGCCCCCCCCCCCACCATTCCTTTTTAGAATTGCATAGCATTTTATTACGCAGCTGTACCCTGATTTTTCAGACTGCCTCCCTGTTGAAGAACATTTGGGGTGTTTATAGTCTTTGCTACTACCAACCATCACTGCTTCCCCTTCCCTCCTGGGGTACCACTGTCCCCCTCTCACCTAGGAGTCTGAATACTCCCCTCATCTACAGAGTCGCCCCAGCAGTTATCTTTCATTCAGTGAACATTAACTGGGTGTCTTCTGAGCGGCCGGCGGCCAGCACACGTCCAGTCCGGGCCCCGTGGGGCTCACGGTCCCAGGTACAGTCAAACCTCACAAATAAAGGTGTGAGAACGAATCAGCCCACACGTGATAGGAAGGAAAAGAACGGGGCCTATGAGAGCGTTCAGCAGGAGGATTTCGGGATGGAGGGCGGGAAAGGAGGGCCTCGCAGGGGAAGTGACGTTGCAGCGGGGACCCGAAAGATGAATGGGAGCTAGCCGGGCAGAAGGGGCGAAAGGATGCTGCGGGCGGAGGGGGCGGCTTGTGCAAAAATCCTAAGGCGGGAAGGCGCATGGCGAGTTTGAGGACCCCGAAGGCCGGTGCAGCAGTGCGAAGTGGGGATTGTGCAAAGAGGCAGAGCCGAGGCCGGCGGGGCCGACGCGCCTGGGGGCCACGTTGGAACTTTGCCCTGAGGGCGCTGGGGAGCCACGAGAGGGTCCTGGGCAGGAAAGAAAGTGGGGTACCGAACGTCACTGCTCCCCCCTCCTCGCAGCGCCCCCCCTCCCCGCCAGCGCCCTGCCTCTTCAGGGTCCTTCCCCCCCAGGCCCCCACGCCGCCCCCGCTCACCGCGGCTCGGGCCTCCGTCCCCCTCGCGCCCCCTCAGCAGCGCCTCTTCGCAGACGCCGCCGCCGCCATCTTCCGTCCCCCGCCGCGACACTGCGCACGCGCCCCTCCCACAGGACCGCCGGGAAATGGAGTCCACGCCGGGGCCAGGCCTGGGCCCAGCCTCGGCCGCGTGAGCCGCCTTCTGCCCGCCCCCGGACGAAGCCCGAGCGGCCCTTCATTTCCGGCCTTCGAGCGCTATGCCTGCTGGGAAATGCAGTCCCGCTAGAGGCACCGGGCTGAGGGGCGCGGGGGCTTCTGGGAAATGGAGTTCCCGGTGGCTCCGAGTCCCTGGACGGCTGGGGGCGGAGAGCGCGGCGAGGCGGGGCGCTGAAGCCCCGGGGTTTTGGAGGTGGTCTATCGCCCTAGCGGGGTCTCAGCGGAGGCCCCGATCCCCTCCACCTTTGAACCTGACCCTTTACACAGTGTGGAGCATCTCCAGCCGTCGGACGCTTCATTCTTCCCACCCGTCCAGTGCGACAGGGCTTTTGAGGGTGCCTCGTCGGTCCTTAGAGGGGCAGAACGGGGCCCCCGGGGCCAAGCGCGCCCTGAGCCCCCCCTTCTTCGGTGGCGGCGACACCGAACTCTGGCTGTTTGTCTTCTCCTGTCGAAAAGATGTCCCCGGCATCGAAGGGCCCACAGTCCCGCCCCGCGGCCCCGGGACCAGCAGCGTCTCCCCGCGGCGCTCGGGGCCGCGGGCTGGGGCGCCCGTCGCCCGAGGTCTGTCTCCTCGCAATCCCGCAGGGGGCGCCTCAGCCCGAGCGCGCCGCCCTCGGGGAGGCGGGAGGGGAGCCCGGGGCGGGCGAGGGCGGGGTGGGGGGTGTCCCAGCTATAAAGCGTGGCCGCCTCCCGCGGCGCCCGGGACGGCTGAGACCCGGGGCGGCCGGACGGGCGGGCGCCGGTCGAACTCGGGCCGCGCGGGCTGAGAGATCCGGAGCGCTCGGTTCCCCCCCACCCCGGACCGGAGCGGGGGCGGGTGGGGGCGCAGGCCCGGGGGATGCTGGGCTCGGTGAAGATGGAGGCCCATGACCTGGCCGAGTGGAGCTACTACCCGGAGGCGGGCGAGGTGTGTCCTCGGGGACGGCGGAGCGGGAAGTGGGGGGCAGGAATCACGTTGCGGGCTTATATGCGGGCTAGGACCGGGGTGTGGGCTCAAATGGGGGCCCCAACTAAAGTGGAGAAAGTGGAGGAGCTGGAGAACTAGAGACACGGAGACCAGGTGTAGCAGTGAGGGGAGGGGGACAGGGCATGGGAGCGTGGTCTAGGCAGGCTAGTCCGAATGGGAGTCCGGAAATTTTAGGCAAAGGGTCGGGTCATAAGCCGGAAGGTGAGGACTGGGAACCCCAAAATCCAAGGGATTGAAATGAACAAACCAAAGATAAGAATCAGAGCTCCAGAATAGCTGGGGGATTAGGACATGGGGTTCAGAATGGGGGTAGAGGTGAAATAAGAGATGGGAGAGGGTAGTCATTATTTAGGGGAGTTCAAGGTGGGAGCTCAGTGTGAGATTAGTGTTAAAGATGGAGGGCTTCTGGGGTAGCAATCAAAATTCGGATTCAGGAGTATGGATCAGAGGTAGTCCAAGAGGGTGGGGGGCTGTTGCTCGGAGATGAGACAGAGGTGCTGGGTGATGAAGCTTGGTTTGGGGAGTCTGAAATAACAGGTGGGTTAGAGTTGGGGATCAGATAGACGGGAGCCCAGATGGGGTCACAGTTGGGTGGGTCCCTGAGAGCTGGAGACACGGCAACAGCTTTGGCAGAAGAGAGACACTCTCTCCACCCCGCCTTCCCTTACACATGACCCTCACCCCTCCTGGCTGAACTTCAGGGGTTTAATTGTTATTAGAGACCCTCAGCAGGGATTCTTGGTGGTGGAGGCCAGAGGGTTTCAGATTTCTCACCTCCCCCCCTTTCCTTCAAGCAATTTCTAGTAATTGTTAATGTCCTCACCAGTCCCATCTCAGACCGGGCCACCCAGTGTAGGGGGAGGGGGGCTATCTTAATTCCCTAAACCCAGCAGACGGAAAGTCCTTCCTAAGTCTAATTCCCACTCCTCTTGCTGCAAGGATTTATTGGCTGGTGCCCTCTCTAGTTAACTTTGTGAGGCTGGCCGGGGTGGGGGTGTTATAGGGCAGCTAACAGGGGGTGTGGGGGGGGGCTAGTTGGAGGGTTATGGGGGTCCAGACACTTGGCTCCCAACCTGCAAGGGAACTGTGGGCTTGAAGTGGGGGTTTGAAGCTGGAATAGCTGTGTTCTCCAAGGAGGCTGAACTCTGTGGGGGCTCCAGCATGCCTGAATCTGGGGTTTGAAGCTGTAGGTTGGGACTGCTGGATCCCCAGGCCTGCGGGGCTTGGCCAGGTGCCCAGCAGGGGCCAGTCCTGGGGCTGTGGAGGTGTGAGGTGCAGGTGGGGTGGGGCAGGCTGAGCTGAGGAAGAGGTTGCCAGTGTGGAGAGGTGGAGGTGGGGCCACCAGAAGTGTCTGTTGTACCTTGGGGGAATCAGAGACTTAGACTGGGAGGTGTGGGCAGTGGGGGGGCTCCTAGGGAGTGGAAATCCCAATTGGGACATGAGTAAAAAGAACTAACTGCAAATCCATGTTGGGGAGCACATCTTAAGGGATAGTTGGTGGGGGTCTAACATGGAGAAGTCATGATTTGGGGCAGTCTGAAGTTTGGGAGACAATTTGTATGGAGATGATGTCAGAAATTGAGGGTGCTGGGGGTCATGTTTTGGGAGAATCGACATCTGGGAGACTGAAATGGAAATACTAGTTTGAGGGGGAGCAACCTCCACTTGGGTCAGAACAATGGGGCGATAAACATCTGCGTGCTCCTCAGCCCTGAGGAATAGGGTCCCCGCTGCTTCTGGCCCACCGTGCCCTCCTGCTGGGGCGATGCTGACACCTCCAGGCCAGCTTCCTGTCTGAAAGGAAATTGGAGAGTTACCGTGCTGGGGCATCCCCACTGGCTGATGCAACTGCTCCCCCACTTTAGAGATGGAAAATCTGGAGCCTGTGGAGTCTTGGGGAGGTTGCTGGGTTGCTGGGCTCCTGGACGGAGGCTGAAACCAGGCTTCTCACTTCACACTGCCTCTCTGCTCCCTGTCACACCCTCCTCCAGAGACAATAAGGAAATGAAAGAGGAGAAATTCCAGCCTCCTGGGGTGGGGGTGCAGGTCCCCTGAGGGCTTCCCCCCAATCTCGGCCCCACCCTGGCAGGGGAGATCCGGCTCACACCCGGACACTGGGGGTTCATCCCAGCCCCGGGCGTGGGAAAGCCAAGGGTGGATTAGGGCAGCTGAAGTGCCTGAGGTCAGACCTCAAGGAGGACTTCCTGGTGGGTGGAGAGCCAGAAAAGGAGGGCCCTGGGGTCTGAGCTGGAGAAATGGGGGGGGGGGGCTGCAATGAGATTTAGAAACTCTGGATCTTCATGAATCCATCATCTCCCTGTAGGACCCTCTTCCCTTATTGTGGGAGGGGGCGGAGCTGGTGGGTGGGGGGACCAATGTGGGGTGGGGGGAGTAACTGGTGCAGAGATGGTGATTCTGAGTGAGGGAAGGAGATACAAAGAATTGCTTCACCCAAGGAGAGATTGGGGGGGCGTGGAGAGAGATGGCGGGGAGGCTTGAGAAGAGTGGAGTAGAGAAAGGCAGAAGCAGAGACAGGTGCTGAGGAGGGAATAAAGAAGGGGAAGGGTGGAGACAGACAATATGGGGCTGGAGGGAGAGGACAGGAGAGAGACGGGGCTCAGGAGGTTCAGGAGGAGAGAAAGATGGGGGGAGAGACCAGGAGCGAAAAGAAAGCATGAAAGAGATCATGAGTAGAGACAGGGAGATAGCAGAGGAGAGAGACAAGGGGAAGGGGTGAGAAGAGAGACACAGTGGCAGCTGGATGAGGGAGGGAGAGAAAGAGCAGAGAGCGGAATGCAGGAGAGAGATCCCGAGACAGAGATGGATGGACACAGCGCCAACAGGGAGATTCCAGACACATTCCAGGAGTTACCTGGAGACCTGTCTACCTGGCCCTGACTTCCTGGGTAACCCTGGCAATCCCCTTTTCTCTCTGGATCTTGGGATCTTTTCGGACACTTGCAGTGAAAGGGGGCCCACGATAGCCCTGACCTGCAAGAGTGCCACCCCCATGCCACTGGACTCTGGGGGGAGGGAGCAGAGCAGACAGGGGAAGTGGATCCTTGAAGGAGGGAAGATGAAAGACAGTGACAGAAAGAGACATTTCCTTGGTTACCTTGTTCACTTCCTGCTAGGCCGGCAGTCCCATGAGGGTAGGTGTTTCAGTCTGTCCGGGTCACTGTTTTTATAGCATGATTCAGAATCTCAGTCTCGAGCCAGGCTGCCAGGGTTTACAATCCCAGTTCTGCCCCTTCCTTGCTGTGTGACGCAAGCACACCCTCTGGGCTCAGCTCCCTAGGCTGCAAAATGGGCACCATAAGAATCCCCCCATTCTCCTGCTGGTGTGATCCTAAGAATCACAGGGGCCTCTCCTGTGAAGGGCTGGACTAGTACCTGGCGCAGAGAAGGAAGCCAATATCTGTTAAATATTTGAGAGAATATGTAGAGGCTATTTCGGGAGACATAGGCCTGTCTGCTGTATTTCACTGGGCCGGGAGACATGTTTTTCTCTCTATTTGATCATTTTTAAAAATGGAATCGGTTTCATTGTCCAGGGTGTGCAGGAATTATAACTGGCAGCTAGTTTTCCCCCTCACTGATCACAAAATCCCACTGCATTTTAGGGTGATGTCTGAGATGTGATGATATGCAATAAGTACGGGGTATATTCTGTTGAGATGGGATTTCTGGTATTCGACATTTTGACCCATTAAAAACCAATTTTAAAATCTAAAAAAATGGATAGATAATATCAGGTAGATTAGATAAACTAGCTATTTTCTTTTTCAAACCCCCCCCAGCTCTTTACACGCTTATAAATTTTTTTTAACTTTTTTTTTAAAGATTATTTATGCATACAAGAGCTGGGTACAGGCCAGAGGTGGGGGGGGGGGTTGAGAGGATTCACCAGAGACAGAGTGGGGAACAGAACAGGCAGATTGACCCAAGTACACTGCTGAGGGGAGCAGGGGGTGAGTCAGGAGAGGTCTGCTGCGCCACGTGGGTTTCTCCCTGGCAGGCCAGGGATCGAACTCACACTGTAGAGGCTACAAATTGCTTCATAGTGTGGCGCTTAACCCCTTGCGCCACCAGGGAGGCCCTCTTAGAAATTATGGAGGACAACCCCAAGATTTGTTGTGCACCTGGGTTATGTCTAGTCACAGTTGCCAAATAAAATTGAGAAAGTATTCAAATATGTATTAATTCATTTTAAAGTAGCAACCCCGTTATTAATACAAAGAATGTGTTTGCATTATAATAAGTATTTTAAAACATTTAGGGAGAGGCCTGGCTAACCTCTTGTACGCCTGCTAGTATAGGACACAGCTGGAGGGGCTCTCCATGCAGGGAGTCCAGGCGCTGCCATGTCACATGGCAGGTAACCTCTGGAAAACTCCACTGTAGACTCATGGGAGGAGAAGAGCGAACAAAGCTAATAATACCCTCACCGTTTTGTGAAAATACTTTGGACCTCACAGACAAGCTAGAAAAGTCTTGGCGACTCCCCAGCGTGTCCTGGACCATGCTCAGAACCCCCTAGAGAATGAGCTCCAGTATCTGGGAGCATGGGGGGGGACCGGGTGGGGATAGGGGTGCATGGCGAAGGGGAAGAGAGAGAGACTTCAGGAGACAGCGATGTACCCAGAGAGGGAAGGATGGAAGAGCCTCAAGACCCAGCCGGGCCTTGGAGACTTGGTGACGCCCCCCCACAATCTCTCTTTCTCCCTGCAGGTCTACTCTCCAGTGACTCCAGTGCCCACCATGGCCCCCCTCAACTCCTACATGACCCTGAACCCTCTGAGTTCCCCCTACCCCCCTGGGGGGCTCCCTGCCTCCCCACTGCCCTCCGGACCCCTGGCGCCCCCGGCCCCCACAGCGCCCCTGGGGCCTACCTTCCCAGGCCTGGGTGCCAGCAGCGGTGGAGGCAGCAGCTCAGGGTACGGGGCCCCGGGGCCAGGGCTGGTGCACGGGAAGGAGATGCCGAAAGGGTACCGGCGGCCCCTGGCGCACGCCAAGCCGCCATATTCCTACATCTCGCTCATCACCATGGCCATCCAGCAGGCGCCCGGCAAGATGCTCACCCTGAGCGAGATCTACCAGTGGATCATGGACCTCTTCCCCTACTACCGGGAGAACCAGCAGCGCTGGCAGAACTCCATCCGCCACTCGCTCTCCTTCAACGACTGCTTCGTCAAGGTCGCCCGTTCCCCAGACAAGCCCGGCAAGGGCTCCTACTGGGCGCTGCACCCCAGCTCAGGTAACATGTTCGAGAACGGGTGCTACCTGCGCCGCCAGAAGCGCTTCAAGCTGGAGGAGAAGGTGAAGAAAGGGGCCAGCGGGACCCCCACCACCAGGGGCGCCGTAGGGTCTGCCGCCCCGGCTGCCCCGGTCGCCTCTGCGCCCCAACCTCCGCCCCCCGAACCTGAGGCCCAGGGTGCGGAAGAGGTAGGGGCTCTGGACTGCGCCTCCCCGCCCTCCTCGACCCCCTATTTCCCTGGCCTGGAACTCCCCGGGGAGCTGAAGCTGGATGCGCCCTACAACTTCAACCACCCCTTCTCCATCAACAACCTGATGTCGGAACAGACGCCCGCGCCTCCCAAACTGGACGTGGGATTTGCGGGCTTCGGGGCCGAGGGCGGCGAGCCCGGGGGCTACTACCAGGGCCTCTATTCCCGCTCTCTGCTGAATGCATCCTAGCGGGGTGGTGGGGGGCGCAAGGGCTTGGGGTATGGCTGGAGCCCACACCACCGCCTCGTGGAGCCTGAACCTACAGGTTACACTTGCCTCGTCCCATCGGTTAACATCTTGGTTGGCCTATTACTGTGATCTCTGTGGGCATCGCACGGGTCCATGGGGTACTGTGATTATGGCCATTGGCGTCTCAGTGGGCCCATTGGGTACGGCCAAGACTACCACGTTGACTGATGTTACAGGTTGAGCCATTGGGAGTCTGATGGCTGCCATCTTGGTTGGCCCCTTGAGCTCTGTGATGGACATCCTCTTGACTCACCCTTTGGGTGTGATGGTGATACTTTTTCTATTACATGTTCTTTGGCCCATTGGGCCCTGTGATCACTTTTTGGGTGGACTTCTTGGCACCAAAGTCAGCCACCATCCTGCAGAACATTTTTTGGTTTGTTGGGTGCTGTGATGGCCGCCATCTTGGTTGGCTTACATAAGCAGTGTACCGTGTGCACCATGACAGCCCCCACAACCCTACAACGAGGTGTGGGCCACGTGTCTCCTGGGTGTGAGTGAGTGGGGCATGGAGACGAGACTGCTCTGGAGTTTTCTCTGGAGCCCATCCCCCTGGTCTGGTCCAGGAGAAACCAGAAAGGACTGGTGAAGGTGTGGGGAATTTCTACTGAAGTCTAGTTCTTGCCTGGGACGCGGGATACTGGCTGTGTTTGACCATTAAAGGCACCATTTCTGCCTCTTCCTGAATGTCTCCTTTCCTTGGCGGGTGGGCCCTGTGGGGCTTAACACCTGATTTCTGTTCCCTGGTCCCCTTTCCTTCCTACCCCCCAGGGCTGGCTGCCCCTGGGGGAGGGGCTGGGGGAGCCATTGACCTGACCTTTGGCTCTTTGCTGTCCCTGACCCCAAGGACAGTTTGCTTACAGATAGCAGCCCCCGCAGCAGGGGAGCCAGGGCAGCGGGGGAGGTGGTGCCGCAGTGACCAAGGCCATCTCCCCACCTCCACTGCCCGGACACACACCTCTAGCTCCCCAGCTCCGGAAGCCTAGGGGCTACTCAAGTTTTGGGGAGGTGTTCATTGAAAAAGACGGTGTATGTGCTAGAGCTTCTCTGTGTGTGTTTGTGTGAGCATGTGTGTCTGGTTTTGGTGTGTTTCTCTTTCATGCCTCTCCCCAGAGCCCTCTGGGTCTCACACTGAGAGGTGTGTGTCTCTGCAGGTCACTTTGTCTGCGTGCTGCTGCCTCAGTCTCTGTGTGGTTGGGTCTGCGTTGCGTGAGTGTGCGTGTGATGGTCCATGTCGAGCCTGCGTGACTTCCACATGGGTCTGCGTTGTATATGTGCCTGCGTCCGTGGAGCTATAGTTGCGGTTCACGTCGACCTAACAGTTGGCATCTGTATTTGCCAGGCTCAGCATGTTGCTGTGTCATGACTGCATCCACCTCGAGCCTGCGTGGGGAACCCCCAGGCTCTGGGGTGCGGGGAGGAAGTGGTTCCTTCAGTTGCCAGGGGGCCTCTCGGGTGGGCTCTGGGTGTCTTCCTTCAGGTCCTCCTGAGGCCCCGGATCTGCACTCTACCCCCGGCGGTTGGGAGAGCCTGGCTTTCCAGAAGCACAATTGTGTACGTCACACCGGTGCTTCGCAGAGGACACTGAGGCCCCGAATGGGAAGGGACTGGGCCTGGGTCACAGCCGGGTAGGCTGGTCTGGTGCTGTCTCTTGCTCAGTTTGCAGGTGCCCTTCGTGGCCATTGAAGCGCCAGCCGCCCTGTCATGGAGGCGGCCACGGTCTGCACGCAGGCGCTGCGCCTCCCAGTTCTCTGCATCCATTTCTCCGCCTGCTAGTGTCCTCGCTCTGGGTCACTCTGTCCCTAGCCGCTCTCTGCCCCTGTCTCAGACCGCGCTCTCACCCTCTGTCTCCTGTGGGCTGTCTTGTGCTCTCTTTCTTACTCTAGATTATTGCTTTGACTCCATCGACACCCCCGCCCCCTGCACCCATGGGTGTCCCCCCTTGCCTCGGGGACTCTGACCTCATCTGTTGAGGTCTGTCGCCCCCTACTCCTCCTCCTCCGGCCCCCCTCTCCCGGCTTCCTGAGTTTCCACCTCTACCTGCCACCTCGCAGGCCTGTTTCTGCGGCTGGGCCGGCCCTGCCCGCCGTCCGCGTGTCACCCCCGCCCCTGCCTTGCTGGCTCCCTGTCCTTCCCACCAGCCTGGCTGTCCTGGGCCGGCCAGGGAATTCCTCCTGGTTCCTGGAAAAAACAACTGGGGCCGAGAGAAAGGCCCTCAGTCTCCCCGGGCGCCCGCCCCCCTCCCTCGGGCCTGGGGGTCTCTCCCGGAGTCAGCCGGCCCGAGGCAGGAAGCCCTGCGGTTTCTGGCTTCTCCCAGGCGGCCTCCGGATCTGGCCCCCGCCCCCCGGCCAACAGCCCAAATATTATTCCGCAGGAGGAGTCGGTGGCAGCGGGAGGAGGCCCAGGCTGAAAGAGGCTTTCAGGGCGGCCAGGCCTGGGGCTTCCTGTCCCCAGGCTCGGGCCTCAGGCCGCCCCAGTGGGGACCTCAGGTGGCCGGAGGGGCGGGGTGTTGTTCTAGGGTCCTGGGGGAGGGTGGGGCCATCCGCCGGGGTGTCTGGTGGCCACTGGCTCGGCTGGCGTGGGCAGGTGTGACCCCCACCCCAGGGACAGCCGGCTGATGTCCAGTGTGGAAAAGTACCACAGCGAGACGTGGGACGCATGGACAGACAGGCGGACGCCAGGGATCAGGGATGGAGGGGTAGCCTTGGGGACATGGAGAGGCCTGGACTGGGACAGCTGGGCCTGGACTCCGCCTGTGGGCCTGAGGTGACAGATGGACCAGGGGCCAAGGGGGGGGCTCCTGGGTGGGGAAACAGGACCCAACAGTGGGCAAAGGGCATCAGAAGACTTGAGATGATATTGATGATGATGGCGACAGTGATGAAATCAACAACTGCAGCAACAATAATAGTAGTGACAGCCGCCCACTGGGTTCCACCAGGTGTCCACATTGTACGAGCCCCTTGCACAACCGCCTGACCCATCATTGCGTTATTGGTGCAACTGAGGCCCGAGGAGGTGAAGCGACTTCAAGTTCACGTCGGGAGTAAGTGGGGCGCTAAGACCTGGGCCCAGGCAGCCTGAGCCAGAGTCCTGCCCTGGGTCACAGGGCTCCTGAGAGCATGGCAGGAGCCCGGGGTCCCAATCCCTCCCCCCTGTTCCCCGCCAGCCACTAGCTGCTGCAGCGGAAGGAGGGGCGGCCCCAGATCCAGCCGCAGCCCAGGGGGTCTCCGAGCGCGTCCCGTGGGGGCGCGCCACGGTTGTCCGCACGTCAGCGGCCCAGGTCTGCGGCTTCTGTGCCCGGGACGTGTCTGGTCAGCGTGTTAGTGCGTGTCGTGTGTGCGCTTGTCAGTCTGCGTCAGTCTGTCGTGGGGTGTACGTGGGTGTTGCTGTGCCTGAGATGTGTGCGTGTCCCTGTCCGTGTGTCCTTGTCTCCTGCCTATCGGTCACCGTGTCCTGAGTCTGTCGCGGTGTCCGTCACAGTGCGTCTCTGTTACTGGCCCCGTGTGTCACCGTGTCTGTCCCCCGATGTGTCACCAGCTCCCTAGGTGTCACCGTGTTACTCACTGCCCAGGCCGCAGGTGGGCGTGTCGGCCCGCTGGTGCCAGCACTGGGGCCCAGCCCATCCCACCGTCGCCTGCTGTGGGCCAGGCTGCCCTGTTTGCAATGCCTGCCCCAGGTAAACACCAAGATCCGGAACCGAGGGCCACCTCCTTCCCCTCCACTCCCTGTCCCTCAACCTGCCCTGGAGTGGGCTGGATCAGAGCACCACAGGCGGGGCCCCCAAACTGCAGAGGCACCCCCCACCACCACCCCAGTGCTGCTCATGGTCACCGGCCTCCTCAGGCCCCCAGCGTTGGCCCAGCCCAGTCTGTCGGCCTCCCTCTGGGTGTCTCCTGGTTTCCTTCTGGTCCTTTCTGCCCTTACTCTCCTCGGGGGTTTCTCTGCAGCTCTGCCTTCCTCTGGAAGGCCCCCTTATTCCCGGCTCTGACTCCTTCTCCCTTCCCAGTGAGGTCAGCTCGGTGCTCCAGCCCCGTCAGTGCTCCGGCCCCGGCCCCGGCGCCGGCAGGCTGCCCCTGCCACTTGCTTACCACCTCTGCCCCTCTCTCGGTCTCTCTCTCACACTTCGTAAGTTTCTCTCCATCTGTCACTGTGTCCCTGGCCTTGGCCACTCCTCTGAGGGTCTCTGAGCCCCCAGCCCCCACCGGAACAGACCTGTGCCATGCCTGGGGGGCAGAAGCGCGTGGCCCCTGGCCCCCGCCCGCTGGTGTATATATAACGATATATATACATATTATTTATATCTGCACCCGGGCAGCAGGGGCAGACACTGGGGCCTTTGTGTAGCCGCTGCCCGCTGCCTGCCCGCCTGCCACTCCTCTCCCTTCGTCCCTGCCGCCCGCCCGCCTCCACTCCCCCCCACAGAAAGGTTCCTGTGGGGCCTGCCAGCTTCCTCTGCCTGAGGTGTGAGTGGGCACGCCACGGGCGAGGCGGACAGGGGGGCCTGGGGGATTTTTCCAGCCCCAGGGAAGCTTTCGGGGTGGGAGGGCCTTCTCACTTCAAGTGCTGTCTGACTCTCTGGGGCTGGTGTCTTTGGGGCTCCCCAGGTCCTTATCTGGCGCATCCCGGGGACTCTGACACCCCTCGGATGCCACGCAGACCTATCTGTAGGTTTGTGTCTTGTTCGCTCAGACCCACACACAGTCACTAAGGGGTCTGTCGGGCCCTGGACGCAGAGAAACGAGATGCTGTCCGATCCAGCACATTCGTTGCCAAGTCCGTCTCAATTGCTCCCTCCTTTCCTCGGTGCTGGAAACCCACCGCCCATTTTGTTAAACAAAGTCCAAAGTCCTTCTCACAGCCTAGCCCCCTCCCCCAAGCTCCCGCACAGCCTCTCTGACCCCCCCCCCCCCCCCCCCCCCCGCCCCCGCCATAGCTGCATGGGCCACCTGGCTGCTTCTGGAACAGACCCAGCAGGCTCCCACCTCAGGGCCTTTGCACATACTATTCCTCTGGGTTGCTCCTCACTGCCTAGCGTCCTTTTCTCAGTGAGCCCTTTCCAACCTCCCTCTTTAAAATAGCAACCCCTGTCATTCTCGATCTCTTTCCCCTGGTCATCTTCTCTTCGCGAGACTTCCACGCCATGGACATCTCGTTTTATGGGTCTGTCTGTATCTGTCACCTGAATGTCAGCTCCAAGAGAAGACCAGCTGCATTCTGTACCCCCCCCAACTCCTGTCTCAACCCGCCGACCCCCAGGGTGATGCTGGGGACACTGTGGTGATTGGCCCTGGCCCAGCCCCAGCGGGGCTCACAGTCTAGCCCTCAGGCAGTCATGAACCAGAATGTGTAGGGTTGGGATAGGGGTGTGCCAGGTCTGAGAGTCCAGAAACAGCACCCGACACAGCCTGGGGGTCTTCCTGGAGGAAGTGTCAGCTCAGCTGAGACTTGGAGGGTGAGCAGGAAAGTTGGGGCAGTCCTGTCACCGGGGACCAGGTCACCAAGACAGACCAAGTCCTGCCTTCCTTCACAGAGCTCGGCCCTTCTCCCCCATCTGAGAACTCTTGAGCTGAGCCATCTGCTTGCCCTCTGTCCCGCCTTCCCAACTCTCAGACATTCTGCCTCTCCATCTCACTCCTCTCTCGCGTCCCTTCTACGTCTCTCATGGGCCACCATCTGTGAAACCCGCCTCAGCCTGCTGACACTTCTCAAATTTTCTTTTCTGAACCCGTTTCCACTTCGTCTCCCTCACCTCCGAGGGTCTCTTGATCAATCTCTCCTGCCTCTCTCTGTCTTTCAGTGCACTGGGCTCTTTCCGTCTCCCTCCATACCTCCATCGTCTCCCATCTTTCCCTGAGTCTCTCTGCATCTGTCTAGTCCTTCTCAAAGCCTCTTCACCTACTCACTGATCCCCAAGTAAACCCAGAACCCCTCTATTCTGGCCCCACCCTCGTGCTGGGGGCAGGGGGACTGAGCCAGCCCCTCACACCCACACAGGTCAGGCCTTCTGCTCTGTTAATGGTTAACCCGACCTCTATCTAGAATACACACTGGCAGGGCTGGGGGTGACTCCCCTACCCCCCACCCACCCACCCACCAGCTGTTCTTAAAGGACCAGGTGTCCTCCGGCCCCCCAACGGGGCCAAGGGCCTTGGTGTCTGGGAGCCTCTAGCGCTGAAGGATGGGGGAGGGGAGATAACCTGCGCTAGCTGGGCCTGCACAGCTGGGTCAGGGGAGGCCGCGAGATCGCCCAGGAGGGGTGCCCAGGCACCGAGCTCCATCCTGGTCTCCCTTGCCCCAGGCTTATCGCCTGGTATATTTAATCAGGGGTGGTTTTCCCAGCCCTGCCCAGAGCACAGGCTGGCAGTGCCAGGGCTGACAGAACACCTGAGGCCTGGCGGCTGGGGGAGGGGCGCAGACCCCTCTGTCCAAGAACTGGCAGGGTAAGAACAGGGGATCCTCCACAAGGGGGGCACAAAGCCCCAGGGGCCCTGATATTTGGGAGTTGGAACAGGCCAGCCTGCGAGGTGTGTGGGTGGCTCAGCGGCGACCCAGAGGCCTGACGGGTCAGGGCGGTAGGGCGCGCCACATGCAGCTGAGATCTGGGGGCCACCTTGGGTGCCGAGCTCACTGTGCTGTGCGAGGCAGGACAGTCATTCCCCGTGTCGGTCCATCCGCCGGCCTTTGCCCCCCCCCCACCCCGCATTCCCCTCTCCTGGAACCTCCAATTCAGGGTAGCGGGGGAGGCCGCAAGACGGGGGCTCGGCTCCCGGGCCGTCCCCTCCCCTTAACCCCTGCTCGGCCGCCGCCGGCCCAGGCCCCGCCCCGTGACGCCAGCGAGCAGGAAGTCCTGGTTAATGATCAGCCCTCCGACAGGTGCGGGGCAAGGCCGCGGGGCACATCAGAGGCGCCGCGGGGGGGGCGCTTTTCACTCAGCTCGTCAGGGTGCCCTGGGGGGGCCACCGCGGAGGCTGAGCTCCCGACGAAGGCGCCAGAAGCCCCGTTCAGGCCGCCCAAGCGCCCGCCTCCCGCGCTCTCGGGCACCACCAGCGGGGAGGAGCGGCCACCTTGCGCCCAGGGACCTGTGCGGGCACCCCATCCTCGGAGACAACGTCCTCTCCTCGGGCAGGGCCCCCGGCAACCTGGCCGCAGTCACCTCCCAGCCGGTCCCTTCCAGGAAGCCCCGGACGCCTCTCCCCGCGCCCCTCGCGGGCGCTGAGTCTCCCACATCCGAGGGACAGGGGACGAGCCAGAAGGGACGCTCTGATCCCCGAGCGGGCTCGCAGCGCCCCTGCCCGAGCCATCCCCTCTCCGAGCCTCAGTTCTGTCACCTGGAAAACGGGCGAGCGGCTGGACCCCGGAGCGCAGACCCGGCCCGCGGGCCGCCCGGGCGGAGGGCGCCACCTGCAGGCCACGGGGCAGCGCCCGCCCCGCGCAGGACCCGCTCCGCCCCGAAGGGGGCGCGGCCGCTCACACGACTAAGGGACCAAGAAGAAAAAAAAAAAAAAACCATCTTTCGTTTTATTGAAGGAGGAAAAAGGGGCGGGAGGAGGGTGGGCAATAAAATGCTTTTGCTTTGTTTATAAAGAGCGAGATTTCAGGAGGCCCCTTCTCGAGGAGGAGGGAACACCTCTCCCCCAACTACAAGCAGCAGCAAAGCCAAGCCAGGGCGGGGAGAGGGAAACCAGAGGGGCCAAGGGACCCCAAGCACCCCCTGGGACACGAGCCACAAGCTTTCTCCCCCCACCCTCAACGCATCTACCCCAGGGGACCCGACTGGGATGAGGAAGGGGGTATGTACACAGGGGGGGCGGCACTGGGCTGGGTGGGGGAGGGAATAATTTACCCGCAGCAGCGGAGGGTGGCGAGGGGCGGGGGCCAGTAGCCTGGCGGCAGTGGCGGCCTAGGGGTCCCGTTCTTTCTTAACCTTGATGTCTCCAGCAAGGATGGTGGCGATCTCGCCCTGCATGAAGGCCCAGGGGACGGAGGAGCCCACCAGCGGGCACTTGTCTCCGCTGGGGCAGTACACCTCCCCGGCGGGGCCCTGCGCCTTGATGAACTCGCGCGAGCAGGGAAAACAGAACTTGTGTCCGGGCACGGAGGGGCACTGGACGAAGTGGGTGTCTTCCAGGCGCTCCCGGCACAGGGTGCAGCACAGGGGGGCCCCCGGGGCGGCCCCCGTGCCGCTTCCACCCCCGCTGACAGCTTCTGCCCCCGCCGTGGGGCTGACTTCTGCCTCGCCGTTTCGGGCCACCAGGCGATGCTGGGCTGGAGGCTGGGCGGTGGAGGAGGCCGCGGGGCTAGCGCCCCCAGCACGCACGGAGCCCCCGCCCCCTCCAGGGTCCTTGGGGGAGTGGCCCAGGGCCTCGGCCACATTCTTCAGGGCGGCGATGGGCGAGGGCACGCCGGGGGTCTCGGCGGAGTAGGGGCCACCGGGCGCCACCCAGTGACGCTGCTGCTGCTCCTCGGTGGTCATCTTCCCCGTGGCCTCGCCCTCGGGCTCAGGGGATGCCTTGCGGCGGCGCGGCGTGGGGGCCAGGTTCCGGGACGGGGCCCGCGGGGGTGGGCCGCACAGAGCCGCCGGGGTGGGCTCCGGGTACTGCTGCGGCAGGGCCTCGGCCGGGGCCGGCTCGCGGAAGCTGCGGACGCCGTCGGTGAGCAGCTCGCCCAGCTGGCGCCACTCCCCGGAGCCGTGCCTGCGTTCATACTCGAGGTACTTGAAGCCCGAGGAGGCCAGCGCCTTGCCCGGCTCCCGCAGGGCATCGTGAAACATCTGGCGGGCCACAGCCAGGACGCCGGCGTACACGTTGCCAGAGCCGCAGGGGTATTCGGTGAAGAGCTTCAGCTCGAACTCGTAGCCCGGCGGGCGCGCAGTGGCGTCGAAGGCGAACACCCGCCCCACCAGCCCGTGATCCTTCTTGAAGCGGACGTTGAAGGGGCGCAGGCGGACAGCGCCAGCAGCTGCTCCCGCACCGCCTTGGGGCGCCCGTGCCACTCCTCCGCCCGGCCCCGCATGGCCTCGTTCAGTTCTGCCAGACAGTCCGCGTTCCTCTGCTGCTTCTCCTTCTCGAAATCCGAGCCGAAGACCGGACGGGCAGGACTCAAGCCGGGCGCCAGCGTCAGGCCTCGGCTCCCCAGGCCAGACACCGCAGCTGCCAGCAGCCCGGGGGGCACCAGGCCGGGCATGGAGCCCAGCAGGGCCCTCCGCGCGCCCTCCGCCACGACGTCCTCGCGGCCCAGCCCATTGGCCAGGCGGGACCCCAGCGTGTACTCCAGGGCGGGCGACGGCAGCGGCAGGCGGCCGGGCGCCGCGGCCCTGTCGTAGCGGTCCTGGCCCGAGACGCCGCCGCCCGTCCCCGACGGCTGGGCCTGCGCCGGCGGCGGCGGCAGCTGCGAGCCCTGCGCGGCCGAGGCGGCCAGGTCCTTGGGCGCGGGGTGCTTGAGCGCGGGGGGCCCGGGCGAGCGCCCCTCGGGCAGCACGTGGCTGCGCTTGAGCTGGCGCGCCGCGTCGATGAGCAGCTCGATGCGATCCGCGCCCTCGAAATTCACGCAGCCGCGGCACACGGCCTCGCTGAAGTCCCACACCATGGCCCACGGCATCTTGGGCAGGTCGCACAGGTAGCACCACTGGCGGCGCGACGCCTGCACCGACGCCATCGCCCCGCGCGCCGCGGGCCCCGCGCCCCCCCCGCGCCGCCGCCGCCGCGGGCCGCCCGCGTCCCCGGAACCGCGCGCGCCGCGGCCGGGCCTCCTCCGGCGCGGCCTCCCCGCGGGGCCAGGCCCGGCCCCCTCCCCGCCCCCTGGGCCCGGAGCCTCGTTCCTCACGCCCGCCTCCGCGCGCGGGCGGGCAGAGCGCGTCGGCGCCCCCGCGCGGTCCCGGCTCCCGGCGAGGCGCGCAGCTCCGGCCCCGCGATGGGCCGCGGGCGCCGCCGCCGCCTCGGGCTCCCGCCGCCGCCGCCGCCGCCGCTGCAACGGCCGCCGCCGCCTCCACCTCCTTCTGCCCCAGAGGCCGCTTCGCAGGGAAAGTTACATAACGCGCGGGCAAAGCCTTCTGGGAAATGTAGTCCCGCCGCGGCCGGCTCTTAAAGGGGACGGCGCGCGGCGGCCCCGGGCGCCGCATCGCCGCGGCTCATGCCCCCGCGGTCCTCGCCGCGCGCGGCCAGCTCGGCCGGCTCCGCGGGGCGCGGGGGCGGGCGCGGGCGGGGCCGGGGCACGGACGGGCAGAACTACCTCCGAGTCAGAAGTGCACGGGCGGGCCGGGCCTCCGGCGTCCAGTTGCGGCGCCGAGTCGCTGTGCAGCCCCGGGCAGGCGTCTCGGCCTCTCTGAGGCGCGCCCCCGCCCCCGGGAGGGAGCCAATGGCCGGCTCGGAAGGCGGCCGCGTCTGGGGCGGGGCGCGGGGGCCCTGATTGGACGGCTTCGGGGTGGGGAGCTGTCAACTGAGTAGCGGTGCGGCTTGTCCACTTGGCACTTCTTCCCCAGAACCTTGGGCACGAGCCTCGACGGGGCGCGGAAGCCAGAGCGAGGAGGACGCAGGCCTCGGGGCCAAGCCCCTGCCTCAGCCGCCCGACGGCTGCAGCTCGGCGGCGGCAGCGCCTCCCGCGTGCTCTGGGGCCCAAAGGGTTACAGCAGCGGGCTCGCGGCCCCCCCCAACTGCACTACACTTCCCGAGATGCTCTTTGGGGCGAACCACCTGACGCACTTCCGCTGTCTGGGAGGTTGGGGGGGCTCCCGGATACGCACTGTCTGTTCTTCCCTCGAAAAAACTTCTAGGGGGTTATTAGCGGTTTCTGCTTTGAGCCCGGGGTGGGGGCATCCTCCCCCTCTACTGCACCCTAATTTGGGGGAAGGCAAGGCGGTCAGGGATGGCGAGCGCGGGAGGGGGGCTGCGGGGAGAGTTCGCAGCCGACCACCTTTCTTCAACCTTGAGTGCTGCCTGTTAGGTCCAGCCGGGCTTTAGGGTCCCCCATGATGAGGGGCTCCCAGGCGTGAGGAACAGTGCGAGGTGGGCTGGGCGGAAGGGGAGGCAGGTTCTGACCCACATCAGCCTCTTCCTCTCTCTAGACGTGGATAAAGCGCAAAAATATTTGAACGACTTGCCAGAGTTCCTTTCATTAGTGGCTTCCAGACTAATCAGAGGCTGCCTTGCTTCCGTCCCCACCCCCAAGCCACTGCAATCATTTAGCTCTGATTGCTACCCAAACTTCAGTCTTGGCTTCACCATCTTACTTCCCACCTGTATTATTCCTTACCATTTTGCAATTGACTCGCTGAAGGACGACTTTGGCCTCATCCTTAGCAGTGTCAACTGCATAAACATGGGTTTTATGGACTAGCCACGTTAAAAAATTTTAAACTACATGTAGGGCCATTAGCAAAGCCATCCATGTGTCACCTGAAATTGCCTGTGCAGGCCTCCCTGGTGGCATAAGGGGTTATGTCTCAGCATTATGAATCTATTGCAGCACGAATTTTGAGTTTGATCTCTGGCCAGGGAGTTGACCCACAAGGCACAGCAGACCTCTCCTGTCTCCCCCACTGCTCCCCTCAGCAGTGTAGTTCAGTGGATCCACCTGTTCTGCTCCCTACTCTGTCTCTGGTGAATCCTCTCAGGCCCTGCACCTCTGGTGTACACCTCAGCTCTGCATGCATAAATAAAATAAATCTTTAAAAATAAAATAAAATGGTTTTTGTGCTATTTAGTAAACATGAGAGTCCAGGTCTGGCCAGAGCTGGCTTCAGGTGGATTGGGTTGGCCCTGACCAGTCCAGAGCAAATCCCCAAACTTCCTAGGAAAAAAATGGGAGACCCTGAGAGTCTGCCTTTAAGTGCCTTCAGGTTAAAATGCAAACATGCATAAAAATGCTCAGCAAGATGCCCAGCCCACACACAGAGCGTGCTAAGTGATTGTTGCTTTTTAAGCCTCTTCCATGGGGCAGGGGTTGGGGGGGGGGTGTTGGGCTGGGGGATGCTGAGGACACCACAGTGGTTTTGAGACTGGCTCGGGCCTTGCCCTGGCTCAGCCTGGTGACAGAAGCTGAGGTTTAATTTAAATTGATGCAAATGATGATTCAACTTTTTTTTTTACAACTGCTAGGGAGAGAGGGGTGTTGGGGTGGCTTTCTCCAGATCCATGGGAACTGCGACCTGATGGAGGAACAGCATCTGGCTGGAGAAGGTAAAGACACCTCAATCTCTCTGCCGGTCTTCCAGATGAGGACGATGAAGGTCCAGCATAGAACCAAGGCAGCTCCCAAGACAGCCCCCTGGCTGAGCTGGGCCCTAGTCCAAGCTGGTGGTTATCTGGTTTGTTACCAGGTACAACAGGTTTGAGAACAAGAGAACCAGCACCTGCAGGGGCAGTGAGAGGGAAATGGGCCATGAACAGATAAAGGCACTTGTTCCTTCAGCAACACTGAAAAAGCAGCACAGGATACTGGGAGGAACTGGGCAGCAGACCCCTCTTAGCCTGGGGAGGGGCCCCAGCATATTCCGGAGGAGGGGACACCTGGGCTGGTACCCCAAGGCTGTAGTAAAAATAAGTTTATTGTCATCTCGTCACCACTGGGGAGCAAGGAGTGGCTGAGCTCTGGAGGTCAGAGACCGCAGGGGAGGCAGAGGGCCCAACCTATAGCCCCCCAGTAAGAACTCCACCCCCGCTCCCTAGGGTATCCTCTATGTCCTCCAACTTCTGATTTGTCCCGCAACCCCAACCCACTCCAAAGTCTGGATGGGGGAGGGGGTGGGAAGGCCCCCGCGGGTCATTCTCTTCAAGTCAAGACCAGGAATTGTGAGGGCAGGGGGATGTGCAGACCCGGGGTTCCCTCCGCAGTCCACAAAGGGCCTTATAAATAACATAAAGTCGATGGCTTTGAAGTCAAGGTTCAGGGAAGCAGCCAGGCAGACAGCGCTGTACTGGAGAAGGGCTGGGGGGGCCCATGAAGAGGCTCCCCGAGAATCAGGCACTAACTAGTACAGGGAATGGGGTGCTTGTGCCCCTGCAGCAGGGAGCCAGGGTGCGGCCGGGCTGGGGAAGGTGCAAGGCCCCCCTCCGTGGGCTAAGCTGGGGGAGGAGGCGCAGGCAGGAGCGCAGACAAGCTCAACCCCAAAGGCAGATTTCATGGGGTTTTCCATCGCCCCCGTCTCTTCCTTGTGGGAAAACCTTTCCTCCTCTTGTGTGGAGGGGAGTCAGGGGAAGGCAGTGGGGCTGGGGGTGCCCGGGGGCCCCCCTCCTCGCTCCTAGGGGCCATGATCACCCCCCTGGCTGCCACCCCGGCCCTGTCCACAACAGTAGCCACCACGGACACGGGCTCTGGGGTGGCCTCCACCTTGGGGGCGGGTGGGGGCGGCACAGCAGGTCTGGGGGATGGGGGCGGGGGTGGGGGCAGAGGCGGGGGCAATGGGTCGACTTGGGTTCCAGGCAGGAGGGGCAGCAGGGCGCTGAGGGCCTCGCTCAGCTTGGCCAGTCCCTGCCGGAGGGTGCCAGCCAGCTCCCGGATGGCGTTGGCCGTCTCCTGCTGGGCCCGAAGGAAGTCCAGGGAGGGCTCTGGGGCCGAGGGCACAGGCTGCGGCAGCGGAGGGGGTGGAGGGCTGGGGGGCGAGGGAGCCGCTTGGACCTGCTGTGGAGGCTGAGGTGGCGGCGGTGGAGGGGCCGGGGGCGGTGGTGACAAGGCCAGGCGGGGCAGCTGGACCGTCTTCTGGAGGGCCGGAGGGGGTGGGGACTCACGCTCCTTGGAGGGCGGGCAGCCCCCTTCCTGGGGCTTGCAGGAGGTTCGGGCCCAGGGCTCTGGGCTGCTGGAGTCCCCCTTGCTGTGGGCTGGGTTATCTGTGGAGACAGAGACATAGTCAGGTGTCTGCGCCCCAGCCATGCCCAGGGCCAGCCCTGACACACCAAAGACCAAGCGCGCTTCACACAGGCCAAGGCCAGGCTCTGCACCGCGGAGGGGGCAAAATCCTAGCGGCCCTCACCAGCCCAGGGGGAACCAGGGTCCCGGAGACCCCAGTGGATCCAGGCAGCCCCCGTCTTATTCTCACTTAAAAGCCAACCTTCTGGAAGGCTCTGAATCATCCTGCTAGTGTCCCCCTGGCCCCATGCTCAGACCCCACTGCTGGATCCTGGGGAGACCCCGGGGGCCTGAAGAGAGGCGGGATGGCCCCCACAGTGGGGGACTTCAAGGGCTAAGGAGGAGCTCTCTCTAACCAGGAGGGCAGGCTTCCCTCTCTGCTCTGCTGGCTCCCTGGCTCCCCCAGCCTGGGATCTCAATCTGCGTGCGGAGGCTCCCAGGTTGCCCAGCCCGGCCTGAAGCTCTCCCTGCAGCCCTGTGTTCAGCGCATCGCTTCATCTTCGGGTCTTACCCCAGACTCACCAGCCCAGAACTGAGCAGCTGGCCCTCCCAGCCCGCTCCCGTGCCCCCCTCCCTGGGCCACCCCCTTCAAGATGGCTGGCAGCTCCACGCTGGTAGCCGCTGCGGCCACAAACTTCCACTCTTCTCTCTCCCAGGACACCCTCCAACACCATCGGCCTCCAAATTAATCCAACATCCTCCTCTGTGCACCTCCACGGCCCCCGCTCTGGTTCCACCACCAGCACCTCCCGCCTGGGCTGTGGCAGGTGCCCTGCCAGCCTGTTCCCCACCTGAGCCTCGGGGGCCCAACTAAATTAGCCCTCAGCTCTGCTACGAGGCGGCAGCTGCGCACAAAGAACCACCTCTCTGCTCCATGTCTATGAAACGTCCCCAGCAGGGCAGTGTCCAGAGACAGAGTAGATCAGCGGTTGCCCGGGGCCGGGCAGAGATGGGGGCGCGAGGGCCATGAAGCCAGGGGGTGTGGGGCTTTCACTGCAGAGCACAGAGATGCTTTAAGGGGGACGGCAGTGATGGCTGCACGACCCCACGATGCCCCGAAAGTCACCGGGTGAGCGCTATGGCAACAACTGCGCTCACAAAGTTGTTGGAGAAAAATTCAAACCAGATATGGCCTTTGTCTACTCAAAATCTTCCAGCGGCTTCTATTTGATTCAGAGACAAGGAAAGTCTCTGAGGGCCCAAGGCGCTGCACGATCTACCCTCCATCACTCCTCAGACCATCTCCTCTCTCTCACATTTCCCTCCTTTCTCTCTTTCTCATCTCTTTCCATGTTTTTCTCTCTCACTAGGTCACTTGGTTCCAGCCACACAGCCTTTTTGTTCATCCTCAAACACACTAGGACTGGTCCTGCCTCAGGGCCTTTGCACTTGCTGCTTCCGCCACCTAAAATGGTTTTTCCGTGGACACCTACCCTGGCTCCACTGCCCTCCTCCGCTCCCCAGGCTCTGCTCAAACTTGGCCTCCCTGGAAAGACCTTCCTTGCCACTGTCGCAAGCAGCCTCCGTCTCTAGCCTCCTCTCTCGTGCCCCTACCTGATTTATTGCCTGTATCTCCACCTGCCTGGGATGGATCTGTGCTCGGTGCCTGCTCCTCCTGAAGGCAGCCCCCTCAGACACTGCTCTTTTTGGAGCGCTGAGAAAAATGTCCAGCACAAAATCGTTTCCTTTCCTGAGAAAAGAACTGTGGCTTCCAGGGAAGGCAGCACTGGTGCTGGAGCAGGAGACTCTTGCTGCTCCCCGACCCCTCCCGAGGGGTGCTTTCTTCCCTCATCCTTGCCTTGAGGGCCCGTGCCCAAGCTGTCCCCTCCACCGGGATCCCTCCACCTGCTATGGCCAGGTCGCAAGTCAGTGTTCCTTCCTCAGAGAAGCCTGCCACCTGCTCCTAAAATCAGATCACCCTGTACTTCTGTCTCAAAACCAGCAGTGCCCTTGAGCCCTGAAAGCAGGGCACCCAGCCTCCCTGGGCTGCAGGAGGCAGGGGAGGCTGGGAGAGCTGCTAACCAGAGCTAACACTCTCCCCTGGTTAAGACACTAGCATGCCTCCCAGAAGCCCGTGAGAGAAAGTTCAAAGTGCTGGCAACCCGTGCTTAACTCTTTTCCTGGTCAGGCCCTGCGTGAGGGGACCAAGCTCTCCTCCTACATTGTCTTACCAGGACTTCGCGGCCCTTCTCTCAGGTAGGTGCTGTCTCTGTTGGCAACAGCCCATTCTACAGATGAGGTGGCTTGAGGCCCAGAGGGTGGCACAGAGCTGGGTGATGGAATAGGAGGAATTTGAACCTGGACAGTCCCAGGGTACAGAGCTTTTTGCACTACCCCTTGACCAGGGGGCTGTGGGCAGGAGGGGAGCCAGTGTCCCTCAGAAGGGGACTAGAAATTGAAGCTGCTTGGAGTCTCTCCAGTGTCATCATCAAGGATACTTCCGGCAGCCCCAGACCCTGTTGCTGGCCTTCAATTACAGCAGTTCCTTTATTACACAGAGGATAATCTCTCTGTGAGATTCTAATCAAGGATGCTTTCAGGATAGCGCTGCCTCAGGGCCTTTGCACCTGCTCTTTTCGCTGGCTAGAGTACTCTTCCCTAGCTATCCATAGCTCCATCTCCCTTTTCAGTTTTCTGCTCAAATTCCACTTCCTCAGAGAAGCCCTCCCTGACAACCCTATCTGTAAATCACTTCCCTCTGAATGTTTTATTTTTCCTTCCCAGTTTTTCTCACCTCCTGGTATATGATTTGTTTGGGGAGTTACTTGTTTTATCGTCTTGTCTCCTAGAACTGGAATGCCGGCTCCATAAGGGGAATTGTCTGTTTTGCGACTGTTTTTCCAGCGCCTGCCACAGTGCGTGCCTTGGCATGGGTGCTCAGTATTTGTTGAGTCAGTGAATGAGGGAAGGAAGGGGTTGTAGAGCTTTTGAAAAAATAAACTGCCATCTCTGCTCTGGTTCAATGGGTCCGTTTCACGGCTACGAACACAGAAGTTTGATTCATATTGAGAACACAAACCCCACAGTGATTGTGTCTCTCTCCTGGTTAAGACACTAGCATGCCTCTCAGATGCCCTCAAGATAAAGTTCAAAGTGCTGACCTTCACTTACAAACCACGCGTGCTCTAATTCTGGCATGACATTAAATCTCAGTCAATAGTAACTGTTACTGCCAGACCATCAATAGCCTGGTAGTTGAGTTAGGTATCTGGGCTGTGTGCTGGACACAACCTGTATTCCAGTCCCACTGTGACCTTGGGTGGGTGAATGAACCTCTCTGATTCCAAGATCCTGAGCTGCCTTAGTTGATCATGTCCATGTCCCTCCCTTTTCTCAAGCCCTCCCCAAGGCACTCCAAGTAAAATTCAAACTCCTTGCCTCAAGCTAAAAGCCTTGCGTGGGCTGATCTTTGCTGACCTCTAGGACCTCATCTCAAAATATTTCCTTACTTCAATTTTTCCACTCTCCTTCCCTCTCACTGCCCCAATGGGCAAACTTTTTTCAGCTTCCTAAATTGGCTAAACTTTCTTTTTCTTTTTTTTTTTTTTAAAGATTTATTTATTTATTTATACAAGCACTGGGTACAGTCAGAAGCGCAGGAGGGTGAGAGAATTCACCAGAGCCAGAGCAGGGAGCACAACAGGCAGACTGACAAAGTTCACTACTGAGGGGACAGCGGGCGGGGATTGAACCGGTGCTGCAGAGGCTGTGGGCAGCTTCGCAGCCCAGCGCTCAACCGCTGTGTCACCAGGGAGGCCCAGCTAAGCTTTCTTGCCTCCAAGTCACTACACTACTATTTCTTCTAGATTTCCCACTTTTTCATCCCTACTCTTTGCATCTACGTGCTGACATTGCCTCCTCCAGGAAGCCCTCCCTGACTTTCCAGGCTTGGTCAGGCGTACCCTCAGGACCCCTACAGCTCAGGTCTACATGCTCTGAATCATCACTGTCTTGCATGTATCTGTGCCCTCCCCCTACTGGACCGGGAGCCCCAGGAGGGCAGGGATGAGGTGATGTCAGTCATCACTGTGTCCCCAACGCTGCCCAGCAACACAGGGCAGGTGCCCTGATAACAGCTGTAGAAGAAATCACCTGGGGTCAAGGCTAAGTGAGAAATCTTGGTACTCAGCTCTCCTACCTCAGGGAAAGTCACCAAACCTCCCTAATGTTTGATTTATAAAATGGTCAAATGTCAGGTACCTCACAGCACCGGTTACCAAATCAAGAAATAAGTGAGTCCAGAATTCAGAAGCTGCCCTCCTAAGCACTGCGTGCATATCAACTCACTCAATCTTCACAACTCCTGCGGTGAGGACTATTTTCTCTCTCCATTCCACAGAGGCAGCACCTGAACTGCAGTCCCGGACTCAAAATGACACCGCTGAGCGGCAGCGCTGAGCCTGGCGCCCAGACAGCCCGCCTCCAGCGTCCCTGGGATCCCACCCGGGCCTCAGAGATCTGGGTTCCATTTCTGCCTCTGACAGTCACGAGCGGTGCGCGGGCTGCAAGCCATTCCACTTTCCTGACCCTCACTTTCCCCAGGTGTCAACGTGGAAGACAGCGGCCGCCACGGGAGGCCTGGAGTAGGCGCAATGAGGGCTTGGAACGGCGCCAGCCCGCCGGGCACACAGCGCTCGGTGATGGTTCGCGCTTGCTCCGGTGCCGGGAAAGGGACTCACCTGCCCGTCGGTCCTCCCTGCGGTCTTCCAGCAACACATAGCGCTGAGCGCAGGCACTCGGGGCCGGCGGCTGCGAGGAAGCGGCCGCGGGGGGCTGTTCGGCCCCTGCACCGGCTCCCGGCCCCGCCACACCCGGCCCCAGGATGGCAAAGATGGTCTCCTCCTCCGCGGAGAAGGCGTCCTCGGCTGCAGGCCCCGCGCCCTGCGTGGAGTGCGGCACGCGGGCCAGCTTCTCCTTGGTGCGGCGCTTGAAGTCGTTCCACCGCTTCTGCACCTCCTGGCCGGTGCGTTTCCAGCTGGTGATGCCGTTGATCTTGGCGGCGATGCCGTCCCACACGCGCCGCCGCTCGGCCACGCTCACCCGACGGCTCTGCGCGCCGTACAGCTGCGGGTAGTGGGCGCGGACCTCACGGATCAGGATCTGGTTCTCCTCGAACGAGAAGCGCGGCTTGCGCAGCCGGGTGGTCTCTTCCGCCTCGCCCGCCGCCGCCGAGGCCATGGCGCCCCCCGACGCCGCCGTCCGGCCGCCTGGCGCATGGGGGGCGCCGGCGCTGCGGGCACAGGGCGCACGGCGCTGGCGGGGATCCGGCGTCCCCGCGCCGCCCGCCCGCCCCCCCCCCCCGCCGCCCCGACACCGGCTAGGTCCCCCCGGCCCGGGGTGGGGCGAAGGGCGGACGGGGGCGCCGCGCCGCCGGGGGGCCGCGAGCGCCTATTAATAGCTGACCCCGCCGGGCGCTCGTCTGGGGCGTCGCGCGGCGCAAAGTGCCTCGCCTAGGAGTTGCTGGAAATCGGGGGAGGGTCTCGAGAGGTGGGGGGATGAGGAAGAGCGGAACAAGAGGGGGTGTCCGCAGGAGTTAAAGCAGAATGGGGGCATGGGAACGCGAAATGGGAGCATGGGGGTGTCTCGGAGGTCGCGGGGAAGGGGAGGCGAGGCGAGGGGACGCTGAAGGGGCTGCAGCAGGGAGTCCGGAGCACAGGCGCGCGCCGGGGGTGCCGCGGCAACGGGACGCCGCTGAGGCCGATGTTTCTGGGGGTCCCCAGAGGGGATTCCGGGAATAATGGTGAGTTGGGGGTTCCGAGGACGGCGGAGGCGCCGGGACTATGAAATACTAGGGGATCGGGGTCTGCGGGGATTGGGGGAGTTCTGGGAATTGCCAGGAATTAAGGGGGGCTTCAGGGGTAGTGGGGATCCTGCACGAGGAGGGGACAACGGAGGTTACGGGGGACTCTGGGAAGAGTGAGGGGAGCCGAGGGGGGCACCGAGTCGGG
This sequence comes from Talpa occidentalis, assembly GCF_014898055.3. Classification (NCBI taxonomy): domain Eukaryota; kingdom Metazoa; phylum Chordata; class Mammalia; order Eulipotyphla; family Talpidae; genus Talpa; species Talpa occidentalis. The sequence continues at coordinate 44,595,162 of NW_023601754.1, forward strand.
CCGCGAGTCACTCACCGGCGCAGCCGCAGCCCCCGCCTGCCCGTCGGTCAAGGCTCGGGCTTCTGCGGCCTCTTCCCTCCGCCCCCCGCCTCGCTCCCTCCCGACCCGGGGCCCCGCCCCCGACCGCTCAGCGACCAAGGCGCAGGCGCACCTGCTCCCCGCCGGCCCCCAACGCCCGGACCGCCGGGCTTTCACGCCCCTCCCACGGCGCAAGCGCAGAAGCGCCCTCTGCTGGCCTCCAGGAGCGGGCCCCAGGTGCGCAGGCGCAAAGCTAGCTCTGCGCTCGCGCCCCCCGCCTTTTCATGCCGCGACGGCGCACGCGCGAAACTCGGCCCCACGCTTGCGTGCTCCCAGCGCCCGGCTCGCGGGGGTACCCGCGCCTCCGGCCCGGCGCGGGCGTAGCGGTCCTTGGCGGAGGCGGGAGAGACGCTCGAGAGCTGGAACCGAGCGGCGTTCCCCCTTTCGGACTGCCTGCCAGTCTGCCCAGCCCCCTAACTATCCACGTGTCTTTCTTCGGGAGCTACGGGAGGGAGGAGGCTCTGGAGGGAAGCGCTTCGTTTCCTTGACAACGGCGTGGGAGGGGTGTGGGGGACGTGAGAAAGCGGGTTGCCACCCCCTCAGACCCGCCCCAGTGCGGGGTGGCTCCGGATCTGCGAACCCTGCAGGGGCGGGGCACCCCGGGGATACTCCGCCCCGGGCGGGGTGCGGTTACCACGACAACGCATCCACCTTCCAACCTTCCAGCCTTGGCCGTCCCTCCAGCACGCACAGCTTTACGTCATGGCGCAGGGAGAGGGAGTTTCTCGGTGGGTGAGGAGGGTGATCCTGACGCCAGTGAGACTTGAAGCAAATGTGCGGAGGCAGGTATGAATGGAGACTGCACTGGGTGAGCCGAAGGCAGGGTGATTGGGTGAAGCTGGGCCGAGACATTGTGGGTCAGCATCCCGCAGCATCGTCAAGGTCACTAACAAAGGTGCTTCATTCGTCTATTCAACAACTATTATTTTAGTATATGTGCTGCCGAAGCGAGCACTATTCAACAACTATTGACCGCCTGCATGGTCTCAGATGCAGAGAACAGGAAAGACAAAAATCTATGCCCTCATGAGCTCACCTTGGGAGAATCAGACGACTAATAAAAAAGACATTAAGTGAAGAAGTGATGTATATGATGAAGAAAACGGAAGTAGGAGCAGGGTTGGGGAAGATGGCTGTTGTGCATGTGCCTGTAGTTTTAAAATAAGGTGGCTTTGGGAGGCTCCCTGGAAAGGGAAGACTTGGGTGCGGACCAGGAGGTGAGGGAGGAAGTACAGCCAGAGCTGGGTCTTGCCTGCTTTATTCTAGGAACAGGGAGAGAAGGGTGGGCTGGGGTGGAGGGAGCCACATCCAGAGTAAGGACTTTGGCTTTCACATGAGGTGACAGCCATGGGGGGTCCTGAGCAGAGGAAGGTTTGTTTGGACTCTGGTATTTAATATAATTCCTTTAGGGGCCTCCCTGGTGGCCTAGGGTTAAGTTCCAGTGCTGTCACCACTGAGTTAGATCCCTGGCCAGGGAGCTGACGCACATGGCGTGGCAGACATCTCCTGTCTCCCTGCTGCTCCCCTCAGCAGTGGATTTCAGTCAATCTGCCTGTACTGCTCCCCTGTCTCTGGTGAATCCTCTCACCACCACCCTCCCCACACCTCTAGACTACACCCCAATTCTTCTACACAAAAATGAAAATAAAATTTAAAAAAAGAATTCCTTTGGGAACTGATTTGAAGGAGCAAGTTTGGAAGCCGGGTGCCCAGTGAGGTGGGGCCACCAATGGCTGAGGTGGGGGGTGGGGTGGGGGGGTAGCTCTCAGAGGTCAAGGTCTGGGGGTGGGAGTCAAGAAGCCTTTCTAGGGCATTATTTTTGCAACTGTGTGTCTTGACCCACTGGTAGGTGCCCCAAATAATTATTGCAACTAGGAGTCAATAGACAAACCAAATAGAACAGAGTAGCATTCAACAGTGGAACCAAATAGAGCAGAAGCAGCATGTGCTGAGATAGGGGCTCACCTGCAGGAATTTTGGTTTCAGTTCTGGAAGCTCAGAGATGATGGAGACACACCTCAAGGGTAGTAGGAATTGCTTGGCCCAGGAGCCAGCTTGCCTGGGTCCAGCTGCCCCCTTCCTGGGTGGCAACCTATGTGCCTATTCTGAGCCCGGGAACTGTGCTCTGACCTGAGTGCTCTCCATCTGTGTGGCTCTCCCTGGGTTCTGGGTTCCTGGAGGGGGACAAAAAAAGGAGATGAAGGAGGCTCTGGAGTGTGAGCAGCCCTTCAGCATCTGGCCTCAAAGCACCCACGCCTGCAGGGCCCCATCACCTCCCCTCGAGCTCTCTGTCCCTAGTCTTCTCTGGAGCCACATGCAGGCTGGGACGCAGCTCTGCTCTCAGCCCACAGCTGAGACCGCAGCTGCATCCCTCCCATCCCCATCTCTGACGTCACGTCACTGTCTTCCCTCTCTGTGCCTCTCTGCTCTCTCTTTGCGATCATTTGCTATTGAGGTAACATTGGTTTCTAGCATTTTCTCAGTGCCAGGTGTGCGGCATTACAACTTTTTTAAAAAAGATTTTTTTTTTTTTGTATTTATGCATATAGAACTGGGGGATGGGTCAGAGGTGCAGGAGGTGAGAGGATTCACCAGAGACAGAGCAGGGAGCAGAGCAGCACCCAACTCCTAGGCCCCCATGAGATGTGCTTTCTCTAGTGGGTTATGACTCACAGGAGGGGAACCCCTCCTTCCAGAGCCGGCATGAGCACAAGGCAGACGAGACAGGGAGTGGGGCCCTATAGGAGGGGGGTGCCCATCTGGCTGAAACAGGGAGAACAGCAGACAGCACAGCACCCACCTTTTGGAAAAGGACCTAGGCGCAGAAGTCCTGAGGGTGTTTGCTTCTCTGTACTCTCGGCAGTCAGGCGTGGATTTCAGAGACTAAGAAAGCACCACACAGGTCAAGTTCTCACGGAGGTCTGCAGGATTCAGATTCCAAGTCTCTGGCCCCCTTGGGTGTGGGAGGTGAGAGGATTCACCAGAGACAGAGTAGGGAGCAGAACAGGCGAATTGGCTGAAGTACACTGCTGAGGGGAGCAGCGGGTAGAGGTGATATCACTGAGACTTAACCCCCACGCCACCAGGGAGGCCCTGATCTTACCTGTCACTTAGCTGGCTGGCTGCCTGCTCCTTCCCACGGCTGCCAGGGGTCAGTTCCGCCTCAGGGCCTGGGAAGGCTGTGTCTGCCACCTGAATACCTTCCCCTCCCCCACACCCTCAGTTCCCTCAATTCTTTGGACTCTGCTCCTGCCAGAATTATCAGCTCCATGAGGGCAGGGGGTCTCCTCTGCTTTGCTCAGGCCAGCGCCTGACCAAGGTAGTGCTCGCTGTTCATGGAATAGAGCAAAAGCAGCCCTGATATTACAGGCAACATTTCACATACAAATGTGTCTCCCTGGGGCAGAGGCCTTCCTTTTCATGACCTCTCCAGCAGGCTCTGGGAGTCCAAGATTAAGAACTCCCACAAAGTTGCTGTTCGGCTGGGATGGGCCCCTTGGACAAAGCTAGAGGAAGGGCCAGAAAGGGAATCTGGGGTCAAGGTAGAGGCTGGAGAGACTTGGGGAACCAGATCACCGTGACCCATGTGGGAGGATGTCTGGAGGAGGCCCAGGGCCCCTCTGCTGTGCTTCCTGTTCCCCATGGTGTGGGTGGCATGTGCCAGGCCCCTGGCCAGTCTGCCACCCACCCCCAGCCTCCTGGGCGGGGCCAGGTGAGAAGACAAACATTCTGGGTGATTGCAAAGATAACCAGAAACTCTTTATTCAGCAGCCCCCAGTTCCCTGGGGCCCCTGAACCCTGAGCCCAAACCCAAACAACTTAAAATCCGACTGGGGCCACTTCTTTGCCCCTAAAATAAAATCTAGGCAGGTGCCATTTCCATCCAGGCACTAAGGCCCCTTTCCGTGCTGAGCTTCCTTCACTTAACAGCTGGAGGATGAAAAAATAAAGGAGGAAAAAAACCAACCTGGAGCAAACGTTCGTGATTTGGGGGCGGTGGGTGGGAGGTGGCCCGCTGGAGCCCTCTCAGAGGGGGGAAGCATCCTCAGTGATGTGGGTGCTTTGCGGGTGGGGGTGTGAAGGGGCGCGGGCAGCGGGAATGAACAAGGGGAAAAACAAGCGGAGAGAGATGAAGGGTGTCCGCTCAACCCAAGTCTGCACCCTGAGATAGGCCTGCTTGCGAAGACCGGGGTGCCCTTGCCGTGCGCCCCTCCCTCCGCCAATTCCTGGCGGACCGATGCGGGAGCTGGGAGGATCCGGCTGTCCAAGATGCTACGGCGGGTCTGCGGGCAGAGGAGCCGGACCGGGTCTGCAGCCCGTCTGGACGTCCTTGTGCCGGATGCGCCGAGTTGGCCGTGTTCCCTGTCGCCAGGTCCTCAGCGTGGGCCTGGGAGAGCCCAGTGGGGTGTGTAGGTCCAAGGAGTCTTGGATTCCACAAGGAATGGACACCCCCCCCCCACCAAGGGGGCTGGGGAGTCAAAGGGGCAGGACTGGTGTCACCAGCGGGCCCAGAAGGTCTAGGGATCCCAGGGCTGGGCAGCCCCAGAGGGTGGAGGTCCGGCTGCAGCAAGAATCCAGGCACCCCCAGGACAGAGCCCCGGGGTCAAAGTCCGAGAGGCAGGGTGGTCTGGCTCCCCAGCAGCGTCCATTGTCAGGATCCAGCCTCCATGGAGCTCTGGCTGCTGGGTGAGTTGGGGGGAGAGTCCAGGAACTTGGTAGGGACTGAAGCAGGAGGGTTTGGGGCGGGGTATGGGGGTGGCAGCCCCAGGCCTCAGCGCTTGACCTTGCGGCCAGCTGAATTTCGCCCGCTGCGGCGGTAGAGGGACTGCTGGCCACCGTTGAGCGGGCAGTACTTGAGCGTGTGGGCCTGGCCGCCCGTGGCCCCGCACAGGGGACACACGTAGTGCCGCAGGATGGGACACGTCACCACGCCCTCCGGGGTCTTCAGCCGGTGCGAGGAGTAGACGTGACGGGACTCCCCGTTGTGCTTGCAGAAATTGCACAGGGTGCCCAGGGTCCCGCTGGCTCCCCGCTCTGCTGGCCCTGATTCCTGCCCCGGTGGGGGCCCAGGGTTGGGCCCCCCCATCTCCGGGGCCTCCAGCCTTTGCCCCCAGCTCCGGCTCAGTGCCAGCACCACCTGGTTCAGGTTGAAGTAGTCCTTCCACATGTCGAAGGGCAGAAGCTGCATGGCACCCAGGGGTGGGCGGTGGGTAGCTACTGAGAAGCCAGAGCCGGGGGCCGGTGGATGGGAGCAGCAGGTTGTTTTCTGGAGCAGAGAGGAACTGTACCCCCCCCCCCTTTTATACCTCAAAGACCCTCTAAGCAAAGGTGGAGCTTAGGATTTAAAGGGCCCACTCCCTAATGGTGACTCCCATTTTTTTTTTTTAAAGATTTATTTATTTATTTATACAAGCACTGGGTACAGTCAGAAGCGCGGGAGGGTGAGAGAATTCACCAGAGCCAGAGCGGGGAGCAGAGCAGGCAGAAGGACCGAAGTACACTGCTGAGGGGAGCAGCGGGCGGCAGGAGAGGTCTGCGCGCCATGTGGGACCCTCGCCCGGCAGCCGGGGATCAAACCGGCGCTGCAGAGGCTGAGGGCAGCTTCGCAACCCAGTGCTCAATCGCCGCGCCACCGGGGAGGCCCGACTCCCATTTGACTGTAATGCCGTATGGGGATCTGGAAGGAGGTCAGCCCCTGGGCACCTGCTCTGCCCAAGGTGCTCCATGACCTCCACAAAAGGCCTGTCCCCCTCCCTGAGCCTCAGTGTCCCTGTCTGTTCAGTAAGTTTCCATGTCTACAAGTGCCCCCCACCCCCACCCTCCCTTACTCTAAGGCTGGGGGCCTGCTCCCTCCAGATCCCACAGGGCCCTTCCTAGTGATATCAGAGGGGGAAACTCATTGGCCCAGAGTCACATATCACGCAAGTGGGAGAGCCAGGATTCTAAGCCAGGTTTGCAGGACTCCCAAATTAATGCTTCCTCTCTCTCTTCTGAATAAAGACCCAGTTTTTCATCATGTCCTGAACTAAGAGCCATTTATCCAGCACATCGTTATTCCATACAGGCTACCGCATTCAATGCTACATAAAACATGATCTCTGGAGGGGATGGGCACAGTCATTTCCATTTTATAGAGAAGTATTCGAGGCCCAGAGAGGTTGAGGTATATACTCAAGGTCACACAGCAGGGCAATGGCACTCTTGAATTTACACCCAGGTCTGGCGCCAGTAACTTAGGAGCAAGCTTGGCACAGTTTCACTTAGGATGCCCGTACCCTGGCCCTGGGCATCCTCCCAAACCATTCCTCAGCTCCAAGACCAAGCGAACACCTGGCTTCCTGCCCACACCACCTCCAGGAAGTCTTCCTCTGCTATTGTTCCATTGTTTTCTTGAACATTCAACGCACAGCCATCGAGACCCCTTGTGTTGGGCCCTGGAAACTCAACAAGGACCTTGACTTCTTTGTGTCTGTTTGGTGAGTAACTGACCCAAAGGGAAATGATGAGCAAATGAAAACACCATGAACTCTCAAGAACTGATTACCTTGGGCCTCCCTGGTGGCACAGGCAGTTGAGCACAGCGTCGTGAAGCTGTTCACAGCCTCTGCAGTGCCAGTTTGATCCCCACTGGCCTCGGAGCAACTCTCGGAGCAACATGGCGAGCAGATGTCTCCTGTCTTGCCCGCTACTCCCCTCAGCAGCGTATTTCGTCAGCCTGCCTGTTCTGTTCCCCGCTCTGTCTCTGGTGAATCCTTTCACCCTCTCGCACATCTGGCCTGTACCCCGGTTCTTGTATAAATAAAATAAATCTTAAAAAAAAAACCAACCGATTACCTACAGACAGGGACACATTGAGAGAGGCTGGGCTGGGGGAGGTGACCTGGAAGCTGAGCCCGCAAATTAGAACCTTCCAGGAAGAGGAAGACCAGATACTAAAGCCTTAAAGTCTGGGGACCACAGGGAGCTTGGGGTGGTGAGAACAGAGGGAGGGTCCCAAGATGAGCTGGGTGGTAGGGCGAGAATCCCATCAGACGGTGGCTCTCTCCCCCTTGGGATGTTTTGGAAATGGAGTGGGCCTTTGGGGTTTGCTGCAGTGATTGGTGGTGAGACTGGACTAGAGTCTAGGACCGGGGATGCCAGCTGTCTCAACAGTTCCTACCACCAGGTTCTGGCCTGCCCCCTACTTAACATTCTAGTGCCCCACTGGCCATCGTGCACGTAGAAAAACCCATCCTGTGGACCTGAGCCTAGATCCTTGCTGGGTTTTACATCTAAATGGGAAGCGCTTCTCCCATATGTATAGCTGCACTGACTTTTCCTGGAATGCAATGCTGTGTCCATCACAGTCTGCCTGTCCTCGGTTATGCTGGGAACTTTCCCCAAGCTGCTGACTCTTTCTAGAAGGCACCTCACCCCAGGCAGTGCTGACCACGGCAACCATCCAGTCAACGCTCCGTTGGGGAGTGTGGTGTAGACGCTAGTATCTGCCCAGTGAGATATGTTGAGCCGTGTCTGAGATTGTCTACATGGAAGCAGATGATTGTTTTATCATACATACCTGACTTTTTTTTTTCTCCTTCGTTACTCAGTTAAGACATGATATTGATTTTTGAAAATAAAAGCTGTGCGTTAGTGGGCTAGATTTCCCGTGTGTTTCATGTCAGAATACTAGGGCATTTCAAACTGTTATATAAAGTGTGTGTTGGATCTCATGGGATTAAGGACTAGTGATGTAGGCCAAGGTCAGCCCATTGGCCAAATTGTCTCCTCCTCCAGGAAGCCCTCCGGAGCCCCAGGCTGGGTCAGCCAACTCTCCTGGGCGATGCCATCCCAGCCCTGCCTACTCTAGTACTGACTGAGAATTGGTCTGTTTCTTTCCCTCTGGACTATGAGCCCCAAGGGCAGAGCTGTATTAAGGGTGTTCCCACACCCTTTATGGTTCTCCTATCCCTTATCCTTCATCCCTTCCCTGAGCTAAGTATCATTGTTATTCCTGATTTACAAAGGCAGCAACTGTTCAGAGAGGTTCAGTCACTTTCTATGGTCACACAGGCGGCAGGCCTGGGTCCGCTATGTCCAGCATCTTTGCCCTACACTGTTGCCTTAGATAGCCTCAATAAATACTCATCAATGGAATGAACAAATAAGTGAATACATGTAAGAGCTACAAGGGGTCTCCCGGGTCGCCTGGACCAGCTCACCCCACTTTGTTATTTTACAGATGTGGAAGATCAGAAGAATTCACATTTCAGTCTCTCAAAACCCCGGTTCCTGGCCAAGGTCCCAGATTCACATGCACACCAAGCACTTCCTAGAAACCTGTTAGGAAAAGCACAGGTATGTGCATGTGATGGGCTGTGAGGTTCTCTGCCTGTTCACCTCCCCAAGGAGGCAAGGCGGATCTCTGTCGCATGAGGTTGGGGACACTGGGCCAGGCAGCAGGATGACTTGAGCACTCACCCCCCCCCACATTTTAGGAGGTGGACAATACCGTGGCTTGCCATCAGTGCTCAGCCCCAGGTTCAAGCTTTGTTCTGCCACCCACACGCTGAGCAGTCCCGGACTTACTGCTTAGCTTCTCCAAGCCTTGGTTTCCCCACCTGTCAAGTGAGCACGAGGCCAGCACACTTGCCCAAAGCAAGGACTCTGACTGTGGTTGTGCATAGCACAGAACCTGGCGTGGGATGTTTCATTAAATGTTAATTAATAAAAAGAAAAAAGAATAAAAATGTTAAATCATAGTTAAGATACAATGAATTCAATTCCCTTAAGGACACTAACTGAGCATCTCTTGGTCCCTGGCCCAGGTCCCCAGAATCATGAACCTGCCCAGCTCTGACATGCTGACCTCTGCCTGTGCCATCTCGAAATCCACCCCAGCCCCTGTAGGGTCTGTTCATAGCCTCATTTTGCAGATGAGCAGTGGGAGGCTCAGGTCAGGGCGCTTGTCTGCGGCTGTGTGGACAGTGAGTGGTCGGCTGGAGCTCAAACCCGGGCCCCAGGACATCCACCCCCGGTAAGAGCCTGGTCAGCAGAAACCAGGGTTGCGTGGAGGGACTTGCCAGGTGTAGGGACAGAAGGAGGAGGGAAAGTAGGAAGGATGGGGTGTCTGAGCCACAGAGATGAGACTTGTGGACCATGGATGTCACAGGGAAGGAACAAGTTCAGAAGCAGGAGCCAGGACGGACCTGGAGGCCACTGGACCACGTGCTTCCCACAAAAGCCACAGCTGATGCCTTCGGAGGGGAGTGTGACCCCCCTGTGCTGCAAGGCTGCCCTGGGGCTGGTCACTGTGGCTGTGGCATCTGCTGGGGGTCTGAAGCAGCTGAGGAGAGGCAAGGCAACAAGGTGGATCGACTGAAATCCACTGCTGAGGGGAGCAGCGGGAGACAGGAGAGGTCGGCTGTGCCTTGTGGGTAGCTCCCTGGCCAGGATGGAACTCTTGCTGCAGCGGCTGGGGATAGCTCCATAGTGCTCAGACTGAACCCCTTGAGCCAGCAAGGAGGCCACCATATGTTACTTTTTCTTGACTCCTTTTTTTCCTAGTTGTTTTCTTCTCAGACTCTGTTTGGAGAGCAGGGCACCTTTCCTCCACCCCCGCACTCTCACCCTCCTGTTTTATTGGGTGAGTCACTGACCGTTGGGGCTCCTCAGACAAGCCCTCCCCCCCTGTAGGGTGCACTGAGGGAAAGTCAAAGCTGATACTGATGAGAAATTCACCAGGCTGGGTGTTTACCAGACAGTGAAGCCCCAGACTGGCCTCCCACCCTGGCTGGCTGGCTCCACAGAGGCCCTGTTTACTTGTTAGTTTCCCTCTCAGCCTGGGGCCTGGCAGAAAACAGCTCATGGTGGGGGGTTGGGGAGGCAGCCCTCAGAGGAGTGGGGGAGGGGGGATTGTCTGGAAGAGGGAATCCTGGAGTAGAGGAGAGACCCTTAGAGGCAGCAGGGACTTGGGGGGAGGGCACCCATACAGAGACCCCACACAGGGGAGGTGGAGTCCAGGGGGAAGAGAGATGAACCCCCCTTCCCGCCCCCAGGACCAGCAAGGCCAAGGTCCTTTCCTTTCTGTCTGTTGAGTGCTGGTCTACAGGATCTCATTAAACTCCGGGGGCAGCTCTGTCAACAGAATAATGCGAGACTTAGCCTGGCACTTGGAGTGTGGCCCCTGCAGCCAGAGGATTGGTCAGACCTAGGCCTGCCACTCCCAGCTGTGTGGCCTTGAGCAAGTGGTGTCACCTCTCTGGACTTCGGTTTCCTTGTCAAAAGAAGGGAGGTCCCTGCCTTAAGGATGGCGGCCACTAGCACAGTCATTAGGGGAGCTCTTAGTGAGCGCTGCCTGGCATTTTCAGGCTTATTCCTTCACTGAGGAATAGTAGGTAGAGAGACGGAGTCTGTGGGGCAGTGAGGTGAGAGGATATTTGCTCATGTAATACATGTAGCTGAATATCGACTATATGTGGGACTGAAGATAATGTGATCAACCAAACAAACCAAACTCTGGTCTCACGGAATGGGAATTTTAGTGATAGAAAATTAGACAAGTGAAATACAGTATGTCGGGGCGCGGGGAACTCCATGGTGGTGCAGGGGTTAAAGTCTCAGCGCTATGAAGCTATCACCAGCCATGAGTTTGATCCCCTGCCAGGGAGCTGACCTACATGGCACAGCTGACCTACATGGCACAGCTGACCTCTCCTGTCTCCCCGCTGCTCCCCTCAGCAGTGTATTTCAGTCAGTCTGCCTGTTCTGCTCCCCACTGTCTCTGGTGAATCCTCCCCCCCCCACCTCTGGCCTGCACCCCAGTTCTTATATGCACACATTTAAAAATCTTTTTTAAAAAGTGCCAATTTCTTCATGATGATCAAATGTATTGGCATATACAGTTGTCTGTATCTTGTGATCCTTGGCATTTTTGTGGTATCTGCTGTCATGTCCCCTTTTACTTCTGATTCCCTTAGTTTTCTCTCTTCAGGATCTGCACTGTAGATATTATTAGTAATAATATCTTCAGATATTATTGATCTAGAATAATTTCTTACCTCTTTCTCTTTCATGATACTCATGTTTTTCTAAAAAAGACCAGATGTTTGGTAGAGTATCTGATATTTTCTCATGATCAGACATACACACTTGGGCAACCATAGTGCCAGCTTGCCCTGGGGGTAGAGCTGGGGTGGGGGTGGGCCCATGACCTCAGTTTGACTTCTTAATGGAGATGCTACTTAAGGGCGCCCACCCCTTACTTAAGGTGGCATGTATTCCAGATCTCACTAAGCTGGTGCCTCTCCCCTCTGTACTCACCAACTAATGGGTGGAAAGTCATGTCAGACTATGGAAGATCCGGTTTAGGATACATTTTAATGTTTTAAAAAGCACCTGCTCTGGGCCTCCCCGGTGGCGCAGCGGTTGGGTTGCGAAGCTGCCCGCGGCCTCTGCAGCGCTGGTTCAATCCCCGGCTGCTCCCTGGCCACCAGAGGAGGGTCCCACATGGCGCGCAGACCTCTCCTGCCGCCCGCTGCTCCCCTCAGCAGTGTACTTCGGTCCTTCTGCCTGCTCTGCTCTCCGCTCTGGCTCTGGTGAATTCTCTCACCCTCCCGCGCTTCTGACTGTACCCAGTGCATGTATAAACAAAACAAACAAACAAACAAACAAATAAATAAAAACATGCCTCTATTAAAAAAAAATTAAAAATAAATAAATAAATAAAAAGCACCTGCTCTTAAATGGAAGGAGATGAATGCTCTGTGCTCCCAGGGAACACACATTTTAGTGGGGGTGAGGTGGGGGAGGAAGACAAAAGACAGACAAATTTTAAGAGGGTCAGAATGTGAACCTGGTGGGGGGCCTCCCTGGTGGTGCTGGGTTGAGAAGCTGCCACGGGAGGAGGGTCCCACATGGTGCGCAGACCTCTCCTGCCACCCGCTGCTCCCCTCAGCAGTGTACTTCGGTCCTTCTGCCTGCTCTGCTCCCCGCTCTGGCTCTGGTGAATTCCCTCACTCTCCCGTGAATTCCCTCACTCTCCCGCACTTCTGACTGTACCCAGTGCTTGTATAAATAAATAGATAAATCTTTAAAAAAAAAAAAAAGTGAACCTGGTGAAGGCAGGGGCTTTGTGTTTGCTGCTGCCTGAGTCTAAAACAGCACCTGGTACATACAAGCAATGATGACATGTTGAATGAGTGAATGAATAGCTAAGTAGCAAAATGCTATGACAATTCCAAAACAGGGTATTCATTAGAAATGATGGGGTGAGGGCCTCCCTGGTGGCGCAGCGGTTGAGTGCTGGGTGGCGAAGCGGCCAGCAGCCTCCGCAGTGCCGGTTCGATCCCCGGCCACCAAGCGAGGGTCCCACATGGTGCGCAGACCTCTCCTGCCGCCCGCTGCTCCCCTCAGCAGTGTACTTCGGACCTTCTGCCTGGTCTGCTCCCTGCTCTGGCTCTGGTGAATTCTCTCACCCTCCAGCGCTTGTGACTGTACCCAGTGCTTGTATAAATAAATAAATAAATAAATCTTAAAAAAAAAAAAATGATAGGGTGAGGGCCTCCTGATGGTGCAAAGGGTTAAGTCTCAGCACTATGATGCTATCAGCAGCCACTGCAGCACAAGTTCTGAGTTTGATCCCTGGTCAGGGAGCTGACCCACATGGCAGACTGTCTCTGTTGAATCCTCCCACCCCCCGCACCTCTGGCCTGTACCCCAGTTTTTGTATGCATAAATAAATAAATCCCAAAAAATCATTTAAAAAAAGTAATGGTGGGGTGAGGTGTGTTGTGTGATTACTTTAGGTAGGGTGTTATTCATGTGATTAGAGGGTTTTGAGTTGGAAAGAAGGGATAAAGCAAATGTAAAAGGCCCCTGAGGCAAGACAAAATACGGTGTTTGATGAGCAGAAGAGAGGTCTGGAGAAGGGAGGCGAGCACCTGAAGATGGGCCCCGGGCCCCACTGGATCAGGCTTGAGAGCTGTCAGGTGGAGCAGGTCTGCAAAGACCACATGGGTAGCTTGGATTTTACATGGAAAGCCTGGGGGTAGGGTGTAAGCAGAGGGATGCGACCTAATGCCCCTTTCATTCTTGCTGCAGAGAAACATCACTTTTGTCTCTGTGTCTCTCTGTGCCTCTCATATTTGAGGAATCCACTGTCCGAATCCACTAAAAGCTCCACATAAACACAGGCGATTTCGTGTTGGAGTTCATTGATTGATCAGCTCTAGACTGTCTGGTCTATGCCCTGCCCCTCAGGTGGAGAAACTGACTCACACCCATTCATAATAGCTAGCACCTAGCACCCAGGAGCACTTAGTCTGTGTCAGGCTATTCTGGGCTCTTTCTAAGCAGACAGCTTGTCTTCATAACATCCCCCAAAAGTTAACACTTCATGATCCCCACTGCCCAGAGGGGAAAATAAGGATCCAATTGTGTATCTGCTTTTCGTATATTACACATGAAGTCAATTGGGAGGGATTACAACAGATTTTGAGTCTGTTCTAAGCCATTCCACCCAGACTCCTTCCAAATTAACTCAATCTCAGGAATGAGGGCTCCCCCAGCCCATCCTGGTCTGCCTTGGGGGTCTTAGGCCCAGTGGTTAGGAACTCTGATCGTTTGTTTGACTCCAGATCTGCCAGAAAGCTGGGAGAAGCACGGCCTCTCTTTTGTCAAGTGAGGACCCCAGGCTAGGGGAGGGGGCTGGTTAGGGTCCCACAGCTGCCAGGGGGCACCAGGGAGGACCATTCAATCAGAGGGTGTGCGTCATGGACACTCGTTGCTTGTTACCTTGTGTCTGCTCCTGGGGTCCGTGGGAGTGTTTGAGTCTTTGTAAATCAGAGCATAGGTTCAGGAAGAGGACGTATGGCTTCAGATCCCAGCACCTGTCTCACAAGCTGGGCCTCTTTAGGCAAATTATCTAGCCAATCTGTGCTTCCTTTTCCTTATCTGTAAAATGGAAATAACAGTTTCTACCTCGCAGGTGGCTGGGAGGATTCAAGGAGAGGGTGCATGACTTGGGGCCGGGCGGTGGGGTTACCGCAGGGGCTGTCTTTTGCGTTTGGTGTGTCACTCTGCATTGTGGGCCAGGTGATACTCCATCAGCTACTGGTGTGTCCGCGGGGTGTTCTTATGTTGCGCTTGGAGGAGACACCTGGATACTTGCCTGATCTTCCTCTCTCAGGACTAGTCACAAGATCTCCCTGCACCATCCTCTCTGACCCGAGGTAATATGGCCCCGCCCCGAACCACGCCCCTCCCTAGCCCTCCAATCCCAACCGTGAAATCCTTAAGCCACGCCTCTCTGTCAATTCCGGGCCCGCCCCAATCCTCCCACAGAACGGCACGCCTCCCGCCCCGTCCGCTCTAGCCACGCCCCCTCCTCTCCAGCCCTCTCACCACCCCCTGGCGCCCTGGTCTAGGCCCCGCCCCCTCGGAGCTTCAATGGGGGGGGGGGGGGAGAGAGAGAGAGATTCAAAGACAGGTACTCAGAACTGGCAGGGTCCAGGGTCCCCTTCCTGGTCTGTAACATACAGAAGGTATAAAGAAAAAAGAGGAGGGCCTCCCCGGTGGCGCAGCGGTTGAGCGCTGGGTTGCGAAGCTGTCCGCAGCCTCTGCAGCGCCGGTTCGATCCCCGGCTGCTCCCCGGCCACCGGAGGAGGGTCCCACATGGCGCGCAGACCTCTCCTGCCGCCCGCTGCTCCCCTCAGCAGTGTCCTTCGGTCCTTCTGCCTGCTCTGCTCCCCGCTCTGGCTCTGGTGAATTCTCTCACCCTCCCGCGCTTCTGACTGTACCCAGTGCTTGTATAAATAAATAAATAAAAAGAAAAAAGAGGAGATGGAGAAAATGATACTTTATCCACTAAAGTCAACACATGCCCAGCTATAGTCTCACCCAGAACCGTGGGGAGGGGAGGTGGGGTCACCAAGTGAAGAGAGAGGGAGGCTGGCTCAGGGAGGGTGAGAAGGGGCTTCTGGGCCTCCCTCACCCTTCCTTGGATTTCTCTGGTTCTGGTTCTCTCTCCCTCTCTCCTCTCAGGGCTTCTGTTCCCTCCTCTCTGGGTCTGTGTCCCACACTCCCGGGCTCCCTGGTCTTTATTCCTCCCTCCTCCCGTGTCTGTCCTGTTTCTGCCTGTCTTGTGTTCTTCTCTCTCCCCAGTCTCTCTCAGCCTCTGTCCGCATCACTGGGTTCTCCCTCACTTCTCTGGCCTCTGGCCTTCCCTCTCTGTCTCTGGTTCTCCCTCTTTCTCTATGTCTTTTTTTTTTTTTTTTTTAACATTTTAAAAGGACAGGTTTATTAGGAAAAGCCGAGAGAAAAGAGAGGTACCTGAGTAGACACAGATGGGCAGGCCTGGGAGGAGAGCTGCTTGCATTTCTTTCTCCATCTCTCCTGCCTTCAGCTCTGCGTCTTCCTCAGCCCTCAGCTCCAAGGTTACAGACTATGAATCCGTATTTCCCATCAACACCATTCTGTGTCTCTGTTTGCGAATGGAAGTTTAGCGTGGGAGACCCGTGTCACTGCTGGGCTGGTGGAGAGACTTTTGGAAGGTGCTGGAGCCTGTGCTAATGTTGGTGGCACCAAAATGTGGGCGTGTTGTGCTTTGGATCCACATTGCACAGTTGTGTGAGCAGGAATTAACCTACTGACACTTAAGTCCCTGAGACTTAAGGTTTATTTGTAACAAACCGGTGTTACCTAACTCAAGATCACATCCAAGCTTTGTCCCCATCCCCAGAGCTGACAAAACTCCAACGCCAAAATTCCTGAAGCTCCAAGGTACATCCATGGCCCATGTGAGGGCGATGCCCTCTGACGATAAGACACAAGTCCTGACTCGGCCAGAACCTTACACCTACCCACATCCTGCCAAAAGCTGACTCACCATCTTAGAGTAATTGACCCTAAACTCAGCCTTTGATGTCAGCTAGACCCCTAGCCCTGCGTCCGTCATCAACCTGCACGCTGCTCCAACTTGTCCTTAATCTCAGCACAGTCCCCAACCCGAAAGCTCTGGCCTATTCGTAGCCATGATTCCAACCGGGCCTAAGTCTGTCTCTAATGTTGCTGTCCTTGATGCTGTCCCCAACCTTAACCCTCGTCTTGACCACAGATTCACTCTAACCTTGATCCTAGATCCAATCCAGTCCTAAATCCAAACCAGCCCTAACAGACCCTTGATTTGGATTCTAGCTAGAACCTGAGTCTGGGCCTTGGTTCTGTGCACTCAGGCCTGTCCCTGACGATGGCAAATAACCAAACAGCAGACCCCAACGTCCTCTTTATCAGAATCATAACCCGCAGGTCCAAAACAAACTCTACTGCTATCGATTGCTGCCATTCCTCACCTTAGCCCGGTTCTTAATTTCTAATCCTAGTTGTCACTGACTGCCATCTCTCCCGCCCCACATCCAGTCGGCCAGCAAGTGCGGGCGGCACTTCCTTCTACGACATCAGGGTCCAGCCACTCCTCTCCGCCCCCACAGCCACCATCATCTCCTGCCTGGGCTTCTGCTACTGTTACCTGCTCCCTGGGCTCCCTGTTGACCCCGCTGTCTTAGCTCCCCACCCGTTCAGGCTGTTCCCAACAAGAGACCAGTGGGATCCTGTTAACCCTTGAGTCAACTCATAGCCCTCCCTCGGGAACGCCCAAGCCTTCTCACACGTGTCACAGTCAAAGTCCTACATTGGCCCCTGAGACCCTAAAGCATATGGTCCCTTTTTCTCCTCTCTGACACGCTTCCTCCCACCCTCCCCTTGCTTACTCTGTGTCAGTCACGATTGCCTCTTTGCTATTGCATACAAACCACAGGCACATTCTACCCCAGGGCCTTTGCACTTGCTTTCTGATCACACGGAGTGTGTGTGTGTGGGGTGGGGGCAGAGGGGGCAGCAGTTACCGAGTGGCCCTTTCTGGGCCACAGATTCAGGAGTGTTCTGGAACCTCTGTGTCCTATACTAAGTCCCTTTCTGCTAGCAACGGCCCTAGTGGACTCTGTTCACTGCCACTGAGCAGCAGTGGGTGCTCAGAGAGGGAGAAACAGATGCAGACCGGAGCAGAAACTGGGAAGTGATTCAGAGAGGCAAGCAGAGAGAGCCCAGCCACCCTCTGTGCCTCCAGCAGAGGACGGGAATGAGACCCAGCCCTGTGGGATACAATGAATGAGGGGCGACCATGGAGTAAGTTATGATGAAAGGCACACCCAGAGAAATCTAGAAGGTAAACTGAGGCAGAGAGAAGTGCAAGCAGAGGCAACGGAAGGGGGTCTGAGTGACACAGAGACCCCTCCAGAATGTTGGAGTGGGAGTGAAGACAGAGAGGACCCCTTAAAAATGAGGCTTAGCAGTTGGAAGCAGGAGTGGAGAGAACCTGAGTGCAGCCCCCCCTACTTGCCAGCACGAAGGCCCAGCTGCTGAGGGCACGGTCTCCTGCAGGTGTCTCTTCTCTACCGCCTCATTGTGCCCCACGCGTAACAGTGGGCTGAGGAGGGGGAAGCGGCCCCAGGGCACTGCCCACCTCGCTGTCACTTGCCCCCAAGACCAGCCGCTGCTCCATGACTTGGAGGCCATAAGGTTGGCGACGCGACCACTTTGATGTCTGCGATTCCTGAGGGTAGAGGAAGATTGGGGACTAAGAGGAGTCCTGGAACAGAGAGGAAAGCGGAGGGGAAGGAGGGGCCTGAGGGACAGAACCGGGCCGTAGGCAGAGAGACGGGAGATGACAGGTACGGAGAGCGAGAAGGGGAGCAAAGATAGGGAGACCCCTTGGTACAGAAGGGTACAGAGGGCTGCTAGGCCTGGGAGATTCAGGATCCAGATGGTGGACTCAGATGGCTTAACTCTTTGACTTGTTTTCCTGGCTTTGCTGTTGCCCTGAGGTAAGTTTTCCTCACTCTAGGGCGATCAGAGACAGTGCAGGGTGCCCAGTTACACTGAAACTGCAGATAAGCATAAGTGGGACCCGATATTGCATGGGTCATTCTTGTACTTAGGAAAATTCTTTTTTTTTTAAATCTCTTACTGTGTGTATGCCAAATCTGGCAACTCTAGCTCCATCTTTTTTCCTGTTGATGCTTTTTTTTTTTTTTTTTTTTTGCATAGAAGAACTGGGGTACAGGCCAGAGGTGCAGGCGGGGGGTGGGGGATGAGAGGATCAGTGGAGACAGAGCAGGGAGCAGAGCAGGTGGACTGACTGACATACACTGCTGAGGGGAGCAGCGGGCGAGACAGGAGAGGTCTGCTGCGCCATGTGGGTCAGCTCCCTGGCTGGGGATCGAACTCGGGCAGTAGCAGTGCTAGTGCTGGGACTTAACCGCTGGGCTACCAGGGAGGCCCAGTATTTCCTTTGTTTCTTGTCCTTCCTTCTCTACTTCTTCTGCAGGAGCTGGCGCTGTTGTGTGTGGGTCTCTCTGAACCACTGGAGACTTCCCATACCCCTGCCAGGGGCCCTTCTCTCACCTGCTTGCCATCTCAGACCTGTTCAGCATCATCTGTCCCCCAGGCAACTCCTCCAACTTCTTTCTTCGTCCCAGTTCTCAGGGAGGACCCCTCTGCAACTCTCCCCACTACCACCCCCCTCCAGGGGCAGCTCGGAGGCTTCGAGAGAATTAGGAATTCCCCAGTACTCACCTATACCCTGACTTCCTTTCCTGCCCATCTCCTGGACCAGAGAGGTCATGAGAGTTTCCCAAAGTCACACCGCAGAATGAATAAAAACTAAATTCCACCCTCTTCCCCCAGATCCTTTGCAAGTCCCCAGCTTTCTGATGGAAAACTGCTCTGCTCTTTCTGAAAATGGCCCGGCTTGGGATAGTTCTGAATCCCAGCCAATACTTGTGGGCCACAGGGCAGGACTGTGAGTGCCTGTGACATAGAGGATGGTAAACTTTTGGGCATTTACTGTGTGCTAAGAGTTGGGGATACGGCTCATGGGCTGTATCTTGTGTGTAACAAGAACAGGGAGTTGTCCTGGTCATCGCTGTGTCCCCAGGTCTGAGAATATGGTAGGTGCTAGGTCTGTTGAATGAATGAGTAAACACACCCCAAGCAGCGGAGGACTCCTCTCCACAGGCCCCCTTTTTTCTTCACCCCGTCGCTGTCTCTCGCTCACTCGTCTAAGCCTATTTCCTTGGTTTCCATCTTTCTCTATCATCGTGTTACTGTTATTTTTAGCAGGAGGGGCCTTCCGGTGACCATCCCATGCTGAGCAGCTGTGTCAGGTGTGGATGGGGTGACCGGCTCTTGGAATCCTAGAATATTCCAGAAGAGCAGCCGTGTGGGGTGTTCTCCAGATGTGGAGACTAAGACCCGGAGAGAGGGCCCCAGTCACACTAGAACGAGAGCACTGGGCTCACCCTCAACCTCTCTCCCATCAGACGTCCTCCTGCTTGGTACAGCGTCACGGCTGCGTCTGACACCCCTAGACTGTCAGGGTATTAGTACTGAATCCTTACCACAGGAGTTGCAAACTTAAATGCCAGGCATGTAAGACATGAGCAGTGGGGGTGTGGAGGGGCAGTGACTGCCCACGCCCCACCACAGGCCAGGTGGCGACTGCCACCAAGAGGCCACGTCTGATTTCCCACGAGAGGCCTGAACTCACATCTTCAGAGGTCTCCCAGGTTTAACTGTCAGGCACCAACTTCTCACAAAACACTGCTTAGGTGAGATGAGGCAGGCCTGCCCACGGGCCAAGGGCCTGCCACCTCTGCCTTGTCCCACGGGCCGTGTTCTGTGCCAAGGAAGAATTTGCAGATGCCAGTGGAATGCATACTTGGGGGCGACTGAGATACTCGGGTCCGGGTTGCCCATGGCTTTCCCTCCAGCACCTAGGACAGCGCCGCGACTCAGGGCGGCTGCTGGCTTTAAGCGAATTGGTGCGCGGCACCCTGGGTTAAACCACAGAAGTAACATCCTTTTTCCAATCTCCGTTTTACACATGGGGAGTTGGAGGCCGTAGGGGAGGAAGCCCAGGACGCCACCGCAGCTCTGGAGCTGGGATTCCATCTCACCTGACTGCAGCCTGCCCTGCACCCTCCAGGCGCTCCTGGGGGCTGAGCGATGGCAATGCTGCGTGGGGGGCTGAGGGTCCCGGAGTGTGTGGGGGCTGTAGTGTCCAGTATGGGTGGTGGTGGGGTCGATTCTCCTGACGGGACTGAGACCCGGGAGGCTAAGTCTGGAGCTCTTGCTGCCCTGAAACACACCCAGTCCAGAGAGAACGCCCACCCCTCCTGGCCCCCCTCCCGGCCCATCCGCAGGGGCCCCCCCACCCTCCTCCCCTGGGTGCCCGGAGCCCTGGGGGAAGGGGCAAGAGTTTAGGAAGAGGGTGGAGGTGCGGGGAGGAGGGAGAGGGCAGGGGATGGGTTAAGAAGGAGTGTGTGATGTCAAGCAAAAAAGACAACATTAGACACAGATGCTGAGATGGCGTTTATCGCGGCAAAAAAAGGTGAAGTCGCCGAGGGAGAAGGGGTGGGGGAAGGGGGTGTGGTGGGGCCGGGGTGGGGCCATGGAAGCTAATACATGGTGCACTAGGTCACACGACGGACACTGGGGGGGGGTGGAGTGGGCGTGGCCCAGGCATGGCGATGCGGGGAGGGGAGAGGAGAGGGCAGTGGGCCCCAGCCAGGAGCTCTCAGAGGCGGTGGGGGGAGGCGGGCAGCGTCTCTGGTCGCAGGGGATGGAAGGAATCAATCAGAGGGGTTGAATGGAGGCACTGAGGCATGGCCACATGGCGGGTGGTCTGGGGCCAGGAGCTGGACGGCGGGAAGGCTCGGCAGGCGGGGGCCAGCCCTGGGCTTGGGCCTTTTCACGTAAGGACAGGGGCCGCCCCAGGGACCGGAGGGGTCCTCCGGTCTCCCCACTACCTGAGAGAGAGAACAGGCTTGGGAGAGGCTGGCTGAGGGGCCTACCCGAGATTCGGCAGTCAGTTCTCCAAAGACAGCCTGGCTCGCCCCCTGCTCCTGCCCTGTCTGTCCCAGGGAAGCGGAGAACGGAGTCTGACTCCTCTGACTCCACCGTGGCCTCGCCGAGGCCCCTCAGGGGAACGTGGAGGAGGGACCCGGCCTGCAGAGGGGGAAACGGGGTCATTCGGCCAGATACACCACCCACCGTTCTCCCAACGCCCTGCCCTGCCCAGGGACCTCTGGGCGCCCCACCCCCCAGGAATAATACTGCTCTCCGGACATTCTTGGCACCGGGGGCCGGGGAGGGACACGCCTGGGGGTTTTCCCAGACGGAACCGGGATGTGGGCCATGCCTCAGTGGCCTGGAATGCCAACACAAAGGAAAAAAAATGACTCCCCACGTCCCCTGGCTCAAACCCAGTACAAAAGTGACTATTTACAATGAAGGGGTGGGGAGTGGGGGGGCGACGGAGGGGCGTCAGAGCGGCCGCTCAGCAGGGAGGAGGCCACGGCCCCGACCCCCCCTTGGAAAGGGCCAGAGCCAATCGGCTGGTCACAAGGGGTCTCCATCCCCAGGCGGGGAGGACCCAGGGGTGGGGCGGCCTGGGTGGGGTCACGGTGGGGAGGCATGGGCGGTGGAGGAGATGGAAGGTAGCTACTGCCCCTCCCCGCCCCTCGCCGGACACACAGTTTTCCGTGGGATGGACACAGAAAGGGTTAATTAAAGAGTTCGATGAGCGAGTCTGACGGTCGAGTGGGGCGACCTGGAGCAATGAGGCCGCAGGTCCCGGTGGCCGGTGGTGATGGAGTCACTTAGAAGATGAGAGGTTGGTGGTTTTGGGGGTGGGGGGAGGAGGGGGAAGAAAGAGGTGGAGGGAGGACGAGGCGGTCTCCCCCGCGTATCTCTGGGAGGCGAGCGTGGCCTGGACTGGTTGAGAAGGGGTGAAACACCGGCAGCCTTCACCACCCCCCACCCCCCAGAGACTCCGCCCAGCTTTCTCCCGCCACCCAGCGGCCCCGACTCGACCAGCCGACGAACGCCCACCTGCCCCCGGCGCCTCAAGCCCCTTCCTGCCGGGGACCGCAGCGGAGAGCGAGAGCACCGCGACGGCCGGGCTGGAGTCCCGACCCCGGGGAGCCGCCGCCGCCGGCCACCCAGGGCCCCGGACCCGGACCCGCAGCGCCAGCCCGGCCTCCCCAGGACATCCAGGTCAGGCTTTCGCGCCAGCCAGGGGTGGGGGCGGGGCGGGCCCTCGGGGAACCCCAAGGCCAGCCTGGCTGTCTGGACTGGGGGCACCCATCAGCAGCCTGGGCGCCCCGTCGCCGGCCGCATCACCCCTCTGGGTTCACACAGTTTTCCACCGTCTGTCTACAGCGCCGGGAAGCCTGTCACTGCGCTACAGACCACCGGTGGGACACGGAGCAAGGGGGGGATGGAGGCACAGGAGGGACAACCACAACACAGGGGTGTCGGGGATCTGGAGGTTAGGAAGGAAGCAGACGGACCACCCCGAGGAAAGTGGCACCGGGTTGTTCCCAGTCCAGGTCCACGATCGTCCCTAAGTCGGCCCTTCGCACACTCCACCGGGACACCCCTGACGCCCCGCGCGGCCCGGCGGGCGGGAGAGAGAAGATGGCACGTCCGCCTTCTGGCCCCCTAGTGATTATTGCAGTGAGACTCCTTGCCCATGCGGAGATGGCTGGGGCAGGGCAGAAGGTGGTGGCTGGGGCAGGTTGGCTCAGAGCCCCCCTGAGATGGGGGATGAAGGTGAATTTGGCACATTGAACCCCTTTTTGTAAGTGCTTTGAGGTCCTTCTCTCCATCAGCTGGCGCTGCCCCTTGGCCAGCGGACAAGGGGCGAAGCTTATCTGCCCCTCGCCAGTTTCTACAGATTCGCCTGCCAGCGGCCAGTGGGGTTAGTTATGCCCGGCTGGTGGAATTTGGGGGATCCAAAAGCTTAGGGGTTAAATGAAGGGGAGTTTTTTTTCTGTCTTTTATTTTTTTCTTACAAATATTCTAAGAAAAATCTGGGGTGGGAGGGGTGAGGAAGGGGGACCCACTTTAGCTAAGTGTCCACAGACCTCTTCATTGCCTCTCGGGGACCACCTCAGGGGGAGATGGCCCCTGCGCCCCTCCTCCCTGCGAGGTTCCCTCCCCCAGCGGCTCAGTTCCAAGGAAGTTTGGCACTTTTTTTTTAATGAATGAGGAAATGGGGGGCGGGGTTGAGAGAGTCAGGAGAGGGGAGACTGACATGACGAAGATAGAGACGGGACAGGCAACAATGCGGGCCACAGGGAGAGAAAGTGGAAAGCCATGGGGGAGCAAGAGGAGCGGGGGACACTGGTGCATGGGGGGGAGGCGGGGGTGCAGGGCGAATGGGACGGAAAGGGGGAACAGTTGGATGCAGCGAACACTTATTAAGCACCTCCGCGGTGCTGAGGAGCAGGGTGCGTGGAGGCCACTCAGTCTCAGGTCTGACTGGCTACGAGGGAGGGAGGGGAAAGAGGCTATGGGTTTTTCAGTGATCCCCCTGGGGACCCCACCTCTGTGTCCCTTCTGGACAAACTGCAGCACAAAAGATCGAGGTCAGGTTGCAGAAGGGACCTTGGCAGAGTGAGTGGCCCAGGGTCAGTGGGGACGGGGGTGTGGCTCTCCGCTCCCCAAGCTAGCAGACTACTTCTCAGCTAGCCCTAGATGGCGGGGTGCGGGTCCCCGAGATACATAAACAGGAGGGGGTTGTCACACAGATACCTCATGGGAACACTTTCCAGGAGGCCCAGCCTCCAGAGACGTGTCTGCGTGAGAGGAGCACTGGGCCCGCTGTCTGGACCCGGACTCCCAAGGATTGGGGGTACGGAGAGCATCCCACCAGCAGCGCAGGGCTGAGGGAGATGCAAATGATATGCAAATGATATGCAAAGGAGACTTCAAATCCAATCGCCCCACTCCCAGACCTTACTTTTAGGTTCCTGGCTCCTTCCCTTCCTAATGGGAGCCTGGGGGGCTTCCTATCAGGGGGCCTGGGGGCTTTGTAGGGGGACATTCCAGCTAGACACTGCGATACCCACATGTGGGTGGAGATACTGTGAAATACTGAAAGGTGTTTTGCAAGGTGGAAGGGGCAGCGATGGCCCATGGGGCCGCCCACCTCCCACCCCAGGAGCCCCAGCTTCGGGAGATATGTACAAAGTTACAGCAGAATTGTTTTGGCACTCAGATCTCCATCTGGGTTCAGTCTGGAGATTAGGGGGCAGGGCAGCAGCGATGGGGGATGGGGAAAGGGGCCTGCCCCCCACCCTGGAGCTGCAGAGGACGCAGGAAATGTCCCCACGGTGCCCAAGGACAGCCTCCCGGCGGGGGGGAAAGGCGGGTGGGAAGTTCAGTGCAAGGTACCTTGAAGGCTATTGCTTTCTAGGGATTTTCACATTTTGATTTGGGGGTGGCTCTCT
This sequence comes from Talpa occidentalis, assembly GCF_014898055.3. NCBI lineage: Eukaryota > Metazoa > Chordata > Mammalia > Eulipotyphla > Talpidae > Talpa > Talpa occidentalis. The sequence continues at coordinate 44,619,572 of NW_023601754.1, forward strand.
AGCAAGGGGCAGGGGTCTCTCAGGCTCTAGGGGTAGGAATTGTCTCTGGCTGTCCTTCCCTCCCTCTGTGGGGGGAGAGAGACCAGGAGGCCAGATTCCCCCACAGCCATGGAGAAGAGAGGGGCCTGGAAGACCTAGGAAAGGGACAGGTGGGGGAGAGGGCGGGTGTGGGGTGCCCCTCCCCCAGAGATGCTGATGATGGAAAACCAGGGCGCCAGGGGCCCTGCTTTGGGTTGGAGAAAGTGGAAGTGGTCTCCAAAGGGGAGGGGGAGCTGGAGGGTGAGGTGGGTCTCAGCTACCCTAGATGCACTGGGTTGTCAGGCCCTACGGTCTCAGCCCGCTGACCTGGCGGGTCCTCGGAGCTGACCCCGCCCAAGCCACTCTCAGGACGGCCCGGCTGGGCAGACTCGCACAACAGTCCAGCTCCTCAGAGCCCCGTGAGAGCACCGAGACACGCTGAGCCATCAGACACCACCAGAGATCTCCAGCTCACTGGAAGCCACCAAACCAATCGAATCCGTTAGCCCGCGGGAAGCGTCCTGGCCCAAGCGACCCGGCCATTTCACCGAACTCCACGCCGGCCACGCGGGCCCGACAGAGCCGCCACACATCGGCTCACCAGACTCAATGAAACAAAGCCACGCAGACACAAGCATGCACACAAAAGGCAGGGGTGGGAATGAGGGTCTTTAACCGCCTGTTTTCACTGGCTCCACCTCCCACCCCTCCCTGCCAGGTGAGTTCACAGACTTGGGGCGCTTGCATGGAGGGGACCCTGACAAGATGGGGAGCTTTTCCTTAGAGTCCCCCAGATTACATCCGACTCCCATGCCTTACTCTCCTCCTAGGAAGACCCCCAGGCCCAGACCCAGCGGTGTGGGTGGAGGAGGAGGGTCGGGGACTGGCCTTGGCCTGGTACAGAAGCGCCTGCTCCATCCCAAGGACGAGCCAGGAAGTAATCTGGGGACCCTGCAAGAAGCGCACGCCCCGAGATCTCACGGAAGGAACCTTCAAGGAAGGTTCACTGAGACATCACAGGCGGCACCTGTCTCTCCTATCATCGCAGGAAGCCGCCTCTGGGGAACTACTCCCTGTGGCATCAGGAGTGCCGGGAACACCCCAGAAAGTACTTGACTCAGTGACATCACAACAGGGCTCTTCAGTCCCGTGACTTGGGAAGGGGCAGCGGAGCGGCCGCGGGAAGGCGCTCCAGCGCACGCCAGAGCTCGGCCTCCGCCTCAGCCTCCTTCCCAGCGGGCACCGCGCCCCGCCGCCCCTCCTGTCACAGCCTGACAACAAAAGAGCGAAAAGTCCCACCAGGTGGGGCAACCATCGTGGGGGGAGAGTAGCTCAGAAAATCTGGGGTCCCTGCTCCAATGCCCCACTCAGCTCAGACGCCTCTGCTACCCCTCCTCCCATCACGCCCCTCGTTTCTGGAACTGAAAGCAGGAGAGGTGGGTGTTGCTCTAGGTGACCCAGAGGCTTCCTCCCCTCCTCCCATGTGGAAACAAAAACTTAGAAAGGGGGAAAAAAATCCTTACCGGAAAAAAAAAAAAGGAGGGAAAGAAAGAGAAAATAACGCTTTGTTTTCTATTAAAATCAACAAAATGCAATATATACAGATATCACACAGACCTGGGCCCTGGGAGGGGGGCAGGCCCAGTCAAGCGGAGGGAGGGAGGAAGGAGGGGTCCGGCCGGGGCTGGGGAGGGAGCTTCTGGGCCCCATCCTCAGCCATCACTCAAACCTGCCTAGGACTACCAGAAGGGGGGCGCAGTCAGGCCTACCCCAGCCCCATCCCACGAGAGCAGGACGACCCACGCTGAGGTCAGGAGCAGGGAGGGGGAGGACGGAGAGGAGGAGGGGGAGGCGGGAGGAGGGTGGGAGCACACACCACAGGCCTCATCCCACTTTCTGGGGGTTTGAGGCCCTCACTCCCTGCTCGTAGGTGACCCGCTGGCTGATGAGGTATTGAGCGGCTTGCGTGGCCGCGGGGCTGCCGGTGATGGTGACCCGCCGGTTCCGCGTGCCGGGCAGGAACTCGCCCTTCTTGGAGATCTGGATGCGGGCGCCTGTCAGCTCCTGGTACTCCACCAACGTCTTGCCCCCCTTGCCCAGGATGGCTCCCACCAGGTTCTCAGGCACCGCGATCTCCACCAGCTCCTTGGCACTCTCGGCTGCCAACTTCTCCGCCGTCAGGAAGCCCCCGGCCGCCCCGGCCGCAGCCGCAGCGGCCACCAGCGGCCCCCCCCCTCCACCGGCTCCTCCACCGGCGCCAGCCCCGAGGTAGCCGTTGGCAGCTGCGGCCAAAGCGAAGGACCCGAGGGCTCCGGGTGGCGGGGGTGGAGGTGGGGCGGCACCTCCGGCGGGCCCGGCCCCAGCCTCCCCAGCGTAGGAGGCCAGGAGGTTGGCAGCCGCCGCGGCTGCAGGGTTGGCACCGGCGGCCACAGCGGCCAGGACCCCGGAGGCGGCTGCCGAGTTGAGGCCCAGGCCGAGGGAGTTGGTGTTGTAGCCGTAGCTGGCCAGGGTGTTGAGCGCCGTGCTGATGGCCAGCAGGTCGGTGCCCGAGAAGGCAGGCAGGGCGGCAGGAAAGGCGCCCACGCCCGCCAGCCCCGCGGGGCCCAGCAGGCCCGAGGCGGCGGCGGCAGAAGCAGCGGCCGCGGCTGGCAGCACATCGGCCGGGCTGGCGTACGGTGAGCCGGTGGGGTTGGAGTTGGCCACGGGGCCAGCCACATTGGCATAGCTGATGTTGAGGCAGCTGCTGCTCTGTGGGTCTTCCTGTACCTTCTGCACGATGGCGCTCACGGCCTTGTGCACCTGCTCCGGCTCCCCGCTGACGGTCACCACGCGCTCCTGCAGGTTGATGCCCTCCGGCTTCTGGGACAGCTGCACCCAGGCGCCCGACTGTTCCATCACGGCTTTCACCGTCGCGCCCCCCTTGCCGATGATCAAGCCCGCTGTGCTGTTGGGGACGATGAGCTTGGCCTGCGTGGGGAGCGAGAGGGTGGGTCTTTAGGGTGGTCTTTGGTGACACCACAGCGACTTGAGGCTGAGGTCTGCAGTCTCAAGTCATTCCGCCCCTGCTCCCAAGTTTCCAAATCCCACCCAGCCTGCTGCCTCGGTGCGCACCAGCGAGGTCCTACTGGTTGGTTAAAAACATTGCAACACTGCTGGATTGGAGCTAGGATTCCAGGCCCTTCAGCAGCCTCTCCACCACCCTGGCGCCTGCCCCTGGTGCCCGGTCCTGTCCAGCTAGCAACTTACTGGCTGGCCCACTGGGGGGCTTTCAGGACTCTGCTCCAAGCTGATACCTGTGCCCACGCCTTCCGTATAAATCACTCTGCCTTCCAGCCCCTAAAGGGCACCAACAGAATCCTTTTTCAGGCGAGCCACTGGAGGGCTGAGAGGTGAAAAGATTTGCCCCAGGTCGCTCAGAGAGTGAAGGAGCTAACGTCCAGCCTCAAGGGTCCTGGTCCATCGGGCTTCCCTCTCTATGTCATGGTCACTCCTTAACCTCTGTTGCTAGGGGCTGAGCGGTGTCCCCCAACTCCCAAATTCCTGTGTTGAAACCCTAAGCCCCAGGACCTCAGAATCTGACTGTATTTGGGGACTGGGTCTTTAAAAGAGGCACTGAAGGCTGAGGGAGTCATTAGCATGAGCCCTGATCTAGTGACCCGGATGATGGTGTGAAGCACAGAAGACAGCCGTCTACCAGGAAGAGACCTCAGAAGAAAGCAGCCCTGCCCACACCCTGATCCTGGGCTTCAGGCCTCCAGAACATGTGACCAAGCATTTCTGTTGTTGGAGCCCCGGGCCTGGGGGCCTTTGTCATGGCAACCCTGGCTAAGGCTAACGAAGACAGTGGCCTTATCTGTTAAACAACGAGAACATCAAACCTTTCACCAGAGAAGGCAGAGACTTAGAAGACAAGGTCACTCCAAGATGGGAAAACTGGCCACTTATAGTCAACGGTGCAGGGCAGCCCCGGTGGCCCCCGGGGCTGATGGTCTGTACCCTGTTGGGGATGTTTCAAAAGCAAGCACCTCCTTTCACACTCCACAAGCAACTTTCTACCTACAGTCCTCCTCGGTTCTTCCCACATCCTCAGACTGTGGACTCCCCACCCGCAGGTCAGACCCCGGGGGAGCTGGGGATGTCTGTGGGGTCAGTTTTGGTGGTAAGAGGGTGGGTGGATGTGGGCCTTCGTTCAGTAGGTGAGGCCACCCTGTGACCCCAGGGGGAGAGTCAGTTCCAAGAACTGCCTCGGGTCAGGGATGACTTCTGAATGTGCCACTGGCCATTCCTGCTGGCAAGAGGCTTGTCTGTGAAGCTCTGAGTCCAGAACCGGGTCACATGACACACGGAAGCCACGTGGTCCTTCAACACTAGGGGTTAGAACTGTGGGGCCCACTTCGGCTGGGATTTTCTGGTAAACAGAGGACATAAACTTAGGGTATGGATCAATATGGCCCTGTAGTGTATTTTCTACTCCTTACAGTTTTCTTAATAATGCTGCCTTTTCTCTAGATGATTTTATTGAATGAATAGAAAACATACAATATAGATAACGCATATAACATACAGAATAGGTGTTAATCAACAGTTTATATGATTTATAGGCTTCTGGTCAACAGCAGGCTATCAGCTGTGACATTTTGGGGGGAGTCAAAAGGTATATGTGGATTTCTGAGTACCCAGGGGATCGGGGCTCCTCACCCCCACTTTGTGTTGGGGTCAACAGGCCGCGTATTTTTTTTTTTTTAAGATTTATTTATTTATTTATGCAAGCACTGGGTACAGTCAGAAGCGTGGGAGGGTGAGAGAATTCACCAGAGCCAGAGCAGGGAGCAGAGCAGGCAGAAGGACCTAAGTATACTGCTGAGGGGAGCAGTGGGTGGCAGGAGAGGTCTGCGCGCCATGTGGGACCCTCCTCTGGTGGCCGGGGAGCAGCCGGGGATCGAACCGGCGCCGCAGAGGCTGCGGGCAGCTTCGCAACCCAGCGCTCAACCGCTGCGCCACCGGGGAGGCCCAGCCGCATATTTTTTTTGAGCACGGTTTTAAGATTTACTGAAAATCCCAGGACTGTAACTCCCAGTAAATCAAGGGAAAACTGTACTTTGCTCTGCTCTGAACTTTGTTAGGAGGCCTTCCTTTCAGAAGACCCTGACCTCAGCAGCACCAGCCGTGCGTCGGGGGGGTCTCCAGCACTGCACGCTGGTAGCCACCCGTGGCCTGTCTTGCTCGTAGGGCTCATGTGATGTTTGAGCGGCTATTTCAATATTTCTTAGCTGTGGTTCTGGCTGAGCGTTTACATATTCAAGTTCATCTTATTTTAAAATAAATAAACTCCCTTTTATTTCTCCCTTTATTTTTAAGTTTTAAAAGATTTATTTATTTTTTATACAAGAGCTGGGGTACAGGCCAGAGATGCAGGGGGTGAGAGGATTCACCAGAGACAGAGCGGGGAACAGAACATGCAGACTGACTGAAATGCACAGCCCAAGAGAGCAGCGGGCGAGACAGAAGAGGTCTGCTGCATCATGTGGGAATCTCCCTGGCCGGCCGGGGATTGAACTCGCGCTGCAGAGGCTGCGGACAGCCTCACAGTGCTGTGCTCAACCCACTGCGCCACTAGGGAGGCCCTATGAGTTAAAGAAAATGTACATTGGTACAACGGAAGATTATTTGTCAACCACTGTAAAGAAATGAGGAACGAGCCCAAGCTACCTCCTGGATGAATCCAGAGAACACCGGGGAGGCCCAGCCGGAAAGAAGCCAGGCACCGACAGCCACAGAGTGTGCGCTCAGAAGATGCACAAAAGGCAAATCTCTAGGGACACAAAGTCAATCAGAGGTGGCTCAGGGCTGGGGGAGGGGAGTTGGGGGGCTCACCATAGCAAAGGGGATTGAGGTTTCTTTTGGAGGCAATAAAATATGGTGATGGGGACCTCGCTGGTGGCGCAGGGGTTAAAGACAGCGCTATCAAACTGCTGCCAGCCACTATAGCATGAGTTTGATCCCCGGCCCGGAAGCAATATACATGGTGCAGCAGACCTCTCCTGTCTCCCCGCTGCTCCTCTCAGCAGTGCATTTCAGTGGATCCGCCTGTTCTGCTCCCCACTTTCTGGTGAATCCTGTCACCACCTGCAGCTCTGTCCTATACCCCAGTTCCTGTATGCATAAATAAATGAATCTTTAAAAAAAATCATACCAATATTTGTTCTATCGACACAGGTTCTATGTGTATATATACACAGACACATGCATATAAGATCTATATGTCTAGCATGATTATTATATACATACACATGAATATATACATATATGTGTATAATTGCAGAAAATAAAGTGGGTATGGAAAAATATTTATAGGAGAAAAGAACCATCGGCTCTGACAGTGTCGAGTCAAGAACTACTGCTCTATAAGCTCTGTTCCCCGTAAGTCCCCCTAACTCTTCTCCACACCCCGCAACCCCACCTGACTCCACTGCTCCAACTTGCCAAGCCAGGTCCAGACTCAGGGCCTTTGCAACCGCTCTTCCCTCACTGAGAATGCTCTCCCCCTGGAAAGGCGGCTCACCGCTCCTTTTTCTTCTGGTCACTGCATTAATGCTCCCCCTCTGGGGGACCTCCCCTGACCACCTGTTTATCAAAACCTGTTTATTTGCCTGTTCTGTAGCCCCAGCACAGACTCCTTCAGACTCACACCCAACCACTATCCTCACATCTCTCAGATGATGTTGTACACACACCTCAAACTCATAGTCTAAAGCAGAATCCCTCATCTTCCTCCTCAGATGTGTTCCTGCCATGGTTTTCCTCATGTCCATACAGGAAAAACGCATCCTTCCACCACTCGGGCACAACGCTTGGGAGTCCTCACTCACCCTCACACTCAACATTTGATCAGCAACTCTGTGGGCTCTGCTTTCAAAATCTATCTTCACCTATTCTATTCTAGATCAAGAGACCCAGCAGGTAGAAAAGCCAAAAGCAGTGTGTGAACACTGACTGCATCTTGGACAGAAAAATATTCTATAGATATAAAGAGATTTTGGAACAACTGAAATATGAACTTTCCGGTAAATAATTGTATGGAATGAAGTGTTAGTTACTGTAGGTGTGACAATAGTCATATAATAATACAGGAGACTGTTCTCATCAGGAGATATATACTGAAGTAGTTGGGATGAAGTGACATGAGGTCTATCACTTGATTGCAAATGGATCAGCAACAAAACAAAACCAAACCCCAAAACCAAACCAACCAGTGTGTGTGCATAGGTAGGGGTGTGTGTGTGTGTGTGTGTGTGTGTGTAAAGAGAGAAAGCAAATGTTAACACTTGCTGAATTCAACTCCAAGGTATAGGAGTTCCTTGTACTATTCTTTTTTTTTTTTTTTTTAAAGATTTATTTATTTATTTATACAAGCACTGGGTACAGTCAGAAGCGCGGGAGGGTGAGAGAATTCACCAGAGCCAGAGCAGGGAGCAGAGCAGGCAGAAGGACCGAAGTACACTGCTGAGGGGAGCAGCGGGCGGCCGGAGAGGTCTGCGCGCCATGTGGGACCCTCCTCTGGTGGCCGGGGAGCAGCCGGGGATCGAACTGGCGCTGCAGAGGCTGCGGGCAGCTTCGCAACCCAGCGCTCAAACGCTGCGCCACCGGGGAGGCCCCCCTGTACTATTCTTTATTGAACAATTTTAAAATAATAAGTCAGGAGGAAAAAATATGCCTCAGTATTCCTTTTCCTTCTTCTCTGCTTTAATTTCCTTTATAGCATTTTCCACTCGCTGACTTCTATACATTTTACTTATTTACTTGTTTATCTTCCTTGTCCCCAGGAAAGAATTTAAGATCTACAAGGGAAAGATTTTTGACTGTATTTTTTAAATACTGGCTTCCCAATGCCTAGAGGGTAATTGGTACACCCTTTGCAAAGGGTAGGTGAGTGAATGAAAAAAGGAATGAGGGGCCTCCCCTGGTGGCACAAGGGGTTAAGATGCAGCACTACAAAGCTATCACAGCCACTGCAGCATGAGTTCAATTCCCGGCCAGGGAGATACCCACATGGCGCAGCAGACCTCTCCTGTCTCGCCTGTTGCTCCCCTCAGCAGTGTATTTCAGGCAATTCACCTGCTCTGTTCCCCACCCTGCCTCTGGTGAATCCTCTAACCCCCTACAACTCTGGCCTGCACCCCAGGTCTTGTATGCATAAATAAATAAACTTTAAAAAAAAAAAAGAGAAAGAAAGAAGAATGATGACAAGCCCAAGCAGGAATGGGATTGGGTGGGGGTAGCCCATGTAGCTCATCTGGTGGTGTGTGTGTGTTTGTCTGTATTTGTTAGGGTTCTGTGCATTTGCGGAGCCAAACACAGCCTGATATGAGTTTTTTAGATGGAAATACTAATTTGTAAAATGCAGAACATTTTAGTTTAGAAATGTTGGCAACCTCTTGCAAATCTCTACGAATGCTGTGTAGTAGTAGCCAGGCTACTGGCTTCAGTGTTGCCCACAAATCCCTGCTTTAGACTCTGGAGATACCTGCACAGGTACAAATGTTGGCTCCACTGTTGATGTTGGCGGAAGGAACCTAAACTCACTGAGACTCAGTTTTCTCACCTGTAAAATGAGGGGATCTCTATGTCCTCCAAGGGATGATTGTGAGGCCTACTTGAGGCGATGAATGATATAATGGGATTGAATTTCACAATTCGGGGGAATTGAGTATGACTGCCCTTTAGGTGACTGACTTCAGCACATGCCAGGCTACACACAGCTACTTCCGCTCTGTCCTGCTTCTGTTTGGCCCCTGGGAACAAACTGTCATATGTTCCTTCAAACAAGCACCATTTGCTGAGCACCTATGATGCACCAACATAGGGTGCCATGTGATTGTGCAATCAATATGGTAACAGTGTACCATCATAGGTACTCAAGAAATGGTTGTTTCCATGGTTACCCCCATGGGCTGATCTGGATTCAAATCCTATACCTGTGTTATAGCCACTTTGGAAAACAGCCTGGCAGTTCTTCAAAAAGTTAAAGAACTTTTAACTTTTTGGTGGCACAAGGGGCTAAGTCTCAGACTATGAAGCATCCGCAGCCTCGGTAGCACGAGTGCGATGCCCAGCCTGGGAGCTGACCCATGTCGCGCAGCAGACCTCTCCTGCCTCGCCCGCTGCTCCCCTCAGCAGTGTATTTCAGTCAATCTGCCTGTTCTGCTCCCCACTCTGTCTCTGATAAATCCTCTCACTCCCACACCTCTGGCCTGTACCCTAGTTTTTGTATGAATAAATAAATAAATCTTTAAAAAAAACCCAAAAAGTTAAATGTAGCTTTATGATAGGCACCAACAATTCCATCCCTAGGTATATACCCAAAGGAACTGAAAATACATGTCCACATGTATGTTCATAGTGGCATTACTCATAATAGCTAAAATGGTGGGCCAACCCAAATGTCTCTCGACTGATGAGTAAACTAACAAGATGAGGTCTATTCACACAGTGAAATATTATTGGACCACAAAAAGGAATGGAATAGGTATATGGTACAATGTAGATGAATCTTGAAAAGGTTATGCTAAGGAAAAGAAGCCAGACATAAAAGGTCACATGCTCTACCATTAAATTAATATAAAATTCCAGAACAATCGAATATACAGATATCAAAAGCAGATGTGTGGAAGGGACTGGATGGGGGTGCTAGGGGAATGGAAAGTAACTCCTGATGGAGATGGGGGTTCTTTCTGAGGGGGTGAAAATGTTTTGGAATTGGATAGTGTCAAACTTTGCAAATATACTGACACCCACTGAATTGTGTACACTTTGTAGTGGCAAAGTTCACGGTATGTGAACCGTATCTCAATACAGTTGTTATTTAAAAAAAAATTCATCAGGAAAAAAAATGTCCTACAAGCTGAAGGGACTGTACAGAATATACAAAATCAGACCTACATGCAAAGGAGTGTTGGTAGGTGAGCACATCTCAGGACAACGGGGAAGGATGTGACCTTTTCATCCAACAAACTGTTCACTGAGAAATGGGGAAAGCAAGTGCCATCACCTCTCTGCGCTCTGGTATCTTGTTTCCGACATGGACATAACCACAGAGACTCCATACAGTTACTGGGAATATTCACCTCTGGAAAACCCTCAGAAAATGGTAGCTGCCTTTGTGTTGAGCCCAGATTGTAAAACCACAGCACCTTATAGAGTATAAATTCTTTAGAATCCTGGGTTCCTGGGATATTAGAACAGTAGAATCTTAGGATCTATGCCTAGAATTTTACAATCACAGAATCATAGAATTGTAGTAGTTTTAGAGCCAGGATTATTTTAGAGACCATCTGTTCGAAGGATTTGCAAATATGGGGAGATTTTCAAATAATAATAGTAATATTAATATTAATAGTAGCAGCAGCAGCTACCAGTGCTTACCACATGCCAGGTAATATTATAGACACTTTCATGTAGTAACTTAATCTTTGCAACATCCGTACAAGGTAGGGACTGTTATCATTGTCGTTTACAGATGGGGATGGAGGCACAGAGAGGTTAGGGAACTCGTTCATGTTCACACAGAGGTAGTGCAGGATCTGATCCCAGGTCAGAGCCCCGGTTTAGATTCCTAGAATGGTGATTCAAGTGTTTCTATCTGGGACCCAGGGATGTGTATTTAAGCTACCCAAATGACCCAGATACCAAGGCAAAGAACCACTGGTCTGGTCCAGAGCTGGCAAACTGATGGTGTTCAGGCCATGGCCAGCCCACAGCAACACGGTGTTTTAAGAACCAAGTCAACCTTTAGAAATCACTCGACCTCAAACAGATCTCGCTTCTGATGAGGAGTCCGGGTGACGTGGAGGCATTGTGTCTACCTTTCCAAAGGGTGAGGGTCAAGTGCAGCTGAGTGGCAGCTGCCCCCTGTAGGGATGGCACAATGTCTCCATCGTGAGGCCATAGTCCTCAGCCCTTTATGATCTCTTCCTGAGATCCAGAGGCATTTAAAAGTCCCAGAGGCATTTAAATTTATAAACCCTGGTTTGGTCTAGCTCCCATGCTATAAGGAAAGGGAAACAGAGGCTTACCGAAGGGCAGGGGGCCTGGAGTAATACAGCAAGTCCAAGGCAAAAAGGGAAAAGAACTGACTCAAAAATCCCATACCAACAATAACGACGGCAGTGTATGTTAGGCATACATTGAGGATAACCCCTAAGTGTTTTTCAGACATCAATGAACACCAACTGCTGCCCTTAAGCGAGTACCACGAGAAATCTCATTTTACCAGTGAAAAGAATGAGGCTTAGAGAAATCAAGTCACTTGCTCAAGGTCATGCAATAAGATTCAACTCAGTATTGGACTCGAGGATCTGAGCCTGTGGCAATTATTTCTCACTTTCCACCCCCCAGTAGTCAGGCAGAGGATAAATTCTGCTTCTATAACCTTGCCACTCCACTATCTCAGAGTTCCTGTGGATTAGGGGATGGGGTGGGAGGCTTAGGCACAGATGGTGCTCACCCCGTGAAACCCGCACAAAGTCTCCATGACCCCTGAGCCCCTTGTGGCTGCGACCAAGGCAGAGTAAGCTGTGGGTAAGCTGTGGTTTGCTGGTGGGGAGGGATTCGGAAGCGAGGAGCGGAACCGCTTCAGCACCAAGGACAGCAGCCGCGCTCCAAGCCCCAAGCCCGCCGATCTTTTTTGGGTAGCGACCCGCCCAGCAGCATTCTTCCACGACTTTCCGCCCCCAGTTTCCCCAAGAGCTTGGGGAAACAGGCCCGCGGTCTCCCCCCGCCTCTGGGAAACAAGAACTCCCCAAAATTCCATACTCCTACCACGGCCCCCTTGGGAGATTTAAGGCCTTGCGTGCCGTGCGCCTGTACACCGGAGCGGGAGGGAGAGTGCGCAGCAGCCCCGCGTTCCTCCTCCCGCTCGCCCCCTACTGGTCAGGGCCGCACAGCCGGGGACTTAGCTGCGAGCCCACCTGTCCCGAGCGCACCGTGGCCATGGCAACCGGAGAGGACCAGAACGCCATTGGTCCGCTCACTGCCACACCTCTACGCCACCGCTTCCGCGTAACCAAGGCAACCTGGAGGCACTGCCCTCCTCCTTCCACCGCTCCCGGAGAGGGCTGTGTAGGAGGGGGGCACGCCCCCCTTTCCCCCCACAAAGGAAACACCATTTCCCCAAAATGGTGACTACTCTCTTCCAGCAATTAACGGAAGAGAGGGAGTAAGAGGCCATTTCTAAGCGCTTCTGGATGTGGCCTGGCCGACACTGAGGTCACTTCCGGTGAGAGCAGGAAGTGGGAGGCAGGTTACCCTGAAAGACAATGGAATGAAGTGGAAGAAGAGATCTAGAGAATAACACGAAGTGGGTAAAAGTAGGGGGCCTGGGCCAAATTCATCTTCATGCCTGGAATCAAGCCCCTTGCAAGCAGTCCGGCATCCACAGGATGATGCCCTAGTGCCACTAACCACTCCTACTGATGGATAAAACTTCTTATCAGCATTGTCCCATAGAATCCCACCGTGATCCAGTGATGTGGTAGGAGGGATTCCTCCCGAACCTCACCAGCTTTAGAGAAACCCCGTCTCTGCCTGTGCTGACCTGCTTGGCTCTGTCGGGGTTCATCGTGGTTTGGGGTTGAAGGATGTTGACCACCTCAGGCTTGGTCATTGCTTGTGGGATTTCTCGGACCTTCTCGGCAATAAAGCTGTGCACAGCATTCAAGGCCTCTGCTGTGCCCTGTACCAGGCATACTCGCTCTGTGGTTCCTGTTGAGCAAGGGAGAGAGAGGGCACACTCATCAGACAGGACTGGGGACATTCCTGAGAGACAGGCCCCATTTAATGGAAAGAGAAAACAGTTGCAGAAAGTGGACCTGACAGGTCCCAGATCACGTGGTAAGCCTGGGCAAGCTGGCATGAGCTCCTGGGCTGTGATGGGTAACTGGAAGAGTGAGTGGAATCCCTGCTTTATAATCTTGTGTTTCATCTCCCTCCCCTAAAACCACCCCAGGGGATGGAAGAATGATGCTTAAGTGCTTTGCGATGCCCAAGGCAGCCTGGGCAGGGGAGACAGGGCTCAGCTGCCTCTTCCCAGTCCTTGCTGGCTCCCGGTTGCTTTGGCAACCATTCACTCACTCCCCCCTCCTTCTGGAAGCGGAGCGCTCAGGCCTGCAACGGTTGCCACAGTAACTGGAACCCCCTTATCGGTCAGACCGGGTCCTCAGCCCACCCCCAGGGGGACGAGGGACGAGGCCCCGTTGCTGTGGCAACCTCTGAAAGCCTGCAGCAACAGCCTCTGGGCTTTTGGAGAGGATGGGGAAGGGCTGGGGGATGGGGGAGACAGAAGAGAGGCCTGAGTGCTTCCCTGGACCCACCAGATGGAGGGCCAGGGGTGGGGGAGGGCAGGGGTGTGGATAGGGGAGAGCATAGTGGGTCAAAGGCAACTCGTTGAAGAGTGGGGACTGGGGAACTGAGGAAGCAGGTGGGGTGGGTGCCTTTGCTATAGAATCTCCAGATATTGGCTGCGGTTCTGACCTGGGCATCTTTCTCATTAGCTCTGTGTGTGTATGTGGGGGGTGAGGGGGTGGGGTAGAGGGAAGAGACGCTAACCCTGGCTGTGGTATGTGGGTGTGGGATATGTGGGTGTGGGAGACAGATTCTGGGTGACAACGTGGTCAGTGTGAGTATATCTGTGAGGCTGCTGGAGAGGTGTGTGTGCGTGTATGTGTGTGTGCACGCACATGCGTGCATGTGTATACTTGGGCAGTTCTAGTGGATTATCTTCATCTGTAAGAGAAAGAGCTGGAGATCTAAACAGAGACTGGGATCTAAACAGACTGCCTGGCATGACCACTCCAGTAAAGATGTTTGTGTGCACTGCTGTTGTGGGGAAGACTTTGGGTTCAAGGTCATGTGTATATTTGTGAGGTGGAGCTGAGTGTGTATGAGTGTGAAAGAAAGACATTTCACCAGCGGCACCAAAGTTGTAGGATGAGTGCATGCAAGAGTGTATAACACTGTAAGTGTGTGTGTGTGAGAGAGAGAGACAGACAGACACCTCTAGGTGCCCCAAAGACTACTTGGATGGCTGTACATGATGCACGTTCCCGAGTGTGGGTGTGTGTAGAAGAAACAGACAGACCGGCCTCTGACTGATGTGTATGGACAGGAGAAAGAAAGGGGTCAACAGGCTGACGCAGGTATCTCTATGTGAAGACCCTTTGGAGGATGCATGCATTTGTGTGAGTGTCTGAGCGTATGTGTTACAGATGGACAAAGAAGGCTCTCCTCTCTGCGTGAGCCTTGAGTCTGAGAATGTGTGTGCCTAGAAGAGCCTGGGGGGGGGGACTCTGCCTGCAGGATCACTTAGCTCCCTGGGCCTGGGTAGGGCTGAGACTGCCTTCCAGGCTCCGTGTGTCTGTGTGTCTGGGATGCTGGGAGTGAGCGTCCAGAGTCCCTGGGCATTTCAGGGTGGCTCGCTGGCGCTACCCTGACCCTTGGCTTGCCGCCTCTCAGCCTGACATCCCAGACTCACCATGTGTCTGGGTGTCACTGTCTTGGGTCACTTGTGTCCATCACCTCTGGGCTGCCATTCCTCACTCTTATTCCCCCCACCCCAGAACAATGGCTAGGTCAGAGCCAAGGGTGAGTCAGCGTGCAGGCTGCCTCCATCTGGGTGTAAATAGGAAAGGGTGTGGGTCAGGGTGGGAACTGGGGGGGGGCTGGGAGGGAGGAAGGGGAGGCCCCAGGGGGAGCCCGAGGCGGCCAGGCTAGCCATCTCTGGGAGTTTGCTTCCTGCTCGGGCAGTCTGTGATCTCCCACCCCCCTGAGCTCTTCCCAGGGGCCTGAGGCTCTGGGAGCTCCGTTAAACCCTGAAAGAATGTCCAAGAATAACAGCTGGTGCTTATGTAATGCCAAGTACCATCCTAAGTGTTTTATATATATTATGTTTGTTCACTTAGCACATGAGGCAAGTTTTATCATTAGTCCTGACTTCCTGTCGAGGACACTGAGGCACAGAGGTCTGGGTTTGTCCCAATTCATTCAGCCAGGAATGCATGGTCAGAGGCTTGACCAGGTGTGTGGCTCCAGAATATGGGCCTTTTTTTTTGTGGGACCCTCGCTGGCGGCTGGGGAACGAACCGGCGCTGCAGAAGCTGTGGGCAGCCTTGCAGCCCATCGCTCAACCGCTGCGCCACCAGGGGAGGCCCCAGGACATGGGCCTTTAACTACACTACCATGCTGTGCTGACCCAGGGGTTCTTGGAAGGAATGTGTGTTTTGGGAGGAGGCATAAAATGATTGCAATTTTGCTTTTGCATATTTGATCATAAAAAAAGAATATTTCTGCATTTATTAAGTCGTTGCTGAAGATTTTGTACTTATGCACAAATGCGTTATAAAGAGATAAAATTAAAAAATAAACCCTTTGTGTCTACTTTTCTTCTGGGGGGTAGAGGTTAGAGCGTCGGGCAGATTCTGGGAGACTGTGCGGCCTGGGGCAGGCAACTGCCTCTTTCCGGGTCTCAGTTTCTCCAGATATGACCAAGAAGGACAGAATTTGGGGCTTGAGATCCCCTCCACCAGAAAGGATGACCTCTTGTGTGCTCTGCCCCTCCCCCGTTGGGGGTAGGGGTCACGTAGGTTTTTGTTTTATGTAGGAAACACAGAAGTACAATGTGTGTGTATGTGTGTCCACGTGCATGAGACACAGAGGACACTTTCAATTTCACCACTGCCACTTCTCATCTGTTCTCCATGCTTCAGTCACACTGAAGAAATTAAATTAAACACTTCCTCCCTGACTTTGAACATGCTCCTTCATCTTCCCAAAGCACCCTCACTGCTCTCTCTTACTCATGGCTCTGGGCTCCTCCTCCAGGAAGCCCTCCCTGACCTTCTCAGGTTGTGTGACTGGCCTGTCTGGATCCCCCATCCCAGCACTGGCTACTCTGTGCTATCACTGTGTTTGTCTGTCTCCCCTACCGGGCTGAGACCCCATTGAGAGCAAGTCGACAGCATCTTGGTCACTGCTGTGTCCCCATTTCTATCCAGCATACAGTTGGCATGGACTAGGTACTGAGAGAATGTGTGCTGAATCAATGAATGAATGAATGAATGGAAGGGTGTCAGCCAAGAGCAGCGGGAAATATGAGTTCTGTCTTGAGCAGAGGTATCGCCATTTCCAACATTCCTGTGGGTCCCGGGTAGTCTAGAATCAGGACTAGGATGTAGGGGCTGTGTCCTGTGTATAGGTTAGGAGCCAGTGTGCCTATGATATGCAGTCGGGAGGGGGCTAGGGGGAGATGCTGGCTCAGCGGCTGTTTTGAATAGTCTGGCCCAGGAGAGCCAATGACAGTCCCACCTCTGGGGTTCTCAGCTGCCTGGCCACAGGGTGTGTTGTTGGCTTGGGAGAGGATGACATCTCATGTCTCAGAATGTGATCCAGGGGCAAGGAACCAAGTGTTCTCGGATGCATGTCCCAAACAGAGTTCTCATCCATATCTTGTGGGCTAGAGGCGTGTGGGGAAACTGGGCCAGGGTGGAAAAGAAAAGGGGGTGTGTGCCTGGTTCCCTGGACTTTTCTCTTAACCTCTTGCCAAAGCTGCTTAGTGCGATGGGGGGTTGGGAGGGGTGAGGGAGAGAGAAATAGAGAGAGAATGAAAATGAATGTGTCCTGACCCTGGGCTTCAGCTCTGGTGTTTGACCTAAAAATCCAAGGGGATTAAGGATGAACTGGACTAAAGATGCAATTCAGGGGCCTCCCTTGGGTTCAAGCACTGGTCTTGAGCAGGCATTACTGAGAGGCAAGTGATATTGAGGAGGATGAGAGAGTAAGGGGACTTGAAAATTTTATGTGTGTGTGTGTGTTGGGGGGAAGTTGGAGGAGAGGCAGTAAGAGGGCTGGGTTTGGAGGGAGGGAAAAGAAAAACCCACAAGGGACAGAAACACAAAGGGAGTGACCGGTAGCAGAAGCAGAAAGAGGGGGCACCCCAGCCAAGCGTGACCCCATAAGGAGTGCTACTAAACACTGCCTGAATGGATTGAACAGAAAAGAGAGATGAGAGAACAAGAGAAAGAAAACCTGAGGAACTGAGGGGTGCAGGGAAAGGAAAAGATGGGGAGAGAGAAGGGGAGACAGTGAGGGAGAGGGGAGGAGAGGGAGAGGCAGACATGGACAGGGCGCTGAGAGAGCAGGAAATGGAGGAAACCGCAACAGCATCAGACAGAAGCAGGAGGAAGAGCAGGAGGAGACAGAGGGGCCAAGGGAACAAGAGATGGCAAAGCCAGAAGCAGAATGGGAGGCGCATGAAGAAAGACACTGGGTAAGATGGGGTGACAGAAATCCAAAGGGATAGACTGGGGGGGAAGAGAATGAGGGTGCATGTGTGTAAAATGGATGGTTGGCCCCCCAGCCCTCAGGGACACCCTGGCACCTGCCTCCCTGCCCTCCCCCACAGCTCCTCCAACTGACCCAAAGGGGCAGGTGTGTGGGAAGGGGCACATCTGCCAGCACATCATGCAAATGAGCTCATGAATATGCAGCAGGGCCATTGTCTTGCCCTGCCCCCAGCCCCATCTGCTCGGGCCTGGCCCCCGGGGCTGAGGGCAGCTCTGTCCACTTGGGGGAGGGGAGGGCCTCCCCCCAGACAAGATCGCTGCTCCTAGGGAAACCCTTTCTCCTCATCCAGAGCCCAAGTGGGAGAGCCTCAAGGCCTAGGGCAGAAACCCAAGCCTGGACTCACCAGGATAGAAGTCTTTGGATTTGGAGAGTTTGATGGTGGCGCCTGTCTCCTTCTGCAGCTGTACGATGGTCTGGCCGCCTTTGCCAATGATGGAGCCCGCTGCATAGCTGGGGATCAGCACCTTCAGGAAGTATTCACCTTCCTCTGCAGGGGCACACAGAGATGGGGGGAGTCAGGGGAGGGGGGCCTTTGGGTGGCACCTTCGGGGGCGGGGTGCAGGCACAGGGCCACGAGGGCAGACGTAGGAAATCACAAGAACCGGGGCAACCAGGGTGATGAGGAAAGCAGAGAGGACAACTGTCAATCATTAATTCACTCATTCATTCTTTTCACTTCTGAGTCTCTGCTACATGCCTGGTGCCGTTCTAGTTATACGGCCACAAAGAAAACCAGATTTTGCAGGTTATCGAGGCAGAGAAAGCCCAAAGAATTTTAGTGATTCAGCCACGAGTTCACACAACTACCTTCTCCTAGAGGGGGATGATGGTATGTGGGTTGGTGGTAAGTACTAAGAAAACCCAAAAGAGGAGGCAGAAAAAGGGGGCGGGGGTTAATGGGCTGCAGTGTCAGATCTGGGACCACGGCAGCCCCCACCCAAGGATGTAGCTTTTTTGGTCTCTGCAGTGACTTAGTTCCCTGTACTTAACTAGTATCACTCTTTAAATTGTTTACACGAATGCTGTTATGGAGGTACTGCAAGAAAAATGCAGTCTACAGGTGAGGAAACAAAGAAATCACCCAAGTTCACATAGGTCAGTGGTAAGAGGCCACTGAGGCCTGAGCCCAACTTGGCTCTGGTGTCACTGCCCTGAGCAACTGTGATAAACCATGTCCAGGTTGTACAGGAGGGGACAGAACCATGTGGCAGGTGGAAGAAGAGCGAGTGCAAAGGTCCTGGGGCAGGACGTTGCCTGGGTTGTTTGAGGGCATGAAGAGCTCAATGGGGCCGGGGCTAAGTGAGAGAGGAGCAGGGTGGGCAGAGACGAGGGTGGAGAGCAGTGGTGGTGGATGTTGAGTCCTGTGGGCCACGCTGAGGTTTTTGGCTCTTACTGCAAGTGAGGTGGGAGCCACTGGGGGGACCTGAGCAGAAGGATGTGACCTGCCCTAGGTTTCAAGAGCCTCCTGATGATACGAGGGGAGCAGCTTGAGAAGTAAGGGTGAAGGAGCTGGGAGCCCAGAGGAGGTGCCACAGAGGGCCAGGCAGGAAGTGATGGCAGGGGAAGCCATGTGGGGGGTGAGGGAGGAGGAGGGTTCCAGTCACCTCCTGCTATTGGCCTGGCACAGTCTCATCCAAGCCTCAGGAAGGTGGGTCACATGAGCGCCATTTTGACATGAGGACAATGTATCACAGAAGTCTGTGGACGCGCATCAATAGAATTCTCGCTGCTGGAGGCACTGGAGGACAGACACGTGAAGGGCACCAAGACGATCGTGGGTTGAGATGCGAAAGTGATTCTGCTTCCTTCTTGTTATTTCTTTGCTTAACACCCTCTGCTGCTGGTGGCCAAACCTCAAGGTCAACTTCAAAGACCTGGAGGTGGTGAGATGATGTCAAGGGTCTCTGTAAAGGACCAATTTGCTGGGCCATGCACACAGCGCTTTGGTAATGGGGTCCCAGGCGAATGCTAAGCTCTCTGATCTAACTAAACTGTTGCTGCCAAGTACTCCCAGGGCAGAAATTCTGGCACTTCTCAGGAGCAGACTCTTTGTGTTTGGCCCTACCCACCTTCCCGGCTTCAAGCCCCCCTCTTCCTCTCCAGACACTGGACACACTTTCCTTTCAGTTCCTCAAAACATTTCCCTCCCACCTCAGGGCCTTTGCACAGTCTCTCTGCCTGGAACTTCCTTCCCCCAGTGAATTTCTCTTGTCCTGCCAGTCCCCACTCACATACACTTCATGTGGGAAACTCCTGAAATTCACGCTGTGGGGTGATGGACCCCGTTTCATGCCTTCAGGACAATGTATCACAGAAGTCTGTGGACGCACATCACTAGAATTCTCGCTGCTGACTCAGGCAGCACCTGCACACAGTAGGGCGTGAGAAACGCTGGGGAAAGGAAGGTGGGGGACAGGCCATCTCGGGTCTAAAGCTTGAGATCTGCAGCCATCCCCTCCCCCCAGCAGTTTTCAACTTTTTCTTTTAAGCAAAGGAAATGTATTTTTAAAGTCGCACATGAAACTCCAGATAAAAGAGAAAACTCTCCAGGGGAGGAGGGGGCAAGATGGGGCTGCCAGCCCTGCCCATCTCCACCTGGTCCTTTCAGTTAGAAGTTCTGGGCTCCCTGATGCAGAAGGGATGGATAGTATAGGGTGGATAGGGGTCTGGGGTGGATAGAGCTGGATGTGGCTTTGCTGGCATGGGAGGGGGTCCAGTAGGAAGGGGTTTCCCCCGGAGTCTGAGGCAATCCTCTTAAACTTGCCTAATCAGACCATTAAAGCCCATTAGGTAATTAGCTCCCCAGGGTGCCTTCCTATCAATCATCCTGACCATCCCCCTCCAAATTCACTTTCTTCCCTGGGCTCACCGAGGTGGCCCCTGGCTGCCCCTGCCCTAAACCTCTCACAGAGGTGGGGGACCCATTGAGTCTCACTAGGATTCCCGTTCTTTCCTTCTTTGACTCCATCCCCATGGTCTCTCCAGGCAGCGCCTCTTCTGCTTCCCTCTTGAAGATGGGAGTTAAGCATAAACTCTGAAAACTGGGGCACCCCACTCCATTTTAGGCTCTCTCATACTTCCCTGGGTATTGTCCGAGAATCTCTGTATGAAACAGGCCCAGACTCGAGTGTGAACTGTGTCGGCGACAGCCTGTGTGGCAGCCACTGTCTCTCTTTGCACCTCAGTTTACTCATCTGTAAAATGGGGACATGACAGCGCCACCTCATGGGGTTACTGTGATTAATTAAATGGTAAACCGCAAGGTATTAGGATGCAGGGTGGTCTAGGGCACAAAAGCACTTGAGAAACGTTGGACATTATCATTATCCTTACCATCACCTACGTCAGGCCCCGAGCAGAGCTCTCCTCAGGGCATCTGGCACCCAGTAAGCGCTATATAAATGGGAGATGAGCCTGTAAGATTTGGGGTTCTGCTGGGAGACAGGAAGAGGCGGGGAGACCCTACTTTCTTCATCACCTCTCCCCCTAGCTGCTGCCCCAGCTTGTCCCCACTTCTGGGAGGGATGTGTTCTCACTTGCCTCAGTTTCCCTCCAACTCCCTCCTTTCCTGCATTTTGCTTTTCTTATATCTCTATTATCATTTCCTTCTTTCCTCTCTCCCACTTCCCTCCCTTTCACCCACAAATCCTCTCCCAGTATCCACTGGGGGGTAGGCCTTGTTTCAGGTGCTGACGATATAGCAGAGAACAAGACAGACAAAAGCATTTCCTTTAAATCCATTCACATTTAAAATTTAAGTGCCTCTTATGGGCCTCCCCGGTGGCGCAGCGGTTGAGCGCTGGGTTGCGAAGCTGCCCGCGGCCTCTGCGGCGCGGGTTCGATCCCCGGCTGCTCCCCGGCCACCAGAGGAGGGTCCCACATGGCGCGCAGACCTCTCCTGCCGCCCGCTGCTCCCCTCAGCCGTGTACTTCGGTCCTTTTGCCTGTTCTGCTCCCCACTCTGGCTCTGGTGAATTCTCTCACCCTCCTGTGCTTCTGACTGTACCCAGTGCTTGTATAAATAAAATAAATAAATAAAAACATGCCTCTATAAATTAAAAAAAAATTAAAATTTAAGTGCCTCTGTTGAAAGGGGACACTTAAAATTCACTGCTAATATTCAGAGATGGAAGGGCGGTCACGTCCCCCGCTCCCTACATCCAAATCGATATACACACCCAAAAGCCAAAAAAAAGTTTGTCATGGCCCTCCTTAAACCCCCTTGTGGGCGCCTCCCTGGTGGCACAAGGGGTCTCAGCACTATGAAGCTATCTGCAGTCACTGCAGCACGAGTTCGATTCCCAGCCAGGGAGCTGACACACACGGCGCAAAAGACTTCTCCTGTCTCCCCGCTGCTCCCCTCAGCAGTGTATTTCACTCAATCCGCCTGTTCTGCTCCCCACTCTGTCTCTGGTGAACCCAGTTACCCCACTTCCCTGCACCTCTGGCCTATACCCCAGCTCTTGCATGCATAAATAATCTTTTTTTTAAAAAAAACAACCCTGTGGGAGGGTGCTCAGTGGTCCCCAGCCTAGTGGAAACCTGGCGCCCCCAATTCAGGTGGATTTCCCACAGAGCAAACCACCCCCACCCCACCAACCTGTAGCAGCTCAGAACTCCAGGACTCAGGAGGTCCCCTTGTGGCCACCAGCCTGCTCTGGCTCTCTTTAGAACCTTCTGTATCTTTCCAGTTCGGGGGCTACCTCCCACAGAAGAAGCCAGGCGTCTATTTCCCTTGCATCGGGGGCAGACAGGTGACCTCAGCTGAACTTTCTACCACCCCTCCCCTCTTAGCTCTTCCCTTGGTGTCTGTGCAGCTCCCCAGAATCCATGCCAGGCCACCTTCAGCTCTCCCGAGGGACCTGTCCCTCTGGTGGCCACTTCACTTTCCCTTGGGGAAGAGCTAACTTTCCTTTCTGGTCATTCTGAGTGTCTGGTCTCCCATCCCTCCTGGAGGTGACTTTGACCTGGGAGGGGGTCACTACGACAAAGGTAGACCCTGTATTTTGTGGATGTGTTGCTTTCGGTGATCGTGTATCTGCGGGAACCAAAGTCAGGGTATTGTACTCATGGTCCCCCCTCCAGTCTGGAGGCCTGAGGGAGACACAGCTATGGTGGGATCCATGGAGGTGTGAGGAGGCTGGGGTGTGAGTGACGCAGTTGTGGGGGGTCTGTTGGTGGAAGACAAGAGCTGGTGGGGGTGTGGGGTGGGAGCGGTACAGCGGGGGGGGGGGGGTTTGACGTCAGGCGGGCGATGCCTTTCTGTGAAAGATGGTGTCGCCCGCTGGTGCACGTGAGAAACCTAATACAAGAGCTGGTGCCTAGGTGGGTGCGGGGCTGGGAGGTGCCAGGCTCTCTCTGGGTGGTAACCCCCTCTGAGGGAAGGTGGATGGGCATGACTGCCTCGGGGTAAATCCCTGGCTGGGGGAACAGGCCCCAGCGGCTATGATAATAAAAACAGTAGCAGTAACCTCGTAGTAGCTATTGTTTACTGAGCGCTCCCAGCCCATGAGGCCGCAAGCAAGGTGCCCTCACCCGACAGCCCAGAGAGGTGCATCTTGGCCCCATTTTCCAGGTGAGGAGACTGAGGCTCAGAGCTGGAAATGACCTGTCTGGGGAGCAGACCCCAAGCACATGACAGTGATGAGGGGAACCCTAGAAGGTTTTGCTCAAGGACCCTTCACCCTAGGGACAGTGGCTTCGTGTCTGAATGTGGGGAGCACAGCTGGCTGGTGTAAGATCCGTGTGGGTGTGAATATATATGGGTAAGGTGCTGTGTACATGGGGGTAGCAGAGGAGGGGACACAGTCAGGAGTAAGGGGGCATTCCAGCACCTTAAGAGTTATCATCTGGGGCCTCCCTGGTGGAGCAAGGGGTTAATCTCAGTACTATCAAGGTATCCGCAGCCATGAGGCATGAGTTCGATCCCCGGCCAGGGAGCTAATCCACATGGCACAGCAGGCCTCTCCTGTCTCACCAGCTACCCGCCTCAGCAGTTTATTTCAATGGAGCCACCTGTTCTGCTCCCCACTCTGTCTCTGGTGAATCCTCTGGAGAATCTTCTCACCCCCACACCTCTGGCTTAAACCCCAGTTATTGTATGTATAAATAAATAAATCTTAAAAAAATGAAAAAACAATCTTTAAAATAAAAGTTATCATCTGTACTCAGGGGGTTGCTCTGTTACTGTCCCGACAGCAGGGGTCACGGATTTCTCCCAGGAATCCCTAACTGTAGTTTCTACCCAGCTCACCCCCCAGCCCTCCTGTCTTGTGAGCCTGGTCTCCCCAAAACCCCATGATCTGCCTGCCAGTCATGGTGCCCAGGGCCCAGAAGCCAGTGGTAAGAGCCACCATCTCCTCCGTCAGCCCTCAGGAGTGGGAGTTAGGCTGCCCACTCTGTCACGACTTGGTGTAACACCCTAAGAAAGCCATTCATCCCTCTGGACCTTGTTTTCCTCACCTAGAAATGGGGTTCACTATAGTGTTTACCCAGACTCCTGAGTAAAAATTGCAGCTCTGCCTCTTACAAGCTGACTGACCCTGGGCAGGTTACAGAATCTCTCTGGGGCCAAAGTGTTTCATTTGTTAGATGGTAGCAGGTGAGACTTGCAAGGATGAAGTGATTGGCCCACAGCACTGAGACCACACCCCCTGAATGTTAACCATTATTGCAACTTATTATCACCATGTCACAGGGGTTGGGGAGATTCAGTGGGGGCAGAGGTCTGGCATTAAGCAATAAAACTGGGAGCTGTGCTACTGGCACTGCTGTGGTTATTGTCATTGCTCCATTTGACAGATGGGGACACTGAGGTTCAGAAAAGGGGTGGGGTGGACCCAGCAGACCTTCCTCATGACAGTATTATTAGGAGGAGCTTTTGATTCTGAGATGAAAGTCCTGGGCCCTTGCGCAGCCCTGGCCCTGAGTGTTTCCATAAAGTGAATGGAGGACTACCCCTTAGTGTCCCCCGCCGGGCCTCAGTTTCCCCACTGGTAAATGGGAGGGGAGGTGGAAGAACCCCAGCATTCTTTCTATTGGTAGCTTCCCCACTACTGCCACCAGCACAGGAGGCAGGACGCTGGGTGACTAAGCCGAGTGCTGAGGAGCTCGGGAAGTGGGCAGCCTAGGTGGGACTGATCCCCACCCCTCCACTTACGTGGTGTGTAGCTTTGAGAAAACGGTTTCATTTTGCTGAACCTCAGTTTTCCTCATCTGAAAAAGCAGCTTAAACCACCTCTCCTGAGGGCTGTATTGGGAAATAAACCCCTATCTCAGGTGCCCAGTTTCAGGGCTCACTGTCCTTGGAAATCACCCTGGTGAGGCTGAGTAACAGGGTTTCCAGCATCCCCGCCCCTTTAAGAGAAGGACAGCAGCCGTCCCCACCCCCCACAGCAGGGCTAGACTCCAGGCTGGGCTCCCTGACCTCCTGGGTACCCGACTGTCTCCAGGACTGGGAATGGCAGTGGGGCAGGGAGGAAGGAAGTCGGCAGGGACATATTCGCAGGGACATATTCGCTTATGTGCTGGGGGTGGGGGAGCAGGAAGAAGGACAGGAAATTCCCTCCCCCAACTTCCCTTTCCTCTAATTTCTAGTGGACACCCTCACAGGCAGTTAGGGGTCCTGATTCCTGGGCCACCTGGACTGGGGCTGGGAGCTGGGATGGGAACAGCAGACTCCGCTGGTGTTCATCCAACTGGGAGGAAGTGGGGACACCCCCCCCCCCAGGCCATGAGCCACTGCTACTGGCTACCGTGCCCGTCAGCGGGAGGGCGCACTCCGGCCCGCCTGAGGCCATCCCTCTCCCATCCGGAGGAAAAGGCCAGAGGAAGCAGAGATTTTGGCCAAGGTGACCGCCGGGAGGGGCTGTCTGCTCTGGGGTCTCCCTCCTTCTAGGGAGACAACCAGGCCAGGCTCTGAGGACCCGACAGACCTCACCTCTCCCGAGTCCCAGTGCCCAGAGCCCCTGGCTTGTCTTTTAGTCTCTGGGCCACATCCTATCAGTGACACACAGCAACGGTTTCTCTGTCTGTCACACTCGTACCTTCCCTGAAATCAAACACTCAGCCCTCTCTCTCTCTCCTCGCTCGCTCTCTCTCTCACACACACACACTCTCTCTCATTCTCCCTTGTCACACACATGCAGAATCAGCCCCGAATCTCTGGTGTCATACACTCAACCATTTCACACACACCCCTCCCCTTTTTACACAAACACCCAGGGGCGTCTCACACACATGCACACAACCTTGCCTTTTCTTACCCCTCGGGTGTCATATGCACACGTTCCCTGACACACAGGCATCCCTCCTCCCCTTTCCCTGTTACACGCCCTCGTGTGCTTCACCCACAGAGCTCCCCCCACCTCTCCCTCGTCATACACCCACCTTCCCTGGCTGCACACACCCCCTCTGATGTCACCGTTGCACACCTCCATGTGTCACACCCAGCCACAGCCTCTCTGGAGTCACACCCACACCCTTTTTCTTGTCACATCCCCTCACCAGCATCTCCTGGTCCCACCCCACCTCAGGCACGCCTGTGTCACACACACCTAAACTGCCTTCTCTGATCCACACAGCCTCCCATGGCTCACACCCAGAGCCAGCCCATCAGTGTCCCCCACACACCCCCTTGCCTGTCACACACACCCTCTCACTCCTGTGTCACTGCCACAGCCTCCTCTGGGGTGACATGCACACACGTCCCCTTGCCCCAGATACCCCTCCGCAGGGTCTCAAACATGGAGCCCAGCCCCTTGCACGTCGCCCTGTCTCCTACACACACACACACACACACACACACACACACACGCGCGCGCGCGCGCACACACGCGCGTGCGCGCACACGCTGCCTCTGCTGTCAGAGCCTTGAGCCCAGTGTCACACGTCCAGGCCTTGCAGGGCCCACCCGGGGGCGCGCACACCTGTCCCCGCCACACGGACGCCCCCGAGCGCCGCGCACCGCCCCGGCCTCCGCTCGACAACACGCCCACCCGCGGCCCCACGCAGGACCCGCCGGCCCGCGCGGCCTCCCCGGGGACGGCGCTCGCCCGGGACACCCCGGGGGCGGCTGGAGCCGGCCCGGCCGTCCCGCGCCCTCCCCGCCCCCGGGACGCGGCGGGAGCGCCCCCGCCCCGAGGGTCACAGCGCGCACCCCTCAAGGACACAGCGCGGCCGCCGCGGGACCCGCGCCCCAGCCCGCGCCCCCAAGGACGCTCCCCTCCCCCGCCCGCTCCACGCGAACAAAGCTCCCGCGCGGCCCGGGGGAGAGGCCGCCCCGGCGCCCCCGCTCCGGCCGCGCGCCCCGCGCGCCGCGCACCTGCCGCGGGGAGACGCGGGGCCCCCGCCCGCCCGCCGGCCCGGCCCGCTCACCTCCCGTGTTGCTGCGCTTGGTGCAGACCACCTCGGGGGGCGTCTCGAGGGGCCGCTTGCGGGAATCCGGGGCCTCGGGCTCCATGGGGGGGGCCTGGGGCGGCGGCTGCTGCTGCTGCGGCGGCTGCGGCGGCGGCGGCGGCTGCTGTGGCGGCGGCGACGGCTGCTGGGGCGGCTGCGGCTGCGGCGGCGGCGGCGGCGGGGGCGGCGGCGGCTGCGGGGCCGCGGAGGCCGTGAAGAGGCCGTGCACCGCGCCGGCGGCCATCATCCTCATGGCGGGCGGCGGGGGCCGCGGGGAGGGGGCGGCGGCGCGGGTGGGGGAGGGGGCGCCCCGGGCGGGGGCCGGGCGGGGGCCCGGGGGCGCTGACAGGGCCCGGAGCGCGGGGCGCGCCGCGCGGGGGGCCGGGGGTCTCCGCCGGGGCCCGCGGGGCGCGGGGTGGGGTCTCGAGACCACGGAGGCCGGGGCCGGCCGCGCCACTGGGGGGAGGGCACCCCCTTTCTTTGATCTCCCGGGCAGAGGCCCGAGCCCCCCAGGCCCTGCTCGGGGCGGGGGGCCGGAGGAGGGGCCGGGGCGGGCGGCGGCGGCGGCCGCTAGTGGGAACCCGGGGGGCGGCGGGCGCGGGCGGCGGCGGCGGCGGGGCTGGCGGCGGCTGCGGGCCCGAGCATCTTCCTCCCGGAGGCTCCCACAGCGGCCCGGCCCCGCCCACCCGCGCGAGGCCCCGCCCATGCCGGGCAGGCCCCGCCCCCGCGCCCCCATTGGTCTGCCCTGGAAACCTGGACCACACCCCTCCGGCTCGGCCACGCCCCGTCCCGCTGGGGCGAGAGTTCCCACCCCCCGCCCGCAGCTCCCCGCCGGCCACAAAGGGGACCCTGGGCTCGACCGCGCCTTCCCCACGCCCCACCTGTCAGGAACGTTTCGTGAGCACTTACTAGGCGCAGGCTCGGCTCTAAGTAAGCGCTGCACAAACGTTATCGTAGTTAATCCCAGAGCACCGCACTCTAGCAGGTGCTCTTGTACACCCCCACTTTAGAGGACACCGAACCTCAGAGACTCGGCTCCGTTGCTGAGATAACAAATCCCTCTTCATAGTATCTCCCCACCACGGCAGGTGGAGATTTTCTCTCAGATCTTTCATCCATCCCTTGAAGAATCCACACAGGGTGACCGCCAAGCCTCAGCGGGCTGAATTCAAGGAGCACCTGAGTTGAAGCAGGTAGCCCTGAGCCTAGCATACGACTGACACTCGATGCAATCATCAGCACTTACGAACTACCTACTACGTGCACACACTGTCCCAAACGCTAGGACACAAAGGGGAACAGAACACTCTTGGCTCTGGCAGCGCAAGTATTACTATTCATGTCATTAAGAAAACCTGATTTTCACATGACAAAGTGGAGGAATTTTCCAGGAATGTGGAGTGTGGCTTGTCCAAGGGCACACAGGTAGGCGGAGGGAAACCTGGAATTTTGAAGGCAGGAAGCACTTCATTCCAGAGTCTGAAGTCATTGGAAGACGGGGCCCTTCCTCGCAATAGATCATGGCTAATATTCAATGTTCTCTGATAAGTGAATTTGTTCTCCCTGGATCCCTGGTCTCCCAGGATTCTTTCCTCGCCTAGTCAAGGGCAAGATCCAAGGGCCAGGCTGGGGGTAATTGTAGCAACTGGGGGCCCCTCCCTCTGCCTCATCCCACTCCAGCTCCTCCTTTGCCTGGCTCTCAGGTCCCCGGGACGGGGAGGGCAGCAGATGGCCTAGAGTGGACAGGGTGGCTGCCCATCTGTCCCCTCCCCCCTCATTGTCCCCAGAGCCAAGGGGGAGGGGTGGGGTTGTGGTCCACTGCAGTCTGGATCTTCCCCCTCCATCTTCCTGGAGGGAGCTGAGGAGCTGGTTGCCATGGAGACAGGGAAGAGGAGAGAAGGATGTAGGGAGATACTGGGGTCAGGCCCAGATCCACACCTTAGACCCTCTGAGTGCCGGCCTCTCCTGCCACGCAGGTACATTCCTCAACATCCATGGAGTTGGGGAGAGATTCCCCCCTTCACATACATGGTGCGCGCACACACACACACTTACACAGGCTCACACAGGCCCTCCTGCAGACACACAGGTGCACAGACTCACAGGCACACTGATGGATGAGAGAGACTCATGGGGATACACACACACACACACAAGGCCCTACCACACACACACACAGAGACACACACACAATATCCAAATATGTCCTGGGCACACAGATTCAGAGTCAGAATCCTCCACGCTGGTCCACACACCCTGAGAAGTTACAAGCACAAAACCAAAGCCCTAAGACGTACACAACCCGTGTGACACAGGTGTACATGGCTGTTACATGTGATTGTGCTACAAAGGACTCGGTCATGCCTTCCACACCAACTGGGTAATCACACACATTAGGTCACCGGCCCACATGGTTACACACACAATAAATGGGATCTCACGGGCCCAGCACTCAGTGCCCAGCGCTCTACACATGGATTCCCGTGTGCTGTTCAACCCCTGCCTCCAAGTCATGCCTGAAGCCCCAGCTCCATACACCGCCCCCCCCACCAAAGCCTCCCATTTGGACACACACAACAGCATGGTCGGTCACGCACTCACACTCACACACAAACACAAACCTCCTTCTAGATATTTTTAAACCTAGGCTAGTTCTGCTGCTATGGCAACCGCCCCAAACCCATCGCCATAGCAACCCAACGTCAGCTTTCCAAGCACCAAATCCTGGGGGATTGCAGGGCCCCAATCAGAGGCCGTTGGAGGGGGCTGCTGCACCCCTGCCATCACCATGCCACTCCAGCACCCCCACCTCAGAGCCCTCAGCTGTCACCCTAGACTGGGCAGGGACTGGAGCCCGGCATTAAAGACCCCAAACCAAATGGGGGCCAGGGGCAAACCTCAGCCTGCTTTTTCCTCCTGTCCCAGTCTTAAGCATGACCTTGCGGGCGGTACTACTATGCATCCGATTTCACAGGATGGCAAACTGAGGCTCGCAGAGCTTGCCAGGGACCGCACAACTGCAGTTATGAAGCATGGGGCTTGAGCCCAGGCAGGCAGAGACACATTCTTAGCCTTTTGTCTCTCCTTCCTCTCTAAGAGGTGGTACATTCCCAGAATGCTCCTCGCCTCAATTTTCTAGCCTGCTGAGTGGGGCTGAAGCCATACCATAGGCTGGAGTGTTGGGGGCTCTCGAAGGAGCTGGTCCCGGGGGCCCTGAGGACAGGCTCTACTCCTGCAGGCTCCTGACAGGAGAGGAGCAGATTGGGAGAGGCTGGGTGAGCCGGCAAGGCGGCAGGCTGGGGAGGAAGGCTGGCTAGCGCCACACCCCGTGCTTCTTCCCAGCCGGGACCTAAGGCAGCGGCCTTTTCCGATCTGAGCCTCAGTCTCACCATCTGTCAATGGAAATCATTGCTCAGGGTGTGGCAAGGAGTCCAAGAGCCATGGCAGGTAAACCCGCTCGGGGCGAGTCCCAGCAGAGAGAACCACCTGAGCTGATTCTGATATCACCCCCCAGGACATAATGGGATTTTGGGGAGGTAGGACTGCGTGGAGCCAGGTTTTGCAAACTTTTCTGACCCACAGTGAGAAATACGTGGTCATATGGCTCAGGACACACAGCATGAAACAAAGGCCTCTTGCAACCACTCTTCACCTCTACCTTCGCTGTGCATGTGTGGAGCATCTTGTCTCTTCTATAGAAAAATGTTAGTGGATTTCACAGTTCACTAGCCAGCTGTGACCGACAGTGTGAGAATCCCCAATGTGGCTGCTACGAGGCGGAATCCTGGAGGATTTTAAGCAGAGGAATGACATGGGCATCAAATGGGCAGTGGAGGGAAAGGGCCGGACTAGGGGCTGGGATGGAGCCAGAACAGACTCCAGGAAGGAGGGGTCCTTAGCTTGGATCCCAGCAGGGGTGGGGGAACTGGAGGGACAGGGTCAGAAGTCAATGCCTGAAGCTGTGAACTCAGTGTAGCCATACGATGTCTAGTGATTACAAACAGCCATTTTTCAACAGTACTTTTGAGCACATGCTATGTTCTGGGCACTCTTCTAGGCACTGGGGATACAGCAATGGTCAAAATAGACACAAATTCTTGGTGTTGTGAGCTCACATTCTAGGGACATAAACAATAAAGAAGTAGAAGAAGGAAAACATGACATGTTAGATGATGACAATGCTTGGGAGAAATATATACGTGGGAAGGGGGATATGAAGGATGGAGGTGGGGGGGGTGTCTGGGGTTCTAAATAGAGCAGGCAGGGCCTCCCTGGTGGTGCAAGGGGTTAAGACACTACCTGTGAAGCTACCCGCAGCCACTGCAGCATGTGTTCCATCTCCGGCCAGGGAACTTCCCACATGGTGCAGCAGACCTCTCCTGACTCGCCCACTGCTCCCCTTAGCAGTGTATTTCAGTCAATCTGCCTGTTCTGCTCCCCATTCTGTCTCTGATGAATCCTCTCACCCCCCGCCCCTCTGCCCTGTACCCCAGTTCCTGTATACATAAATAAATAAATCTTTAACAGAAAAACAGAGCAGGCAGGGACGCCCTCAGGAGGAGGTAGCATTTAACAGAGACCTGAGGAGGTGAGGAGCTGGGCTCAGTGGGTGTCTGGGGGAAGAGCAGGTGCAAAGGCCCCTCAAAGGAGTACACCTGGCCTGATGGAGGAAAGAGGAGCCCAGAAAAACTATGGGGGGAGGTGGAGAGTGGGAAGGATGAGGTCAGAGAAGCCGGCAGGGCCAGGCTGTGGAGCTCCGAGGGCCACGGTAAAGACATAGCTTTGACTCCGAGCGAGGTGGGAGCCGTGGAGGGTTGTCGGCAGGGGAGGACAAGAGTTGGTCACAAGATGCTTCTGGCCGTGTGTGAAGAACACAGTGCCGGGGTGAGAAGTGGCAGTGCAGGTAGGGAGACAACGGTGGAGCCCCAGCTCTGACCTGGGATTTTGAGGAAATCATTTCACCTCCTCAAAGCTCAGTTTCTCCACGTACCAAGGGAGAAGCTCCCAAGGGTGCGCCAAGAACCAAGGGTGTTTCATAAAGCACCCATCCCTCAGGGCTCCTGTCTGCTCTCAGTGGACAGCCCTTGGCACGGAATGCGTGCTTGGCAAACAGTCTCTGCCACCGTAACCCCTGGAGGCTCTCAGACCAAGGAAATTCTGTCCTGCTCAGTGGTGGCAAGAGGGGCTTTAGGGAGGATAAAGAAAAGAGGCTTAATGACTTCACGTTTATCTGATCCCGGGGATATTTGAGTCGGAAAATCCTGGAGCAAAACCTTTTGTGCCGAGAGGAACTTGGGGTCTCTTTCATTCCCAGCAGCCCCTTTGAAGGGTGGGGAAATGATGATGGGGGGACTGTTTTATCTGGTCCAAGAGTAGAATCCAACCAGCTCCTGTCTCAGGCCTGCTCCCAGCCTGGCTAACTCCAGGGTGTATGCGGCATCTGGCCATGCCCCCCTTCCCCCAGTCTCAACATCTCCCTGCCTTGACTTCCTACTGCCTCTGGGATAAATTCCAAACTCTCTCAGTTGCTCAGGCCAAAAACCTTGCATTCGCCCTTGACACCCCCTCTTTCTCTCATACCCTCATCCAATCCATCAGCAAGCCTTCTCTGCTGTACCTTTAGATTCTAAGTGTCACCCCATCCCTGCAACAACACCATGGTCTGGACCCCTCAGCTCCCTCCCTGGCGGACTGGGGTGGGGGTGAGGTGGGGGGATGGGGGGCAGGGGTCTCTGGCCTCTGGGTTCCTGCTCTTGCCCATCCTGTTCCAGCAATAGCAACATCCATCCCTCTCAAAGGCAAGTTAGGTCATATGCTGTGTTGTATCCAAGAGAAATAAAAATGGGCTTTCTGGATGAATCTGAAGATCATTATAGATTCTTGCCATAGGTTGTGGGGCTTTCTGTGTGGCTCACCGCAGGCTTTATACCTGGGGGTGATGGGGGGAACTAAGGCACAAGGAGTTTGAGACACTTGGAGCAGAGCCGGGATCTGAACTTGGGCCATCCCAAAGCAGGGGCCATGCTCTGGACAACCTTCACCACCCTGCCCCCCTCCCCTCAGCCATGCTTCTCCAGGGTACCCTCCCCACCCATATAACCTCCCTCCTCCCTGGGATACTCACTTCTTCCCTAGTTAGAACCCCAAACACAGAGACATGAGCTGATTCTATGCAATTATCTTTGGTTGAATTTGATTTTAGTTATTTCCCCTTTTCCTCTGCCCCCCTCATAGGTACCCACTCTATCATGCTTAATTTGGGGTTTCCAATCCTTCTATTCTCTTAAGATCCATGTGTATCTGCATGCTTTAAATTTGCAAATATGTCATTGAGCCTCAGATCACACTGTCTTCCTCAGTGCTTGCTGAGAGCCCCCTAAGTGGCTTTGCTGACTTCCAGCTCTCCGTGACTGAGTCTTTGCTGTGCCCGGCCTGGCCACTCACAGACTGAATGACCCGCGGCCAGTTACTTAGCCTGGGGTGGGGGGAGGGGGTCTCTCCATTTGTCCTTGGAGGTTATTTGACATATAGGTCCCTTTCTCACAGGATCCAGAGGGCTTTGGGGAAATGTTTGCTAATTCTCTCAGCAAATGCGACAGTGGGTTTACGGTGGGTTTAGCTAGCGGGCTGTGGTACGAGCGTACAAGCACCTCACATTTTAAAAAATCATGTTAGTGGGCCTCCCTGGTGGCGCGGCGGTTGAGCGCTGGGTTGCGAAGCTACCCGCGGCCTCTGCAGCGCCGGTTCGATCCCCGGCTGCTCCCCGGCCACCGGAGGAGGGTCCCACATGGCGCGCAGACCTCTCCTGCCGCCCGCTGCTCCCCTCAGCAGTGTACTTCGGTCCTTCTGCCTGCTCTGCTCCCCGCTCTGGCTCTGGTGAATTCTCTCGCCCTCCCGTGCTTCTGACTGTACCCAGTGCTTGTATAAACCAAACAAACAAATAAATAAATAAAAAACATGCCTCTGTTAAAAAAAAAAAAATTAAAAAAAAAATCATGTTAGTGTTTGAAAGGGATTCACCTGGGCCTCTGTTTCCCCATCTGGGAAGGGATGGGGTTGCTCAAGATCTCAGTCCCTAGCCTTTTCACAGCCCCTCTGTTTCCCAAATAAAAGCCCTTAAAATTATCCCAGTCCGCCTTCCTTCCCAGCACTCACTGGAACTGTGTTCTGTTTCCAGCTTTTAACTGAATGAGATGGAGATCGAAGGGCAATTATGAACCAGTACTCCCCTGCTCTGTGCCCTCAACCCCCACCAAGGTCAGGGGGCTGTGGCAGTGCCCCCTCACACCCCTTTACTCTCACACACTCCGAAGACCATCTCACACCTTCTCCCTGCCTCTCTCCTTCAAGCTCTCCTGCCTCCTCCCTACCTTTCCTGTCAACCTTGACTGGCTCCAGTCTCACAGAGATAGAAGAGAACTCACGAACTGGTTCCCAGGACCCCGACCTCCCACCTGCTCCCAAGACCCTCAGCTCTGCCTTCTGATCACACTGGAAGCCCTTCTACACCTGCGCCATGCCCTGTCCTCTCTCGTCTACTCAAGGACATAATCAGGCAATTGTATTGCATCAACTCCTGCATCATCAGTTCCCCTCTCTCTTCTCTTCTCATTGGCATAATAAAGGCTCTAATAGAAATGTGCTTTCTTAACCTCATCTCCCTACAGTCCTGATATTCTGCTCCCTTTTCCAATAAAACATAAATTAAAAAGTTATCTGTATTGGGCTCCCTGGTGGCGCAAGGGATTAGACACCTCGCTATGAGGCAATCCACAGCCTCTGCAGCACAAGTTTGATCCCCGGCCGGCCAGAGAGAAACCCACATGGTGCAGCAGACCTCTCCTGTCTCGCCCTCTGCTCCCCTCAGCAGTGTATGTCAGTCAGTCTGCCTGTTCTGTTCCCCACTCTGTCTCTGGTGAGTCGTCTCACCCCCTGCACCTCTGACTTGTATCCAGCTCTTGTATGCATAAATAAATAAATCTTAAAAAAAAAAGTTATCTGTATTAATGTCTCCTGTTCATTTTCTCCCAGTCCTTGAAGCACTCTAAAACAGGGACTGACACCTCTGCTTGGCCACATCATCTCTTGAGATTAGCACTAACCTTCAAGTGGCTCAACCCTGTAATCCAATTCTGCCCTCATGTTCTGGAACATTCTCGGGGTGGTCATATCTTCCTCCTCGGTCTACTTTCTTCCCTTGCTCCCAAGACACCCCTTTCTTTTATTTCAGTAGCTGCTCCTTCTCAATCTCTACTATTTCTTCCTCTTCCTTTAAACACTGGAGGATCTGGGAGCTCTGTCCTTTATCCCTTCTTTTCTCTTTCCTCGTTCCTTTGGTGATAGACTCCTAAATTTATATAGCTCTCTAGACCGGACCTGACACCTGAATTCAGATTCATCTATTCACCAATCCTCTCAACATTTCCACTTGGAAATCTATCAGGTACCTCAAGCTGTCCAAACCCAAGTGCTGGCTGCCACGCTCCCTCCGCATCCCCTCCACTTGCTATCCATCTAATCGCAATAAATGGAAATTTCATCTTGGCAGCCTCTCAGATCAAAACCTTGCAATCAGGTTTGACTTCCCTCTCCTTCTCTCTCCCAACACCCAATCCATCAGCAGGTCTGTCAGTTCTACCTTCAGAATATATGCAGATTCTAACCACATCCCGCCACCCCCACTGCTGCCACCCTCATGAAAGACACCATCATCTCTCATTTGAATTATTTTTTAAATCTTTGCTTTAAAAGGGTTTTTTTTTTTTAGGTGAAAGCCATGAAAGATAAAAGGATCTATTTTAAAGGGCACAAGTCAGTGGTATTTAGTATATTCTCAATGGTGTGAAGGCATCATCTCTATCTAGTTCCATAACATTTCCATCATCTCCAAATCAGACCCCACACCCATTAAACAATGATTCCCCATTCTCCCCCACATCGCCCGGCACCTCTGATAGGCTTTCAGTCTCTATATTTCATATGAACAGAATCACACAATGTGTGATCTTTGGTCTCTGGCATCTTTCACACAGCATGATGTTCTCAAGGTTCATCCCTGTTCTGCCATGTACCGGTACACCATCCCTTTTCAGGGATGAATAATATTCCATTATGTGACTACAACCTTTTATGTACCCATTTACCTATTGATGGATATTTGAGTTATTGCCACCTTTTGCCTATATGGATGGTGCTGCTGTGAATATGCAGGTCTTTGAACATCAATTTCAATTCTACTTATGAGTGGAATTTCTGGCTCAGGCGGTAATTCTATTTTTCACTTCTGGAGGAACCACCAAAATGTTTTGGATAGTTTGCGCTATTTTATCCCCTTCAAATTATCTTATTAATTTGTAAATTATTAATGGCTTAATAATAATTATTAACATAGCCACCAGCCTGGCCACTTAAGACAGGAGTGAAATAATGTCCCTGTTGCTCTCCACCTCCAGTGGGATCCATCTCCCTCA
The DNA here is from genome assembly GCF_014898055.3 of Talpa occidentalis. Taxonomy (NCBI): domain Eukaryota; kingdom Metazoa; phylum Chordata; class Mammalia; order Eulipotyphla; family Talpidae; genus Talpa; species Talpa occidentalis. Next base: position 44,655,849 of record NW_023601754.1, read on the forward strand.
GGAAAACCCAAAGATGTCACAGGGACCTGTAAGACCCTGTTGACTTGGCTTCGAGCTCCCTCCAGGACATCATGCGCTCGACTCCTAACTCACCCAATATTGAGCTCCTTGCTGCTATGGAAAAGCACCAGGCATGCTTCCACCCCAGGTCCTTTGCACTCACTCCTTCTTTTTCCTGGAACTCTCTGCCCACCCTGGGCAGTGTGCTCTACCCCTGTACCCACACGACGGCTCTTTCCCTTACTTCAGGTCTCTGCTCTAAGCCAGTTTCTCCAAGATACCTCCTCAACCATCCTGACCCCCCTACTCTGCTTTATTTTCTCCATTTGTCGCCAATTTATATCCATTTACTACTTTTTTCCCTTTCGCAAAGGTTTGGACTGTTTATTCACTAATGCATCTAGCCCCAGCACCCAGAAAAGTGCCTGGAACAGAGCAGGTACACCAAAAAAAAAAAAAAAAAAAAAAAGCTTGAATGAATGAATGAATCTCCAACTACAGGTGACAAAAATGAGGCTCACATAGAGGCACGGCTTGTGGGAGGACCGACAGCTTGTGAGAGGAAGCCTGGGATGCCAATCTAGGTCTATGATGGCAAAACCCAGCTTCTAAGCCTGGAATCCAAGTTCTAGGCTGTCTTGGAAACTTTCTATCTGGGCCTCCTAATAACCAAGTTAGTCTTCTATCAATACTCAATTTGCAGGTGGGAAAACTCATACCCAGAGAGGGAAAGTGTTCCCCTCAACCAGTGGGTGGCATTGTCAGGACTGGCTATTATGCTTTGAAGCAGGACCTCCGGCAAGAGCCTCTGGCACACAGTGGCCACCCAGGAAGTGCACAGACTGATGTTGGGGGAGGGATTATAGCAAACACAGGTAAACGTTAGGACTCCAGACTTGCACAAGCCCTTCCAAGACCTTTCCAGAGGCATAGCAATATGTGCCTATGTCTGATGTTTTGGGGAAAATTCACCAAGGGAGACTGTTTAAAATGCAATTGGAGGGCCTTCCCGGTGGCGCAGCGGTTGAGCACTGGGTTGCGAAGCTGCCCGCGGCCTCTGCAGCGCCGGTTCCATCCCTGGCTGCTCCCCGGCAACTGGAGGAGGGTCCCACATGGCGCGCAGACCTCTCCTGCCGCCCGCTGCTCCCCTCAGCAGTGTACTTTGTCCTTCTGCCTGCTCTGCTCCCCACTCTGGCTCTGGTGATTTCTCTCACCCTCCCGCGCTTCTGACTGTACCCAGTGCTTGTATAAATAAATAAATAAAAATAAAAATCTTTAAAAAAAAATAAGTAAAATAAAATGCAATTGGATAAGGTCACTGTCTTTTTCCAGTTCTACTTCCTCTAAGTTGGATATGTCTATGTCATGGGTGGTATTGGCACCCAGCTGAGTAGAAGCTACATTGGGTTGGGTTTCATGGGTGGGATAGTTTGATGTGGTTCACAGATACTTTTTGATATACTTTGATGGTCTAACTGGTTGTCTAACTGGTTGAACATTCCAGGAATGTTCTTGTAATTAATCCTCACTTAGCGATGAACCCTCTATATAGTGGTGGTCACCACAGGCTATTAACATCGCTTAGGTGAGTAGCCATCTACCGTACGCCATCAGGTGTGCCATCTAGATTCGTGCAATTTCACTCCATGACATTCGCACAATGGCAAAAGTGCCAGTATGAGTTTCTCAGGCCGTGTCCACATGCCACATGTCATTATCCAAGGTGCTAACCTGATCGGTGCCAAGTCACAGTCTGTTATGTCACGATCATTTCCTTCAGTGGTCCAGTCCAGGAGCACCGGAGTAATGGCAGCAAGTTCCAAATTAAAAGGACAGAGGCAGAAGAACCCTGCGGAATCATTTTCCAGAACATGGAGCTACCGTGAGTTTAACACGAAAGTTTGTACCCTATTCCCCCAATACACAGGTGGTATCACCAATGTCGACTGGTGAAATGAAAAGGTCTGCTGAGTTATAATGACAGAAAAATTTCCATCAGGCAAAGATAATTTACTTTTCTCTTCCCTCTACATCAAGATATTATGAAACAAATTGATGCAGCTGAAAAGTAGGCAACATGTCAGAGGTGTGTCAGGCAAGAAATAAAAACATTACGTTATCTTTCAGGATTTTGCAATGTTTGTGCTATGTCAGCTCTTCTAAAGCTGTAATTTGTTATTTTTCACATTCTAAGTAATTTGTTCTGTTCACACCTAACTTCGTGTGTTCCTTTCCTCCGGTCCAAATACGAAGCAGGCCAACCTCACTTAATTTTCACGTAGCATTCAGGGTGGTTTGATCATGAACTTTTCTTAAAGAACTGTCCTCTCCCCGACTCCCTCACCCAATCCTAGAAACTGTCTTCGCCCTGTTGACGACTCATTGACTCAAAATAGGGAGTCCTCATGCTGTGTGACCTCGTCCCAGTGGCTGTACCTCTCTGAGGCTGTTTCCTTAGTGGCAAAATTGGAACACTAGTGCTTCTATTACAGGGTCGCTGTTAACTTCAAATAAGCCAAGGCCGGCAGAGCGCTTAGTGCAGACTTGGAACGCAGGAGCGATGATGACCCTCAAGCTCTCTTTACAACAGAACTTTCCCGCAGCTTCCAGCACGCCCGGCACGGTGCTCCCCGCCTCCCCTCCCGGTGGGCGCGGCCTACTTGCCGCTGGGGGCGGTAGGTGGAGCCAAGGGTTACTTCCGGGGTTCCTCCCCCTCCAGGGAACACCCCTCTTTATGATTGGCAGTAGCTACTAGCCAGTAGTGATTGGAGAAGGGATCGGCGCTCCAACCCACTTGGGAACGTCTCTTCCGAATTGGCTAATTGCAAGCCTTGGTGGGTGGAGTCTTCTCAGGGGCGGGCCAAGGCGACGAGCGTCTGTTTTGACTAATGGAAACTTGGCGGCGAGTAAACCCAGGCCAATCAGAAGCGAGAAGGCCGGATCCTGGGCGGGGCTGGCGAATCGGCAGTTGAACCGCTCGCGAGGGGTGTCCGCGGAGGTGAGAGGCGGCGGGATCGGCGGGTGCGCGGGCCGGGCGGGAGGTCCCGGCGCGGGGAGGGGGCGCCCCGGGCCGAGCGGCGGGCTGCGGCGGGCGGGCGGCCGACCCGGCGAGTGGGACCCGGGAGTGGGGATCAGGCGCTGGAATGCGAGGGCGTGGGGCGGAGGGCGGCGTGTGAGGAGGGGCAGGTTCGTGTCCCGCGGGAGGTGTCTGAGGGGCCGAGTGTGCAAAGCCGGGACGGCGACCTGCCTCCGAGATGCAGCCTCTGCCGCCCGCGGGACACGTCGAGGCAGGGGGTTACCCCAGCGCAGCGTGTGGGGCGAGGTCCCTGCGGCGAGGCGCGTGGGGGCCGGTGGAGAGCGCAGGGGAGAGGGTGAGCTTCAGCGGGGAGCGAAGGCTCAGGCGCCTTCCCAGTGCGCTGCCTCGGGCAGCTCGTAACAACCTCACGAGCTCCGGGGTGTCCGGAGTGCGGGCTCTGGCTGGGTTGCCCGGGTCTGCACGCTGGTCCTGCCCCCATCGCGCTGGCTTTGGGCGGCTGGGTTAGCCCCTTGAGCCTCAGGCGCATCACCTCTTTGTACCTGCCACCACCCAGCGGCCTCACCCAGTGTCAGGCTTCAGATGGTCTTTCTATGTGGCAGCTGCAGTCTGGGCCTCTCCCCTCAACTCCAGACGCATACACCCCATGGCCCACTTCTCTCCTTGAAAGCCCAAGTGACACCCGACTTGTCTCAAACGAAACTTGTGGTTTCCCTTTTCCAGCTCCAAACCCAGCTGGTGGCAGGTCCATTCTACTGGGTACTCAGGACAAAACCTGTGGTCTGTCAGTCAGCAAATTCCGTGGCCTCTCCCTTCAGAAACACTTCCAAAATCCAGCGTGTTTCATCACCTCCCTTGCCACTCTGGTCCAGGCCATGACCTGTTCTTACCTGGTCTGTTGCTATGGCCTCCTCTGGGCTCTCTGCCTCTGCCTTTGACCCCACATTCTGGGGATCCTGTTAAAACAAAAGTCACACAGTGTGGCTCCCATCTCCTGCTTAAAGGTCCTTGCTGGGCCTGCCAGGCTCCTACCTGATCTGCCTCCTCGTTCCTCCATGCCCTGACTCCTGCCATCAACACCCCCACCCCCTCCTCTGCTTCAGCCATCTGGCCTCCTGGCTGTCCCTCAAACACAAGCAAATACATTCTGACCTCACGGCCTTTGTATTTGCTGTACCCTCTACCTAGATTACCCTTCCCCCCCCACTCCCAGGTAGCCACAGGGCCTCTCCCTCACCTCCAGGTCTCCTTTCAGAGGTAAACTACAGGCCCTTGCTGACCATCCACTCCCCAGCCCCTCACCCCCTGGCTTTATTTTTCTTCATAGCACTTGTCACCACCTGACAGAGATTCGTGTTTGTGTCTACTGGCTTCTTAGAGCCTCCACTAGCTTGCGGATACTGTGTGACTATGGCAGTCAGCCCCTGGAGAGTGCACCGGTGCTTATGGGGTCTTACTCCTGTGATACCACCATCACCACCTTTTCTTGGGGCTTCCCTGTGGTGTCTTGGGCAGGGTTGTTGAACTGGCAGGGCCTTGGGTTGGGAGAAAGGCGGGGTATGTTCTGATGGCCTAGGACAGATGCTCTCAGCTCTACATGGTGCTGGGAGTGCTGGCAGGAGATGCTGGTTTCCAAACGGTTTCCAAACCGGGGGAAAGGTCTGCGGCCCTCCCTTGGAGAAACAGGCTGGTTCAGAGCTTGTCTTATCCCTAAACTCCTCCTTGGTGGCCCACCCTCTGCTGGGTGGTGCTGCAGATACTGCAGTGACCCAGACAGCCCCTTGCCTGCTTTGGAGTGAGGGAGGGCTGGCTGCGGGAGAGAACATTGTTGCTGCAACCTGGAGGATGATGACAAGGGGTGCGCCGAGGGGAGAAAACCTAGGCTTTTTCTCATGCCCAGAGCCCTGTGTCCCCGCTTTGTCCAGTGATTGATTAATTAGGCAGCCCCTGAACTGTCAGGCCCAGGGTGCTGAAGGTGTAAGAAAGAGCAGGACGGCTCTGCTCTCATGGGCCCCACTGGTCATCAACGGGATGCACAGAGGGGAGAGGCTGACCAGTGCCAGGCTGTTTGAAGCACCTTTTACATATCACTGAATTTAATCCCACGATAGTCCTGAGAGGTGGGAGCTCTTATGCCCATTTTACTGACCGGGAAGGGCCCAGAGAGGGTGCCTGGCTCAGGGTCGCACTGGTAGGTGGTGCAGCCGGGTCTAAACCCATGGGTCTGCAGCATGTGTCTGCTTAAGGTGAGGCCACATTTGGATTAGTACTGGGAGGGAAAGGAGCAGAGAGCAAGGGAGGAAACGGAAGGGGAAGGTGGTCAGGGAAGGGCAGCTGGGTAATGAGCAAGGGATAAACAGAGTTCCAGGCCCTCCCTCACTACTGGGTCCTAGGCTATATCGTCTTAGCCATGGGGCTAAGGTTGGGGGCAGGGGTGGGTAGAATACCTACCTGAGGGTAAAATTAACAGTGAGCCACTGGTTGATAGGAAGGCAGGTCCTTACCTAAGACAAAAAGTGGTTGAGGGACATTGGGGAGGGGGTCTGGATACCCCAGGGTGGTGGTGGGCAACAGCATTGGAGGTCTGGATGGTGGATTTCTTAAAGGGTTTTTGTTTCTATTTGTTCCAGGGGGACAACATGGGAGACTTTGGTCTGTATGGGGGGGGGGGCAGGGTGAAAGGAGAGGGCATTCGCTCCAGCCCAAGTCACCAAATGGTCGAGCTGTGGGCTCAGAATGGGGGCAGGAGTGTTACTTAGGTCAGAGGGTGGGCCAGGCACTGGGCCTGTTAGGTGAGAATCCAGCTAGGTCCCCTCAGGGTAAGTGGGGAGGAGGGGGTGCTGCTGAGAGTGGGAAAGCCACCCTGGGGTGGGGGTGGCCAGGAGTGGTGATTTCCTATGTCCAGTAGGGGAGATGGTTATGTGGATTGGTCTTTGGGGAGCCCATTGAGGAGTTTCAGAGCTGGCCTTGGGGTGAGGGCTGTAACGTCTAAAATAGCCAGGGAGTGCAGTTTTGGAGGAGGAGCCAAGGGTGGTGATGTAACCCTGGAAATGGAGAGGGGTCACCTTAGTGAAAGATGAGAGGGAGAGGGAGGGCAGGAAAAATTGTGTGTGCGTACGCATGTACTTGTGTGCTGAAGCTAAGTTGTCACGAGGGCCGAGGGCCGGGGTCAAGAGTGTGGGCCGGGATGGGGCGCTGGGGCGTCCACACCCAGGAGAGCGGGACCCGCCAGGTTGAGGGGCGCACGTCACGGGGCGGGCGGGGCGGGGCCTCGAGGGCGTGGCCGGGACGCCGAGTCCGACAGCTGAGGCGGAGGGGAGCGGAGCTGGGGGGAGACTCGGGACTGGCCTGAAACCAGAGACCAGGATGGGCCACTCGCCACAGAACAAGGATGGAGGATGCAGGTAGAAGGACTGGGGGTGGGGGTGAGGGCGGGAGAGGCTGGGGAACCTCAGAAAGGGGGGGACGCTCAAAGAAGGCTTTCTCCGCGGAAAAGAGAGGTGGGAAATGGGGGTGGGAAGGGAGTTTACATAAAATTCGGGAGGGGACAATCCAGATGAAATACGGGGGTGATGGAATACGGGGTGATTCAGGTGAAATGCGGGGGTGATGGGGGCTGAAAATTGAGTGTGTGTAGAACCTTGGGCAAAGGTGGGGCGCTAATTTCTGGGGGGACCCTCAGGAGAACTCGAGTCCTGCTGTAGGAAAAAGGGGAGTGCAGCCCCCCCCACCCCCCTCTGTGAGGGCCGGGTGGAGGCGAGGGGACTTGAGGCGGTGGGGGGTGGGGAGAGTGGGGGACACGGCTGGTTTCAGAACGTCGCGGGAGGAGGCAGGGCTGGAATACGGGGGTGAGGGGGGGAGTTCTGCAGAGAGAGGGGAGGGGAGTCCAGGATCCAGAAGCCCTCTGGGGAGTGAGGGCCAGGAAGGGAGGGCGGGGCGGGCGAGGGTGTGGGAGCGTTTCCTTCAGCGACTCCTGAGCGCTCGCGCCGAGCCTGGAGTGGGGTGGGGGGGGGGTCGGCGGGAGAGGTTCGTGGAGGTGAGGGCGCGGGCGAGGGTGAGGGGTCGGCTGAGTTTGGGCCGAAGGTCCAGGGGCCCCATGGGGGGTGGGGCGGGGTGGAGGCTAAGACGCCGCGGCAGGTGAGTGCTCAAAGGCCGTTGCCTGGCGAAGGGCGGCAGTTCGCGGGGTCAGGTGGGTTTGTGCGGGGGGAGGGGCAGGGCAGGGTGGTAGCGGGGAGGGGGTGGCGCGGGGCGGGCCCCCTTACTCCTCAGTCTTCTCTGCGGAGTTGGGCACCGCGCGTCGTGAGGTGAATCCCGCGGAGACCCTGCGCGGCCCGCGGCTGCCTTCGACGCCTCGGCGACCGCGACGGCGCGGCCGCTGATTGGCTCGCGCGGCTGCGGCGTCGAGGGGCGGGGCCTAGGACCCCCGGCGGGGCGGGGCCGGGCCGCGCCGCCTGCACCCTGCGGGCGTCCGGGAGCGCGCGCCTGGGTGGGCACGTGTAGGATAAGCTGCTGGATAAGTGGGGCGGAATTATTAACTCCCACCGCTGAACCCCCAGACATTGAAAGCACAGTTGTAAGTGTGAATTTCCCAGGGGAAGGGTCCTCAGAGTTCATCAGTTTTTCCAAAGCTCCAGAGACCCCTTCCCCAAATAAAGTCCAGAGTTTGAGATCTAGAGACAGAGGGGCCTGTCGGGATGTCGGGGCACGGGCGGGTTTTCCCTGGACCTTTGAGAAGGGGGTTCTGTGGATCGGCACCGAGGGGGGCGGTTACTCTGGGAGCCCCTCAAATTACTTGTAAAAGGCTACCAACCTATTCATCTACCATCTAGGGCAGGTTCAGATATTTCATTAGATTCTCACAGACTCAAGGACCCTACACATATGAAAAATCACTGACTTAGAGTTTCAGTGCTCAGCTTTTTCTTTTTCTTTTTAAAGATCTGTTTATTGATGCATTCAAGAACTGGGGTGCAGGCCAGAGGTGCAGGGTGTGAGGGGACTCACCAAAGACAGAGTGGGGAGCAGAACAGGCAGATCTACTGAAATACACTGCTGAGGGGAGCAGCGGGCAAGACAGGAGAGGTCTGCCTCGCCATGTGGGTCAGCTCCCTGGCCGGGGATCGAACTCGTGCTGCAGTGGCTGCAGATAGCTTCATAGTGCTGATGTTAACCCCTTGTGCCACCAGGGAGGCCCCCACCCCACTTCACATCATTTTTACTCTGTTGCTGCCCTCGTGAAAGCAGGACAAAATCTGAAACTTTTCAGCTTATCTCCAGCACCCTGCCGTGGATGGAACATGCTTTAAAGGAACCTGGCTCGTAGAGAGGCCGAGTGACTTGCCCTTGTGCCCAGTGCTGAACCTGGATACGAACCAAGGCAGCCTGGGGCTCCCGTTCCGAAATGTGCCCCTAGAATCTAGGGGAGACCTGACCCTTCCTTCTAGCTCCTCATAGAATTTAGTGAGTAGCAGCACAGTGTGCTGATGCTTACAACAGGCTAGTTAGTAGACTCAGTTATTAATTCAGTGCCCGTGATTTAAGTGGATCATTGATGATCTAGAGCACTGACTTCTAGCCACTTGGACCTTCTTCCCCAGACAGCCTGCAGTTCTCTGCGCAAATGTCAGCTCCTCAGAGAGTCCTCTCCTAACCCCCTGTTTGAAATCCCTGCCCTGCTTGACCCCAACACTCCCTGTCCCCATTTTCAGTTTGATTTTTCTGTACACATGTTGAATGAATGAATAATAAAGATTATACAATGAGCATACTAATAAATGAATCAGCAGTGTTAATATGATCCTCTTGTTGGTAATCATGTAATCTGTTAGCCAACCTATGTTGGGCAGAATAAAGTGCAGGACAAAGTTCCACATGCTTTTATGTGTATTGTCCAATTTATTCCTCATGACCACCTCTGATGTAGGTTATACTCACTATACCCATTGTCCTGATGGGGAAACTGAGGCACAGTGAGGCGAAGTCTCTTTCTGAAGGTACCACAGCTGGTAAACAGTGGAGGCGGGATGTGAGTTTGGGTCTTCTGGCTCCTGAGCTGAACACTCAGCCTCTCTGGGTCCGTCTCTCCCCTCTCGCCAGTGACACTGGCCATGGACAAGCCAGCAGGCCTGCAGGTGGACTACGTCTTCCGGGGCGTGGAGCATGCTGTGCGCGTGATGGTGTCCGGGCAGGTGCTGGAGCTGGAGGTGGAGGACCGGATGACCGCCGACCAGTGGCGGGGCGAGTTCGATGCCAGCTGTGAGTGTCTCCTCTGGGGTTCGGGTTGGGGGGTCTTGCCTGTCTTTCCCGGGGATCAGCTTCTCCTAGAAAATGGGGTCAACCAGGATTCCTGCTCACCTGGCTCTTCTGCCTGGTGAGGAGGGGGAGCGGGGCTCGTCCCTCAGGCAGGAACATGGGAGTTGGGGAAAGTTGGAAAGCTTGGATGGTTGCTTTGGGCTGGGCAAGTGGCCAGACGTCATGAAGGACTTTTCTCCCTCCCCAGTCATCGAAGATTTGACTCACAAGACAGGGAACTTCAAACAGTTCAACATCTTCTGTAACATGCTGGAGTCGGCCCTCATGCAGGTAGGACCCAGGGGTGGGGGCTGGGGAGATGTCTGGCCCCAGATGCCTGACGGGGGAGGAGATGCCTGTCTGATGTCTGCAAGACCCACTTCCTTCACTTCCCTTGAAAGGCAGAGCTCTTTTTCTTTCCTTCCTTTCTGAATCAAGTAACTGACTTTGATTCTAAAGGTACTTACCTCATGTAGAAAAGTGAAGTCCCAGAATGTAAAGAAGAAAGTAAAAATCGTGCCTCCCCCGGTGGCGCAGCGGTTGAGCACTGGGCTGCGAGGCTGCCCGCATCCTCTGCAGCGCCGGTTCGATCCCCGGCCACCGGCGAGGGTCCCACAAAAAAGAAAGTAAAAATCGCTCCACCCTTAACACTAACCCCTGGTAATATTTTGCTGAAAAATCACTTAGCCATTTCTCCAGTTCTCTTTTCACTTGTGAACAAAGGATGTCACATTTGCTAACATCCTCTCTGTCCTCATCAGCCAAATCTCTCAATCTTTGAGAAGCTCTTAAGTACCCAGTGCCAGATATAAGTTTCCCCAAATTCGTATTTTTCCGTTGAAGTTGGAATTTCTTCATTGACATCAAATGCCCTTAGTGGTTTTGCTGGCAGTGCCAAGCTTACTTTGTCCATTTTGGAGACGATGCCAGTGACGCCAGCCTGAATAACCTTAGCTGCGTCCGTCAGTTGTTCTTTCAGGTAAAAGTAGCCTTCCATGAAAAAGTGGTTCATTTTCCTCAAAACTGGAATGCACAGGTGCTTTTCCTGAAAGAGCTGTCCTCCTTTGGGGTATGTCGTCCTTGGGGTACTGCAGGGCGCACACTTCCCATTGATGGTCCCACAGAGCAGTAGTAAAAAGTGCTCTGGGATCAGGAGTTAATAAAATGATTCATTGTTACAGCTTCCTCAGGGACATTCTTCAGTTGATTTGCTTATTTTTGCTCCCTCCCTCCCGACCCCCCCACTGAGACTGCCCACTGATGGAGGATGCAATGAGGAGACAGTGACCCTGACAAGTGGACAAGAGTCCCACCCGCTGGACTCCCTGGAAGGCCCTGTGGGTCTGAGGAGGACACTTAGCTGGCCGCAGTGTGAAGCTCAATTAAATGGCTGGGCCTGGAGCTTCCTTGTCTGCAGTTCCTCCCTCTGAAGGCATCTTGGTGCCAGCCCTGAGACAGCGCCAGGGTGGCTGTCAGCCTCGCTCTAGGCAAGCTCAGCTCACCCAGAGTTCGGGCTGGGCGTGAGGTGTGTGTCTCACTTTGGCGACGTTGGCAGCTCTTCCCCTCATCTCCCAACAGAGCAGTGAGTCAGTCACCCTCGACCTGCTGACCTACACGGACCTGGAGTCCCTGCGGAACCGCAAGATAGGTCGCCCAGGCCCCCTGGCCTCCAGATCAGCCCAGCTCAACTCCAAGCGCTACCTGATCCTCATCTACTCCGTGGAGTTTGACAGGTGGGGACGGGGGCTGGGCCAGGCAGTAGGCAGGTGGGAGAGGATGTGGCTAGACCTCAGGAACCCTGGCACCCAGGACAAGGGGGTGCTGCTTAGACCTGGTCTGGGGAATCTTCAGTGTTGAGGTTTATAGCGCTTGTCGTTAAACCTGACTACAAGTGCAGAGTGGCCATTACCAGTGCCTTAAGCTGTAGTTGGTCTTGTCACATGATGTCTCGGTGGGTGGCTGCCATTCAGTAGTGTCACTAGGGACACAGGCTCTTTCTGTTTTTTCTTTAAATTACATCCTTATTGTGTTGGCCTTTTGACCTCCCACATAGTCACAAAGTGACTGCTGGACCTCCAGGCATTGCATCAGTATCAAAGCCAGAGGAAGAGGCACAGGACTGTCCATTGCCTCCACCATTTTTATCAGGAAAGTCTTCCCAGAAGACTTTCCATCATATTTGGCCAGAAGTGATCACATGCAAGGAATGCTGGGAAATGAATAGCTGGCTTTCTATCCTGTATAGTGAGAGGCAACAAGGGGAGAAGGTAGTTGGGGATGGCAGTTGGATGGTCGGGGTACAGTGACCCTTTTGTCCTGGATTTTCTAGTAGGGAGTTATCCACCCTCTGAATAGCATTGGCTGGGGCAGTGAACGAAGGTGCCCAGCCCAGGGGCCACAGGGATCAGGCTATCTTGACTTTCCCCCTGTGGGATTGTTTGGCTGCAAGTAACAGGACCCAGTGTCCCTTCCACCAGCCACATGTGAAGAGGAAGTGGCCTCAGATGGTACTCAGCCTGTCAGCCTGGGTAGTTCCCACATTGCTGGCTAAGGGGCCTTGGGCGGCTGGCCGCTAGAGAGGTGTGGAGGCAGGAGGGACCCGGAAGCCGTGCTGAGGACAGAAACTTCTAGGAAGGTGGGGCCAGGGAATCATGTCTGATGTGCCTCTCAGAATCTGCTATACTCTCGGTGGACGCTTGGCCTCTGAGACGCCTTGGTTCTAATCCTCCTCCTCAGGATTCACTACCCGCTGCCCCTCCCGTACCAGGGCAAGCCGGACCCCGTGGTCCTTCAGGGTATCATCCGCTCGCTGAAGGAGGAGCTGGGCCGCCTGAGAGGGCTGAATGGCCAGGACGCTCGGGACACACGGGAGACTGAGATCTGGCACCTGCGGGAGCAGTGAGTCTGGGTGGCTGGGGGGCATCCAGACATGCACTGAGGGGGCTGATGCTTGGCACTGTCAGGAGGGTGCGCATCCCTCGCTCCCAGAAGAGTTATTCAGCAGTGCCAGAGACAGTCCTGGCCCTCCATGTGGTGGGGGTGATAGATCTGTCGGCAGACAGTGAGACAGTGCAGACGGGGGCGGGCGGGGAGCCCAGAAGGGAGACTTGATGCTGCTGGTAAGTGGGGCATCCCAGCAGCGGGAACAGCATGTGCAAGACAGGGTGGGAGGTGGAGCCACCATCTTTTGTGCTGCCCCCCTGCACAGGGGCACAGAGATGTTGATCACATCACCCCCCGACTGTGTCTTCGTAGTTGGGAAGGGGAGCCTGTATTTTTTTTTTTTTAATTTTTTATTTTATTTATAGAGGCATGTTTTTATTTGTTTGTTTGTTTGTTTTGTTTATACATGCACTGGGTACAGTCAGAAGCGCGGGAGAGTGAGAGAATTCACCAGAGCCAGAGCAGGGAGCAGAGCAGGCAGAAGGACCAAAGTACACTGCTGAGGGGAGCAGCGGGCGGCAGGAGAGGTCTGCGCACCATGCGGGACCCTCCTCCGGTGGCCGGGGAGCAGCCGGGGATCGAACCGGCGCCGCAGAGGCCGCGGGCAGCTTCGCAACCCAGCGCTGAACCGCTGCACCACCGGGGAGGCCCGGGAGCCTGTATTAAGCTTCCCCGGGAGTCTGATGAGGCCAGGGGTGGGCCAGGTGAAAGGAGTGGGGAAAAGTGTTCTAGGCAGCAGGAACAGCATGTGCAATGCCTTCTGTTAGATGGGAATTGGTGAGAACAGGGGACTGGAATAGTGACGTGAAGAAAGCCAAGGCACTGGGTATACTGACTGCTGCCCGCTGTCAAGCTGAACGGGGGCTCAGTGTCTAAGTGCAGGAGGCCCCACTCATTGGGGTGGGTTGACAATATTTTTAGTATTAGTAATAAAAATAAACAATACCAGTAGCTAATATATATTTTTAAAGACTTATTTTATTTATTTATGCATACAAGAACTGGGGTGTAGGCCAGAGATGCAGCAGTGGGGTGGGGGTGGTGAGAGGATTCACCAGAGACAGAGTGGGGAGCAGAACAGGCAGATCTACTGAAATACACTGCTGAGGGGAGCAGCAGGCGTTTCAGGAGAGGTCTGCTGCACCATGTGGGTCAGCTCCCTGGTGGGGATTGAACTCATGTTGCAGTGGCTGGTGATAGCTTTATAGTGCTGTCTTTAACCCCTTGTGCCGCCAGGGAGGCCCTCCAGTAGCTAATATTTATTAGCTGTGTGCTAGGAACTCTGCTTATTGCTTTATGACTAAATTAATTTAATCCTTACAAAATTAGTACTGCTGTTGTCCCCATTTTACGGAACAGGAAACTGAGGCCCAGAGAGTTGAAGAACTTGCTCCAGGGCAAACGGAATACTATGGCAGAGAGCACGATAGACTGTGTTTCCCAGACAGGACACAAGGTGGCGCCCTCTGCCTTTCTGAACGAACCTCAGAACTAGCAGGGTGACTTCAGAGCCCACTGCCAGATGGGGGCTTAATGTCCTCCTCCCAAGTAGGAGTTCAGGAGTTTGTGAAGACTCCTAACATTTATTAATTTATTTCCTGAACATTTGTTCGTTCATACAGTGCTAGTTAATGTTCCTTGAGCCCTTACTCGGTGCCACACACTCTTAGATTCCTACCATCTTAGACATAGATATGGTTTCCATCCCCTTTTCAAGAGATGTGAGTGGAACTGCCCAAGGTCACCCAGCCTGTAATAAGTAGAGTAGAGCTGGACACAGGCAGCCTGATGGGGGCCGGGGTTTCACACAGCAAGCAGACAGCTAGAGGCTGTGCCCTCACGGGGAGAGGATCCAGAGAGAGATCGGATACTCACACTGACAAATGGCAGCTAGGAAGCTGAGAAAGGGACACATAAGAGATCAAGGAGAGCAGGGAGCAGGAAGACATGACCTATCCTGCTGGAGGAGCGCTGGGGGAGGTGATATTTGAAGGATAAGCTGAAGTGTTCCTGCTCCACTGAAGACCAAGCTGTCCATTCCAAGGGAATTGCATTTGTACAAAAAAGCTTGGCTGGAACAATGAGGGAGACAGAAGAGGGGAAGGTGCTGGGGATTTAACTGAAGTGAAGTGAAGTCAGCTCCTTGGAGAGCTTGACGGAGCCACAGATTTGGGAAAAAAAAAAGTTTTATCAGGAAAAATTCCCTGCACATGCAAAAGTGCACAATGCAGGCCTTCCTGGTGGCGCAGGAGGTAAAGACAGCGCTATCAAGCTATTGGCAGCCACTGCAGCAGATCTCACCTGTCTCTCCAGCTGCTCCCCTCAGCGGTGTATTTCAGTAGATCCGCCTATTCTGCTCCCCACTCTCTCTGGTGAAACCTGTCACCCCGCACACCTTTGGCCTGTACTTCAGTTCTTGTATGCATAAATAAAATAAATCTTTAAAAAAAAAATCAAACAAAAAACCAAACGGGCACAATGCATCTATGTGCCCCAGCATCAAGGGGCGTCCATATTTGCCCATATCACTGATCTCTGCGCTCCGCTCTCCCCTAAGCAAGTCCTAGACATATCTGCTCTGTAGACACTCAAATATGTATTTTTAACATATAAGGGCATGTTAAAAAAGATAAAGGTTGTTACCACAGCCAGCAAAATGAACAGAAAGTCCTTAATGTCGTCTAGTACCCAGGGGCTGTGCGCTCACATCTGTCTGGTCGACACCCGACTGTCTGTGGCCGGCGCCTGTGAATAGTATCTGAACCCACCACTCATTCCTTGATGTGTTTTTTAAATCGCTTTAAATGGCTCAGTCCTTCTGGGTTTCCAGGCTCCTTATTTTTGGAAGAAGCCGGGTGTTTGTCCTGTGGTTTCTCATGATTGGGATTGTACTGGTTTTCTTGCCGTGGTAACATTCCACTCCCTCATCCCCTGCACGTCCTGCGAAGTGGTCCTTAA
This sequence comes from Talpa occidentalis, assembly GCF_014898055.3. Lineage (NCBI taxonomy): Eukaryota > Metazoa > Chordata > Mammalia > Eulipotyphla > Talpidae > Talpa > Talpa occidentalis. The sequence continues at coordinate 44,671,075 of NW_023601754.1, forward strand.
ACCCACAGGCCGATCGGTGGCAGGTTTTGGCGAGACCCCTCCTTGGCGGTGCTGTGAGCTTGTCCACACTCGGTGATGGTGAGCTGGCAGGTTGAGCCGGGACCCTCTCTAACAGAGGTTCCGAGCAGCCCCACAGCTCCTGGTAATTTTCCTTTGTGTTTGTGTTTTTGTTTTTGTTTTTTTTTTAAGATTTATTTATTTATTTATACAAGAACTGGGGCACAGGCCAGATTCGAGGGGTGGGGGTGGGGTGAGAGGATTCACCAGAGACAGAGTGGGGAACAGAACAGGCAGACTGATAAAATACACTGCTGAGGGGAGCAGCAGGCAAGACAGGAGAGGTCTGCCACGCCATGTGGGACCCTCACTGAACCGGCTCTGCAGAGGCTGGACAGCTTCACAGCACTGTGCTCAACCACCTGCTCCACCAGGGGAGCCCCTTCCTTTGTGTTTTCTAGTTTCCAATGAGGCTAAGCCCTCCTTTGTGTTTGGGAGGCCTGTAGATCCTCATTTGTGAGTTGCCCCTTCCCCTACCTTGTCTTTTTGCTGATCGTGTAATTCTTCTTACTCATGTCTGGAGTTCTTCATATTGTCTGGATATGAGCTCTTTGTGGATTTTAAGTCTTGGAGAGTCTCATGCTCATACTGGTATCTTTGAATAAACAGAGGTTCTTAGTTTTTGTGGTTTTTTTTTTTGAGATTTATTTATTTATTCATACAAGAACTGGGGTACAGGCCAGAGGTGTGGGGGCTAAGAGGATCCATCAGAGACAGAGTAGGGAGCAGAACAGGTGGATCTACTGAAATACACTGCTGAGGGGAGCAGCAGGGAGACAGGAGAGGTCTGGTGCGCTATGTGGGTCAGCTCCCTGGCTGGGGATTGGACTCAGGCCACAGCAGCAGTGATAGCGATGAGACTTAACCCCTAGGCCATCAGGGAGGCCCTTTGCAGATGTTTTTTGATGTACATATTTATTGTCTTTACGTTTGGCCACTAGAAATACCCTCACTTTGGCTCCTTTATCCTTTTGAAATGACCCCATAACTGGATGGATGCCTTTTTTTCCTGGCTTGTCAAGATGTCTAGGCTGCTTATACAGCCTCAGAACTGGCATGAGTCATTTCTTCAAGGAGCCTTGGTTGTTTTTCTTTTGGAATTTAGATATCGTGGTCTGGCCACTGAGGCTGTTCATTGTCACTGAGTTGACCTAACTTTTAGGCATTTTGCGAGTGGAAAGAGCCAGGAAATACATTTTCAGAATAAGAAAAATAATGTTTGTGTTTATCTAACCCCTCTGATTTGTATGTCTTCTCATGCTGAAAATCTTAATTTCTAATAACACCATTAATTATTTGCTTTATCTTAATAATTCCATTAATCCTTCTAAGAGTATCGAATAGAGTTTAAGATGTGATTGCAGTTCTTTTTGCCCTTAGGCTATTATTCTACTTGTTAAGAGCAAGTGTTTTTCCCTTTTAGGTCACTTAACATAATTCTCCTTCCAGAGGCCACCGACTTTGACATGCAACTAGGTTAGGTTTGAACCAGTATCTTTTAAAGCCGTAGGGATTGCTTTTGTTACAATTTTTAAAAATAAGTATTTTCATGGCTCCAAAGTCAAAATTGAAAAAGAAGGTACGGGGACCTCCCTGGTGGCGCAAGGGGTTAAGACGCAACCTGTGAAGCAACCCAGAGCCTCTGCAGCACAAGTTCGATCCCCGGCCAGCCAGGGAGCTACCTACATGGCACAGCAGACCTCTCCTGTCTCGCCCGCTGCACCCCTCGGCCATGTACTTCAGTCATTCTGCCTGTTCTGTTCCCCACTCTGTCTCTCGTGAATCCTCTCACCCCCTGCATCTCTGGCTTGTACCCCAGCTCTTATATGCATACATAAATAAATCTGTAAATTAAAAAAAAAAAAAGAAAAAGAAGGTGCATGTAAACAGGTCCATTTCTGTCTTCTTCCCTTTCCCATAGATAACATACCTTTTTGTTTTTGATTTAACCTTATATATATTTAAAATATGAACATAGATATATAATTTACAACCCCCTCTTTGCTTTTTCAAAAAGAGAGGCATACATAACATTGCCTGAGCTGCTCTTAAACTTACATCCTGGCCATCACTTGGTGATGGGATACAAAGCTGTCTGCCTCATTCCTTTTTTACAATTGTGTAATAGTCCAGTTAGGGCAGATGCCCCAAACATTCAACTGATGTGCATTTTGCTTGATTCCACCCTTGTGCAGCAGTGTATATAGCATTGTTTATAGGTCATTTTTTAAGATAAATTTTTACTGAAAAATCATTGGTAATGATATATGCAGTTCAGGTGTGCAGCACTGTAAGTCTACATTTGTAAACACCCCATGTACAGTCATTTTCTCAAGGACCGGTTTGTTATTTTCAGAGTCCTGGCGAATGGGAAGGCAACAAGTCCTGTCTGGGGGTCTGGGCCAGGACCTCAGCACCTCGGGGCTAGGCTTTCAGGATATAGAGGATAGATTGGTGGTATATTTTGTAATGAAGCTTAAACGGCTGTGTCTTTCCAGTGGGATGGATGGTGGTGATGTGGCATGTCCCTCAGGTGGGGAAGGTGGGCTGCAGGTGATAAATCAGGCCATTTTACTCTACCCATGGGAGTGATCGAGTTACCCCTTCGTTGTGGAGGTGAGACGGTGCCTGCCCACCCCCAGGCCGGAAAAGGGGATGATTAGACCTCAGTCCCGGCCTCCCCTCTGCACCCCGCCCCAGCCCTCGCTCTCACCTTTCCTGCAGGGTGTCCCGCCTGTCCTCTGAGAAGCGCGAGCTGGAGACCCAGCTGGGCCGATCACGCGAGGAGGCGCTGGCCGGCAGGGCGGCGCGCCAGGAGGCCGAGTCTCTGCGCGGGCTTGTGCGCGGCCTGGAGCTGGAGCTGCGGCAAGAGCGCAGCGCGGAGACCCGCGGGCCGGGCCGCCGCAGCCAGGAATGTCGCCGCCTGGCCAAGGAGGTGAGGGGGCGAGCCGGCCAGCGGGGTGGCCAGCGGGGGCGGACCACGGTCTCAGTCTGGATCTCTGCGCCCGGATCCTCACTGCAGCTCGAGGAAGTCAAGGCTTCGGAGCGAAGCCTGCGCGCGCGGCTCAAGACGCTGAACTCCGAGCTGGCCATTTACAAGAGAGGGTGAGGGGCGTGGCCAGGGTGGGCGGGGCCTCGGGGCTGCAGGTGGGCCTGGGCTTGGCGGGGGCGGGGCCTGGGGAGGAGGCAGAGTCTGAGGAGGACTCGGAGCGCCCAGAGATGGGGGGCAGGGCCTGGGGGCAGGGCGGGGAATGAAGGAGAGGGCGCTGGGGGCCGAGGGTAGGCGCGGCTGATTGGGCTCCGAGGCCTCGGGAGGACCGCAGTTTCGGAGCCGGTGGGCGGGTCTGCGGAGAGGTGGGCCGGCTTCAGGCGGCGGAGCAGGGGCTGAGGACCGAGGAGGGCCGGACTCCGACGCGCGGAGCGAGAGGGTGTCACCCGCAAGTGGGGTTGGGGGCGCTGGTTGGCGTCCCTTAGCGCTTGTCAGAGCGGCGGGACGTCGGGAGGGGCCCCGGGGAGGACCCGGCGAGCGGGGCTTACGTGAGGTTGTCGAGCAGCGCCAGCCGGGCTCTTCTGCGGGGCGTGGGGGGTCGGGGAGGCCCGGAGCGGCGCTGGAGAAACCCCCGCTGCGGCGCGGAGTTCTCCAGGAGCGCCGCGGGCGCGGGCGCGCGTCGGGAGGGCATGGCGGGCTGGGCCCGGGCCTCGGCGCGGGTGCGCTGGGGAGAGGCTTGGCCAGGGAGCCGGCCGGGCCGTGGGAAACTGACGGCGGCCTGGGTTCCAGGAGACGCACTCCGCCGGTGGCCGCGCCCCGGGCCCGGGAGGACCGGACTTCCACGTCCCGGGAGCGCTCCACGTCGCGCGGCCGCGGCGCCGCCCGCTCCTCTTCCCGGGAGAGCCGGGGGCGAGGCCGCCCCACCCGCCCTTCGCCCTCGCCCACAGGTCGGTGCGTCCTGCTCTGCGCCGGGAGGGTGGAACGGATGGGGCTGTGGGGGCGCGATCGCGTGACCCCGGCCGCGTCCGCTCTGCCTGCCCCCCCAGGTGGTCGCGCGCCCCGTTTCGACCCGACGGCCTTCGTGAAGGCCAAGGAGAAGAAGCAGAGAGAGATCAAAACGAAGTTAGCGCCCGTGTCTTCCCTGCGGGCCTGTGTGCCCGGCGCGCCGGCCCGTGCCCTCATCTCTGTCTCCACCTGTGCCCCCCGCCTGTCAGCTCCCCCCGCTCCCCCCCGCCCCCCCGCCCCCTCTCCCCGCGACCTCCCGCGCTTCTCCTCCTCTTCGCCCGCCGGCCACGGGCGGCTCGCGGGCCCTGGCTGTCGCCCCGGGGGGCAGCGACGCCTTCCCCACGGGCAAGCCCCTCCTTACCCGCTCCCCAGGCTGCAGCAGCGGAACCGGTTGGGCAGCGGAGGAAGCGGGGACGGGCCATCCATCTCCTGGTCTCGCCAGGCCCGCGGCCCGGCCGCCCTGACCGGCCGAGGGGATGCGCCCAATCGCTCCCGGAACCGCAGCTCCTCGGGTAACTGGGCCGGGGCGCGGGCTGGCGGGCGGGCCGGGCACGCGGGCGGGTGCGGGAGGCCCACGCGCTCCTTCTCCCTCTAGTGGACAGTTTCCGCAGCCGCTGCTCGTCCGCCAGCTCCTGCAGCGAGTTTGAGGATTTCTCCGAGTCCCTCCGTAGAGGGTAAAACTTGGAATGGGGGGAAGAACCGCTCCCGGTCGGGTGTGTGGGGAGCCTGGAAACAGTCTTTTGCAGGGTAACTGGGTGTCAGAGGCTGGAGCCCTGAAATCACGAAGGAGGGCGAGGTGGGAGGTGCCAAAGAGCGGTCCATTAGTCTATGATTGCTTCCTTCCAGCGTCCGCCGCCGCGGGAAGCCTCCCAGCCCCACCTGGACCCGCTCCAATATGGTGAGAGTCTCTCCTGCCTCCTCGGGGAAGGTGGGGGCAGCACTAAGCCGCCGGAAGCCGCTGTCCCCTTCTGCCATGGTTGTGTTCTGGGGGCCTGCCTGGTGGAAGCCGTTCTGAAATGACCCGGCGCACAGAGGCCTTTGGGTTGGAAGGGAGAGTGGGGTGATGAGGGCACAGAGGACACTGGCTGAGACCATCACCTCTGGCCGCAGATTACAGGTTTTAGAATCTGACCGCCCCTCTGTGATGCAGGTGGTTTCTTAGCCTCTCTGTGCCTGTTTATTAGATAACTGGGCTTGGTAATGGCTTTCCCCTCCCAGCGTTCTGGTGAAACTGTGAGGTGCTCAGTAGGTGTCAGCCCTTACTTTTTTTGAGGTCCTTAGGTTCAGAATTTCTGGTGGGATTTGGGGCCGGAATAGAGGGAGGGTGCCTGATCCCCGTTCTTACCTCCTGTGCAGCAGAAGTCTACCCCCCTGGAACGCGGCCGCCATCAGAGACGCCTGGCCAGTTCGGGGACCTGGGTCCCCATGAAAGGTGAGCCTGGGATTCCACCTCTCCAGAGCCCACTGGGGGTGGTACTGAGGGCAGCAGATTAGACCCCATAGCTCCTAGCGGTGGCAAACCCCTCCCAGCCCTCCACGTGCTCGTCTGCTCTCGCAGAGTACAGCTCCGACCACCAGGCGGCCGACATGGCCGAGATAGACGCCCGCTTGAAGGCCTTGCAGGAGTACATGAATCGGCTGGACACGCGGTCATGACCTGGAGAGGGGGTGCTGCCCTTCCATGCCCCCTCCACCAATGGATCCGCAGGAGGCGGGGCCTTGCAGGAGGCGGGGACTCCCTTCCAGCCCCGCCCAGGCCCCGCCCCCTCCTGGTGCTCCTGGTGTCTCAGGTGCTTGGCGCCATGGCCCCGCCCCCTCCCCAGGTACTGCATGCTGGAAGGGAGGGTATTTGTGCTTTTTGTAAATAAATATATTTGCCCTTGGGATCCTTCAGCTTATGAGTGATGGGCAGGGGGTGGAGTGGGGAGAAATTAGTGTTGGGTGGGGGGTGGAGTGGGGACCTGTGTATATTTCTGGGTATATCTGTCACTGGGAGGCAGGTTGGGGTTCAGGTTCCAAAAAAACTAAGGCACTGTAAAAAAATGCAGGGGAGACTGAGCTGTCCTCAAAGGGATCCAAGTGGAGGTTCAGCACAGTCTTGTCTTTGGCTGTGTGGCGGAAATGGGGGCATCTTGCAGCATGCTTCGCTGCCTGGAGCACCCCTGTGCTGCTGTCCAGGTGTCTGGGCCGACCTGGTGCTGATTCCTGCGCTCTGACCTGAGACCTCTGGGTTCTGAGCTGTGATGTTGCTTCCAAGCTGGGATCTCTGGGGTCTTGGTTCAGGGTCGGGGCCTCTGGGTTCTGAGCACCAGCGAGGACAGACCGCTGGGAGACAGGCCCGGGGAGGGATGACTGAGGTCCAGGAGAGGGAGGCACGTGTCAGAACACAGTTTGAGCTGCACCTTTATTGGAGGGGGAGGCCCTGGGGTTTTTGATGGGGAGGGGTGGGAGATGGGGCCTCACTGGCGGTAGTGGGGCCAATCCTGGATGATTTCGTAGAGCCGATCCCCTGGAGAGAGCGTCTCTTGAACATCCCTGTGGCCTCTGACCTCGTAGTAGGGGAGCAGGGATCCCCTAGCCACCCCACAGGCCAGCAGACTCTGGGCTGCCCGGATTGCCCGGGGCGGTGGTGTCCGCTCTGGGGAGGCAAGAAGCAGGAGTGAGGCTGGGGCTTTCGGGAAAGGGCTAGGGATTCCAGCTGTGCACTCCCAGCAGGCCCCAGAGGGTGCAGACCCCGGCTGCCACTCCTTAGCAGTGACTGGCTCCCTGTGCCTGTTTCCTTGTCTGTGAGAGGGGAGAATAATGGCACCCCCCCCTCACCCGCCTCCCGGGGATGATAGAAGAGGGTTCATTTTGTAAACCCGGCAGAATGTGGATGGGTGTCTGGGGCAGTTAGTTGTTAGGATTATGACTTATTTTCCCTCCTCTGCTCCCAGACCCCAGGGTCCTCCCCACCCTAGCTGCCATTATGCCAAACACTGCTTTGGCATCTGGGGCCATCTGAGCACTTTTCTGTTGAACTAATTCCCACCCTTGGGTTGAAAATGGTCATCATCTAAAGGGGAGCACTGGGCTCAGAAAAGCAGTCCTGCATTCAAGGTCACCAAGCTGGTAGGTGGCAGGGCCCCTCACAGCCACCCACCCTGCTATGCCACACCCAGGCCCCATGTCAGCCCCGCTCCCCACCAGCTGAACAGCCACGTACCCATGTAGTTTCCCATGAAGGTGATGCCGATGGACATGGGGTTCCAGGAGGCACCTGAGTGGGCACCTATGGTGTCCCAGCCCCGACCCTCGTACACCAGCCCGTCTTCTCCGATCAGGAAGCTGTGTGGGTAGTGAGGGGGCCTTGATGAGGGAGGAGACTCTCCCCTCCTCCACCTCACCTCTTGCCGCCCTTACCTACCATTCATTATTTCCCCAGCCTCCCTCTTAACCGCTAATCTTCTACAGTGGCCATAACGTGGCCACTGCCACGTGCCAGGCACAGCCCTGATGCATCTTTTCTCATCCCCACAGTAATCCCGTTAGTCATTAGTGTCCCCACTCTGTATAGGAAACCAGAGAGGTGGAGACACTGGCCCATGGTCACACAGTCAGTCAGGGACAGAGTCAGGATTTTCACCCAGGTCTCCGTGAAGCCCCCCAACACAAGCTGGCCCCTTGCTTTCTCTTGGCCTCCTGGGAGGATTCCTTCAGCCCTTGATTTCCTTTATCTTCATCTGTATCCTCCCAGGCAGGCACCATTGTTATCTCTACTTTAAGCTAAGGTAGGCAAGAGTTAGAAAAAGGGATGATTTGGGGCCTGCCTGGTGGTGCAAGGGGTTAAGTCTCAGCACATCAAGCCATCAGCAGCCACTGCAGCGTGAGTTAGATCCCCGGCCAGGGAGCTACCCACATGGCACAGCAGACCTCTCCTGTCTCGCCCGCTGCTCCCCTCAGCAGTGTATTTCAGTAGATCTGCCTGTTCTTCTCCCTACTCTGTCTCTGGTGAATCCTCTCACCCCTGCATCTCTGGCCTACACCTTAGGTCTTGTATGCATAAATATATTTTAAAAAATCTTTAGAAAAAGGAATGATTTGCGCAAGGTCATGTCCCAGAGTCTTCTGCCTCTCAGACGTCCACTCACAAGCTCTTATGCCTCCGAACCACCTGCTTCCTGCCTCCTGTCCCTGCAGGTGTGCATTCGGGGGATGGGATCAGGGATATAGCAAGCCCTAGAGCTCCAGCATTTGCCTCTGAGATTCCCATCCTGACCCCAGGTCCTTAAAACTCACTCATCTGACATGTCCTGATGGAGGAAGTCTGACTTGACACAGTGGAATTAACGGGAGGATAGGTATCTGAGAGCTGCGGTCTGCAGCCACAGCCCCCCTGGCTCATAGGTGCACCAGCCACGCACAGGATGTTTACGCTTTTGCATCTTGGGTCCCACGTCTGCCACTTAGGGAGCCCAACTCAGAATCTGGCTCTGAGACGAGTTTTGTAGTGAGCGACTACCAGGACTGGGCGCTGCCACAGCCTCCCCGCTGATGGCGTTCCCTGTTTATTTGTTAAATGGAGTCAGCTGACTTGTAATTAAAACTTCTACACCCAGGTGGGGACAGCCAGGATCCCCCTTTCACAGTGAAGACATTGAGGCTCAGCGAGTACGCAAGGTGACAGAAAGGTGATCCTGGATAAGACTGAAAGCTAAAATCTGAGACGCGAGTTTGCTTCCCTGTAGGGCGATGGAGGCCAGAAGCTGTGAGCCCAGCCTGTGGTCTTCACAGCTTCCTGGAATCAGCCAGAATCAGGGCTCCTCACTCTTGGAAACAAAACCTTGAATTGGAACCTCTGAATGATCAAATCTTCAGGGGCAAGAGCTGGGGCTATCCCGGAGGCGTCTAGATTTCTTAGGAAAGCTCTCCGGTTCCTGGGCCTCACCTTGCCCCACTGATGCATTCACTAAGGGTGGGACCTGGGAGCTTGCATTTCCAGCAAGGTGATTTTCTGGTGCTTTCCGAGGCTTGAGAATGAATAGAACCTGAGAACCCCCATGGCTAGGGGGCCGTGGATCCCAGAAGCAATTCCAGCAAATCCGTGTCCCTGATTCTGCCCTTACTCCCTTCAGTCTGCTCTCCCCACAGCAGTCAGAGGGAGTGTCTCATCCCCTAGAAGCTCACACCCCTCTGTGGCACCTGGCTTTCCCGAGTGGAACCAAGGGCCTCTCCATGGCCCACAACTCTCTGCATGACCTGGCCCTGCCACCTCCTGGTTTCACATCTGTCCCCTAGCTCCCCACTGCACCTTACATCCTGCCATACCCCTCTGCTGGCTATACTATTCCCTCAGCGTCCCCCCCTTATCCCCCAGCCATCTCTGAGCCACTGTAGTAGAGACGTGGAGACCGCCCCTCACCTCACTCTGCCAACGGAGCCCCGCTTCTGGGCCCCTGTGTTCCTTCTCCCCATTGCTTCACCACCGGAAACCGCCCTGTGACTTTGGTCTTTCCCATCTGTTTCTCCCAGCGGGCCCTTACATCCCATTAGGCCCCACTGGCGCTGCTAGTGGCCGAGTCCCCATCCCTGTATCGGGCACCTGGCCCGGCACATAGTAGGTACCCAGTGGCAATAGTCTGGATTTTTGGTATCCAACCCCGTGGCAACAGCGTCCTAAGGGATTTGCATGTGTTGGCTGGTCCAGTCAAGCGCCTCCCACCCCACTGGCTTTGCTGAGGAGGAAGGTGAGGGCGAAGCTGGGAGACGGTGAGTCTCCTGGCCCCTCTCAGCCAGCCAGGAGCGGGATGGGGACGGGCACCTGGTCGGTGGTTCATCAGTCTGGTTTTCTGCCTGCTGACGGAGGCCCCAGACTCTGCAGGAGCCCCCGTGTAGAGGACCCCTCCTGCCCGTTGCCCAGTCTTGGCACAGACTTAGGCTTGAGCCCTCCTTCGCCCCCTCCTCCCCAGCTCAGGGCCCTCCCCGCACTCGCACTCCAGTCGGGGGCCCCAGCCTTCCCCTCCACACTCACTTGTAGCCCACGTCGCACCAGCCCAGGGTGCGTGCGTGGTAGTGCTGCACGTTCCGCACCTGCTGCAGGCAGGAGGCCGGAGTGTCGCAGCTGCGGCCCGCGGTGTGCGACACCACGACGTAGCGCACCGGCAGTGTCAGGTTCTTGTAGCACTCGGATTCCAGGGCCCTCCACTCTCTCCGCGGCACCACGGGGGCGCAGCAGTTGGGCGACTTGCCTTGCTGTCCGAGCGCGGGGCCGGGGAGGAGGGCCAGGAGGGCCCAGGTGAGCCGCACACGGAGGCCGAACATGGCGGGTGGGGCAGGCAGGAGTCCAGGAGCTCGAGTCTGGCCCTGCCTTTATCTCCTGGGCCCGAGCAGTGGGAAGATCTTACTTCACTCCCTAACGGGACTTCCTGCGTGGGTCACAGGGAACCCCAAACTCTGCTTCCTTCTCTGGTGGGACCTGAACAGGATGCGTTGCGGTCACGCTGGCCAAGGTGTGGAGGAGGAAGCGCGTGAGAGAACCAAGGGGCCCCTTATCCAACCGAGTGGGGGGCAGGGGCGCACAGGCCCCTGGACACTTCAGCCCTGTGGTTTCTGGAAGTCTCAGGGTCTGGATCCCTGCCCTACTTTGTCTCTTCTCTTAATGGGGCATTGGGCAACTCACCAGGAACCTAACAGGGAGCCAGGAGGAGCTGGGAGGGGCTGTGGGGGGTGGGGGTGAGGGGCTGGCAGGGCCTCTTCTTCCTTCTTCCTGCAGGGTCTGAGACAATAAAGTCTCCTCTTTTAAAATCACTTCTCTTTGGCCCAAGCCCAATGTTATTTAACCCTTGCAGCAAACTGAAGAGGTGAGTATTGGGAACCCAATTCACAGTAGAGTACACTGAGGCTGGCATCAGGGAAAGTCACTGCTGAGCCCTGGCAAAGAGCAGAGCTTGGATTCAAAGCCTCCCTGCCCGCCTTGGAATCCTGGCCATGCCCATGTGTAAGCTCTGGCTCCTGGTTTCATATTCCGGTGCCTCTGTTTTCCCCACGCACAAAACAAGGGTGATTGTAAAATAAAGGACCCAACTCCTCTGGTGGATGCGGGATTAAATGAGTTCACAGGGGTCGAGTCCTTAAAAGATGGTTGGCTCATGGCTCCATGTAAGTGCCACTGGGTCTGGAACTTAAATCTTTTTTTTTTATAGAGGCATTTTTTTTTTTATTTATTTTGTTTTGTTCGTTTGTTTGTTTTTTGTTTATACATGCACTGGGTACAGTCAGAAGCACGGGAGGGCGAGAGAATTCACCAGAGCCAGAGCGGGGAGCAGAGCAGGCAGAAGGACCGAAGTACACTGCTGAGGGGAGCAGCGGGCGGCAGGAGAGGTCTGCGCGCCATGCGGGACCCTCCTCCGGTGGCCGGGAAGCAGCCGGGGATCGAACCGGCGCCGCAGAGGCTGCGGGCAGCTTCGCAACCCAACGCTCAACCGCTGCGCCACCGGGGAGGCCCTGGAACTTAAATCTTGGGAGAAAGCAACGTGCTTTATGTGGGTGCTTCTGGCAGCTCTGTCCTGCATGGGAGGGAAGCCAAGGTCCAGAGAGGCACAGCTGTTTGCCCAGGGTCACTCAGTGACTGGGGATCAATCATTGGGGTGCAGACTCCCTGGACCTCTGCCTTTCCACTCCTGCCTGGAGTACCATGGTGATTTCGGGGTACACTTCCCGGTCTGGTTGTCCTCCTGTCCTTTCAGTACTGAATTTCAAAAAAATATTACAAAAATAACACATGCTTGCTGTAACAAGTTGAATTGACTACGGTCAAGGTGACTAATTGAATGTTAGTCACCTGTGTCCCTACCTGAGGTCATCAAGGAAGACAGTGTGGGATATCCACCATATTTCCCATGCTCAGGTAGATCACGTTTAAACTCATGATTTTGTTGAATGGAACCTGGTGGCTCTAAGTGCTTTTCATCAATTAACTCATTATCATATGCTCCCAACAGGTTTGTGAGGTAGATGCTATTAGTACCCCCCTTTTATAGTTGGGGACACTGAGGCACAGAGTGGTTAGCCCATGTAGAGAGAAGGTGAGGATGCTGGGGTTTAGAAACAGCCTTTGTGACTCCAAAAATTAAGGTCTAAACCATATTCTGTTTCTACAAACATATAAGGAGATATTAAAACAGTAACAAACCTATGTGTATAGATCTGCTTTTTGTCACCTAATGATTCATGTACATCGCTCCAAGACAATACATTTAATTCTGATTTAGTTTCCACACTAGTTGCCTATTTCGTGAGTATGTTCACCATTCTGATACAATCTCTTTTTTTGAGCCTTTCATTTCTCTGCCCCCAATACTGCACAAAATATTATCCAACAGACATCCTTACATACTGCAGTATTTATAAATTACAAATATAGATTTGCTAGGCATAGGTCAGATATATTTGATTGGTATTACATTATTTCCTCCAAAATGCTCTTTAAATATTTTCTCCATTAATGTAATGTTCCTACTCACCCCAAAAATGGATGTTATCATTTCTTTCTTCAATATATGGGTAGAAAATAAAATCTCTTTGTGGTTTTATTTTTCTCTCTTTGTAACTTTGACATTTTGACACTCAGGAGATTGAGTACTATTTCTGTTTCCTGACCACTTGGGTTTGTCATTTGCTGTTGTCTTCTGACAATTGTCTGTTCCTCTCCGTGGCCTATTAAAAAAAAATGCAAAGGTTGTTTGCCTTTTTATTGTCAATTTGCAAAATGAAGAGAACCGTCTCATAACTGAACTTGTTCAATTGTGGGGCATGTACATTTTGTATATGTCGGTTCTTTTAAAAAGCATTAAAGAATAAAACATAGAAAAGTATTCAAATGCCTTTTTAATAAATAGTTTGCTTTTGGGCCTTCCTGGTGGCACAGGCAGTTAAGCGCAGCGCGTGAGGCTGTCCACAGCCTCTGCAGCGCCTGTTCTATCCTTGCCGGCCTACAAGCAACCCACATGGTGCGGCAGACCTCTCCTGTCTCACCCACTGCTCCCCTCAGCAGTTTATTTCGTCAGTCTGCCTGTTCTGTTCCCCGCTCTGTGTCTGGTGGAATCCTCTCACCCTCCCGTGCATCTGGACTGTACCCCGGCTCTTGTATAAATAAAATAAATCTTTAAAAAAAAGAGTAAAATAAATAGTTTGCTTTTATAGAGTTAACAAAATAGAGTGGAGAGCTCTTTGAGTTTTTCACATGCGGAATACACCATGTAGCCAGCATCCAGATCAGGAAATAGATTGAAAATTTTAATAGCTATTACCCAGTACCATTCCAAAAACAGTTTTCTTATTTATTTTCCCCCCAGCAGTGTGATCCATTTTAAAATGCTTTACCCATTCAAGGAATGGAGTCTCTTTATGGTTTCATTTACATTTCCTTGAACATCAAGGATGTGATTGTCTTTTTACCTATTTCCAGCTGCTTTTACCCATCTTCTGGAACTGGCTATTCAACTCTCTTAACCACTTTCCTGTTGGGTTGTTGTAGAAGAAGGATGTTAACTCAATGTCTGTCAAATGTGCTGCAAGTCTATTCCTCCAGCTTATTTAAAAATATTTTGTGATTTCCCTGTTTCCTGTCATAAGAAGAATCTTTCCACACCAAGATTATCAAACTCTATTTTCAGGGCCTCCCTGGTAGCGCAAGGGGTTAAGACACAACCCATGAGGCTATCCACAACCACTGTATCACAAATTTGATTCCGGCCAGGGAGCAACCCACATGGCGCAGCAGACCTCTTCTGTCTCCCCGCTGCTCCCCTCAGCAGTGTATTTCAGTAGATCTGCCTGTTCTGTTTCCCACTCTGTCTCTGGTGAATCATCTCACCCCCCGCACCTCTGGCCTACACCCTGGTGCTTGAATGCATAAATAAATAAATCTTTAAAAAAAAAAACAAGCCGGGCCTCCCCGGTGGCGCAGCGGTAGAGCGCTGGGTTGTGAAGCTGCCCGCGGCCTCTGCGGTGCCGGTTCAATCCCCGGCTGCTCCCCGGCCACCAGAGGAGGGTCCCACATGGCGCGCAGACCTCTCCTGCCGCCCGCTGCTCCCCTCAGCAGTGTACTTCGGTCCTTCTGCCTGCCCTGCCCCTCGCTCTGGCTCTGGTGAATTCTCTCACCCTCCCGCACTTCTGACTATACCCAGTGCATGTATAAACAAAACAAATAAGCAAACAAATAAATAAAGAAAAACATGCCTCTATTAAAAAAAAAAAAAAAAAAACAAGCCTATTTTCAAGTACTATTACTACCTTGTCTTAATTTTGGACCTTGACCTTGGCTAGAATTTATATTACAGATAGAATGATGTAGGGGTCTAACTTTGTTTTCAAGCGATCAGCCATTTGTCTCTGTACCTCTTATTAAATAGTTGGATTTAGTTTTAAACTCCAACCCTGCCACTAATTAGCCGGTGCCCTTAGAGTCCCACATCATTGACCACTTCCTTTTTGAAATGCCCACATCTCTTAGCTTCTGTGTCATCAGACTGTCTTGATTTTCCTTCCGCCTCTCTGACTGATCTTTGGTTCTCTTGCAGACTCTTCTGGACTAGCACACTGTATTTTCTCTGCCTGATGACTGTACCCAGATAATGGCTTCAACCATCAGCGATATGCAAATGACCCAGAATTTTACATCCAGTCCAGAGCTCTCAGCTGAATTCTGGAACTAGTCTCCACCTGCCCATTTGCCATCTCCACTTGGGTGTTCCCCAGACCCTGCACACGCACGATTTCCAGATGGTTCCTGACTTACTCCTCCAAAAGGGACCCTCCTCCAGGAGCCTGTCTCAGGGAGTGACAGGCTTCGTCCCAGTCAGGAAAACTGCACATCTGAGCACGGTCCTGGACCAGCGTCTGCTCTCCCGCTGGGTCTGGGACCCGAAGGATGCCCAGCACACAGCCGGTGCTCAATTTATAGTTACTGATTGATGGGGTGAAGCTCCAGCCGGCCCTCCATCACGCCGCCTTCCCTCCTAAAGATCCTATGAATTAGAGCGTTCCTGCCTATTTCCACTCTCTCCATCCAGCTGCAGTCTGCCCCCAGCTGGATTTGGCTCCCATCTCCTCAGTGACTCCCAGTGGGCACCCTGGGCCCTGGGAGGCCACAGCTCAGATCTGATCCTGCCTTTCCTGAAGGTCACCTCAAAAAGGAGTCACCTTTTTCCTAGGATGAGGTGCAAGCTGCTCATGGAGATCTACAGTACCCCTCCAGCCCTCTTCCTGGGGGTGCCAGACCCTGCCCTTCTTGCTGCCCTGGAAGGTGCTTGACTGGTGGACCCCCAGGGGACTTTACAGGCCATGTGCAAGTTTTAAATAGAGGAAGCTTCAAAATTCAGGAACTTTGTACTTTGCCTTTAAGATTACAAAGCACACAGCTACCGTGGTGTAAAAAGGCAGGAATATTTGTACATCGGATACTTGCACAATACTAAGAATGTAATCATTGGCCAAGAGGGATGAAGTCTTTCTTTGTTAGAATTTTATTTTGTGGCTTGTCAGCCGAAAATGGGACACGCCCATGATTGTCATATTGCCTTTTATAGTGAGACCGTATAACTCATGTCTTTATTTTATTTTTTTAAAGATTTATTTATTTATTTATTATACAAGCACTGGGTACAGTCAGAAGCACAGGAGGGTGAGAGAACTCACCAGAGCCAGAGTGGGGAGCAGAGCAGGCAGAAGGACCGAAGTACACTGCTGAGGGGAGCAGCGGGCGGCAGGAGAGGTCTGCGCGCCATGCGGGACCCTCCACTGGTGGCCGGGGAGCAGCCGGGGATCGAACCGGCGCCGCAGATGCCCCGGGCAACTTCGCAACCCCGCGCTCAACCGCTGCGCCACCGGGGAGGCCCTCGTGTCTTTATTTCGAATGGAGGAAATGAGATTTATTCTCTGCATGTTTTAGGAAGCTGCATTTTTAAATATTTAATTCATCAGCTGCCTTTATTTGATCTTGTTATAATAATTCATTCAGCCAGTATAAAAACTCCTCAGATTCTCTTGCACGGAGCAAAAAATATTTGTTTCTTTTGTTCTATCAGCAATGACAGAAGACAAATTAAATGGTGATTACAGGAATGGACATGTATAAACACAACACAGAATCTTGGTTCTTTTCCTCGATACTCCCAGTCCTCAAATGCTCCCTCATCCTAATTGTCACTTCTGCTATTCTTCGGTCTCACCTCCTCAGAGGCGACAGATCTCCTTATTTGCTTTCTCCACATCATCTCCTCTCTTTCTTCGAATTCATCACAACTGTAGTTATTAGCTTCCCTGTGAACTGGGAGGGGGATTGGAGGGCAGGACTGGCCTCTGCCTTCTGTGTCTCTCTTTCCCAGGGGCGCCCCCAACACTGGCTGCCTCAGACTCCCCTCCAGCTGGAGCCCAGGCCTGGACTCAGGTCTTCATGAAATACACACAGACAGGCCCCAGGTGAGGACACAGAGGAGCTCCCAGACTCCAGAAGCTTCTAGTGTCCCTAACCACCCCCTCTTTACCTTCCCATGGCCCAGTGCTCTTTCAGGTTGTCCTGCCTCCCCATTCCCTGCCTCTGGCCGCCTCAGCGCTTCTGCCACCCACCTTTCCCCTGGTTCCCCTCTGTAGCTGCTGACACCCGCAGGGCTTTGCCTTCCCAGAGACCAGCTCCTCCTGGCACAGGGGAGCATGCAGATACCCGCCGTCCTGCTTTTCCTACCAGGTTCTCGGTGCCCCCCATTCTCTACAGCAGAGACCAGGTGACGTCACACAAAACCCCGGCATCCTCAACTGCTCCAAGCTCGCTTTGCACTTCCCTGGCCTTGATAACCAAGAAGCCCTCCTGGTCTGGAATGTGGGCTCCAGTGACCCACTGAGGCCTGGACAGCCTGGTCTTCTGTTGCCACCTCTGCCCTGCAGGGTGATGAGCAAAACCCATCTCACCTGATGCCCTGACCCCTGGGAGCTGCCTGACAGCTGTCCCGACCCTGGGTCCCCTCAGACACTGACACACAATCCTGACAGCAGTGTGTGCGCGTGCAAACACACAAACACACACACACACAGCCCACTTCTTAGCATCCACATCAAGTTGTCTGATAGAGGTGGGGTTTGGTGAGCAGGGACCTTGGGTTACCTCTGAGCAGTTCAGCAGAGTTCGCCATTCCGTGGCTCGTGGCAAGTTTACCACAGACACAAAAAGGTTAGGCTTGTCAGAGAAAAGGGAGGGAGAAGAAGACTGCTTTCTGCCTGGGCAGAAATTGTACTGATAGAGGGCCTCCCCTGGTGGTACAGCGGTTGAGCACTAGCCTGCGAAGCTGCCCGCAGCCTCTGCAGCGCTGGTTCGATCCCTGGCCACCGCCGAGGGTCCCACATGGTGCGCAGACCTCTCCTGCCAGGCCCGCTGCTCCCCTCAGCAGTGTATTTCATCAGTCTGCCTGTTCTGCTCCCCGCTCTGTCTCTGGTGAATTCTCTCACCCTCCCATGCTTCTGACTGTACCCAGTGCTTGTATAAATAAATAAACAAATCTTTAAAAAAAAAGAAAAAAAGATTAAAAAGAAGAAATTGTACTGATAGAGGGTCCTTCTTTTGGGGAGGGCTTCCTCCTTTGTGGAATTTCTATCTACTGTCAAATTGCTTACTTCTGGGGTGTGACTAGGTGGACTTGTAAGGACGGGGATTCTCTACAATGGCCTCGGCTCCATAGCTGCCTTGGTCCGCATGCCCGACATTTCTAGAGCAGTCAGTCGTGACCCGAGAGCGCGGGTCTAGGATATTTCTTTTCAATATCCGGTTTCATGACCATGTTAATCATCTCCACCCACACCTCCAGTTTCTAGTCTTGTAATGCCTCCATCCACAATTAAAAAAAATATCTAAACCTCCAACACACATGTGCTGGTGGCACCTGTGTCCGGGGTCTGACTGGAAATTCTCCAACAACTCAAAGTCAAGATAACTCCTGGTTTGGGGTTCTTGTCTGTGGGGTACCCTGGATAGATTCCATTTGTACTGCGGAGTGGCAGGAACCTTCATTCCCAGTGCAGAGGTGAGGGTGCAGGGCAGCTCTGGGTGCTGGGGGACCTGCCCTGCTGTGGTGGCCTCCAGCGCTGGCTGGGGATCCTCTATTGAAAGAGGTTGGGGTGATTTCTTTTCCCTGTGGCTCTTCCTGCTACTGAGGCTCAGGGATGCACCTGCCCCAGGAGTCAGAGCAGAGGCTTCTGCCCACAGATTCAGGCTGGGCTGGGGGGGGGGGGGGGGACAACGACACAGGCCCCTCCTCCCAGGGAGCCATGCATACCTGACATTCTTCTGACACTGGGAAGCCCCACCACATTCCTGTCTGTTCCTGAAAGGAGCTTCCTGAGGCCATGTGGAGACAACACCCAGGAGAAAGTTCCCCCCTCTGGTCACCTGGTGCTCAGGGGAAGCTGTGAGAGGGGAGCCAAGGAGCAGGTCTCCTGATTCACACCCCAGGAGCTCAGGGCTGCCTCCTGGCCTGGCCCATGGGACCCTCTCCCGGGTGTCTGTTCAAGTAGCTTCAAGTCCACGTTGCCCCCATCCTTGGCCTAAGGGCTGAGCCTGGGCTGGAGAGGAGCCCGCTGGGTGTGGGGACCCTGGGGCTGCTGCAGCCTCTGGAGGAACTGAAGCCTGTCCTTTGCAGGGTCCTGCTCTCCTGAGACTGGGGAGGAAAAATAAGAGGGGGGGGTTCCCCAGGTGCCCTGCTTCCAGGCCACCCCAGCATCCTTGTCCCATCCAGGACTAGGAACAGGTGTGTCCCAGGCAGCCCTGTCCCTGTCCTCCCGGGTCCCAGAGAGGCCAGACTCGACCCCACAGACACTGCCCTGAATCACAGCTCAGGCGGAAGGTGTAGAGGCGCCAGTTTGGAATTCTTCACAATGGGGAGCAGTGCCCTCTGTTGCCTCCCAGGGAGCCTGCCCAGCAGCAGACAGGTGACTGGTGACAGCAGACACTGCCAAGCGTGACATCATGATGCTCCCCAAGCTGAGGGGTGCAGCTTCAGGCCCTGAGAAGCAGGGGACTCTGTTGGCATCCTGGGGTGTAGGGCCTGGTAAGGGTGAGGTGGGCTGGTGGCAGGTTTGAACTGCCTTCTGCTGGGGTGGGGGTGGGGGGTGTGGGCTTCTCATAGGGCAGTGGGCTGAGTCAGGGGCTCCAGAGGCTTCAGGGCCACTCATGGAAACGCAGCCTCCCCCTCCCCAGGCGGAGGCACTGGGGCTGGGCCCGGTTTGGGGAACCCTTTGACAAAGTGCAGCATGAGACTCTACCTGGGGCCAGTGACCCCAGAGCCTACTCCCTGTGAGTCAGGGCTGCACGGTGCTGGCTTTCTGCCCTGGCCACCAATCTTCTCCCCTTTTTACCAGGTTCTGACTCAACAGTCCACTCAGGCCCCCAGGTCCTGGATCCAGCAAGGACCCAGCATTCCCCCTGCAGAGGCCACGCCCTGCCCTGCAGGGAAACTGCTCCTCCTTGCAGCTGGCTAGCATCCTGGCCCACCTCACCTGTTTCTGCAGAGCCCGGGGACTTGGTGCTGGTGCCGGCTCTACCTTGTGCTCCGCAGGAAGCACTGGGGGCCTAGGATGTGAGAGCTGAACCCGTTTTTGGGAGACATGACTGAGCAGTTCAGGGACAGCTCTCAGGAAAGAGGGATGGCCCCGGGCTGCAGCCTTTCCCCGGTGTGTCTCACCTGTGCAGGCAACTCACTGGGAAGGCAGATGTGGCATCATCATGGCCCACACTCCGTCTGAAGTCAGGTCGACAGCCCGCGTAAGGTGAGCTGCCTGCAGTGTGGCTGCTTCTCTTTCCTCATCGCTGCCTTTGCTCCCAGGGACAGCGTAACGCCCAGCCCCATGGCACACGGGCAGGCAGTGGAGTTTCACACCTTTGAGGAAGCCGCCGGGTCGCCCATGGGGTGCAGTGGATGAGCCTCCTGGGACAAAGAACGTATGCTCAGGTGAGAGCAGCTCCTGTTTCCATCATGCACACGGACAAGGAGAGGGTCCTGTGCCCATGAAGCCCCTGGGCTGCCTGCAGGTGGGCAGTGCTGAGGCAGGGCAGGGAAGTGGTGCTGGGCAGGAGGTGTAGTTCCCCTGCAGGGGAGAGCAGACACTTGCCCCAGAGCCTCCTCCCTGGTCTCAGCCTCCTGTGTCAGCGCCCCGTGCGCCCTCCTCATGGCAGACAGGCTCTGGCGCCTCTACACTCCACGCTCACCTCTCCCATCCTGCTTAGAATCCCTTCCTGACCAGAATCCTCACCAGGCCCACAGGGCGCCCTCCCTGCCCTTTCCTCCCCCACACCCGCTCTGGGCTGAGTTCGCCAAAACAGTCCAGGTTCTGCTCACTCCCCATGTCACACATCAGATGTCCCCTCCTCCAGGCAGCCTTCCCTGATGCCCTGGCGCCTCCTGGCAGCCCTCATCACTCTGTGTCATCACTGGGTGGTCTGTGCCCCTCACAGGACAGGACACAGAGGCCACGTTCAGGCACTAAGTCCCCTCGTGTCCCTGCATCGATGAGCACAGGACTGGCAATACCAGGTGCTGAGGAAACACTGCATGAGTGAGTAAGTCAAGTTTTGAAAGATGAATTAATGAAGATGATGAAGGTCTGAGGCCGTGTGGGGGTGGGAGGAGCGCCGTCTGCAGGAGGCCTCTGCTCTGCCGTGGTTCTCTGGGGTGGGCGTCTGGACTCCATCTCTCTGTCCCAGCAGCTCCTGTCCCCTCTGGCTGCTGCCCTGTGGCCCCAGTGGCCGCTCTCCCTGGGCAAGGTCAGGGGCCTGCTCTGGAGGACCCTCCTCCCACGGCCCCGCCTCTGCCCCCCCAGGCCTCACTCAGGCCCTGCCGGGGCCTCGCAGGACACCAGGACACAGAGCGCTGGGCCGGGAAGGCTGTGCGGAAGGGCTGGGCTCCTTGACTGAGGATTGAGCGAATGGCCCGAGGCAGGCACTAGCAAACAGGGATGACATCACCGTGGGCTGATATGGTCTCCTAGAGGTGGAAAGGAAGCCAGGTAATAACACCCTGTCAGGCGCCCCAGGGGCACAGGCACCCTCACCCTGGGATGCCGCGTGGCTCCTCAGGAGACCCCTCCTCTCCCGGCACCCCGCAGTCCAGCGGGGAGCAGTCAGCCTGAGCAGAGCGTGCCAGCCCCCGGCCTGTCCTCCAGCCTACAGCTTCCGGCCTCCTCGACGGCCTCCTCGATAGTCTGCTCGTGCCGCGGACGTTTCTCAGGAGAACATCAGTCATGGAACAGTGTCATGATGCCATGGGCCACGCCTGCCTCCTGGCAGGTCCTGCTGCTCCCCTGCTCCGCGCACCTTCTCCCTGCCTCCCTCTGACCTGAGCGGGAGGGACTCGGCCGCCTCCTGTCCTGGGCACCAGCGCCTGTGTGGTGCCGGATGGACTCGCCGTGTGTCCCGGACTCGCAGCCACTGGCAGGAAGACAGGGAAGTCCTGGTGTCCTGGTGGCATTTCTGGGGAGCCTGGCAGGCTCTGTGTGCCTCCAGGTTCAGCTGAGGTCCTGACCCGTGAGCAGAGGACCCGCTACTGCCACGGCCTCTGTCACACCCGTGCGGAGCTGGTTTGAAAAGCCGCAGCCACGCCCTGGCCCTGGGAGTGTGGGGTCGGGGGGGGTGACCAGCCCCTCGGAGGGTGTGAGGGACAAGCAGCTGTGAAGAAGGCAGTATCGATCTTGGAGAGCAAGGTGGTGCGGTGTCTGCCTGGGCCCTCTTTGCTACACGGATTTATCGCCCGGCAGGAGAGCAGGGCTGGGGCGGGGAGAGGGCACCCTCCTGTCCCAGCTGCTGAGGGACCTGAGGTAGGACCCACAGAGGACAACTCGTGTCTACCTGCCTGAGATCCAGGACCAGCCCTCTCCCTGGGCCCGCAGGAGGGGAGAGGACAGCGACAGACCTACTCGGATGACCAGCTCGTGTCCAAGATAAAAAGACTTGCTGAATCTACCCCCACAGACTGAACGGACGACGCTAGCCCTGCAGTCCTGACTCTGGGATGAGGCTCCAGTGTAAGGGGGGCAGAACTCCATGTCCTGTGGCAACCACAACCCCAGCCCCCAGGAAACCTCCACCTCCAGCCCATCCCCTTCCACTCCTGCCCTCATCTCCACCCTAGCAAAGTCCCACCCACATCCCCCAAGTCAGGTTCACTTGCCCTGTTAGGAGGGTTACTCAACGCCACCGGCTTTGACGCAATCTGGAGGAACATTCCAGAGATCAGCGATCCTCCTAGTGCCACTGAATGGCGCTGCTGACAGTGGTTAAACTGCAATTTCAGCTTATATGTATTTTGCAACATGCATCCCATGAAAAAAAGAAAAGTTAACAACATTTGAATTGGGGTGGGGTCAGGTCAGGGAGCAGGAGGAACTGTCCCCACATCTGGTGCTGACCCAGCCATTGCTCTCATTGTTTCTGGGGCTGGAATGACACTCCCCTAAGGAACTTCACTCTGTGAGGTAGTTCTGATTCCCTCATGTATGAAGTGGAAATAAATCTGAAACCATTGATCTAGCAGGTCCCTGATACACCCTGCTCCTTCTCATTGAATATTAAAGCCCACAGCTGGGCCTGATTCCCAGGGTTCTTGCCTCAAGAAGTCACAAGGGGCTGTGGTGAGTGCTCAGCAGAAGCCCGAGAGGCACTCAGGGTAGGGTGGGGCGATGACCTCAGCTTTGGACTCTGGGGATGTTGTTTGGTGATTTTACATTGAGAGCTGGAGAGTGACTAGAACAGGTAAAGAGAGTGGAGAGAGGTTCAGGTGAGACCCTCATGCATGAACTGGAACACAGGGTGGTGGTGGGTGAGTGGGTGCAGCACTGAGATGGAGGCATAGAAATGGGGGTGAGGGTGTTGAGGCCTGCAGCTGGAGGACAGGGGAGAAGAGCCTTAAGAGACACTTTGGGCCATGATAAGGAGCTGTACTAAGTCCAGGGTGGGGAGTGTCAGGAAGGGGGCAGGACACACAGCACCCTCCCCACCCCCTCAGGCCTAGCCTGCCAGCGCAGGCTGGGAACCTGCAGGTGACTTTTCCCAGCAACAAGAAGATCCACACAACAGTTTTAGGGTGCCCGAGTATGGAGGCTGCAGTGATGTCTGATCCAGACACATCAGTGTGGTGCTGTTCTGGGCCTCATTTCTGGAAACTGTCCAGGCCCTGCCTCTCTGGTCCCTATAGGACCGAGAGGTTTCTAATTCACTGGTTTTTCTTCCTTCCTTCCTTCTTTCTGATTTATTTATTTATTTATACAAGCACTGGGTACAGTCAGAAGCGTGAGAGGGTGAGAGAATTCACCAGAGCCAGAGCGGGGAGCAGAACAGGCAGACTGACGAAGTACACTGCTGAGGGGAGCAGTGGGCGCGGCGGGAGAGGTCTGCGCGCCATGTGGGACCCTCACCCAGCGGCTGGAGATCGAACCAGCGCTGCAGAGGTTGCGGGCATCTTCGCAACCCAGTGCTCAACTGCTGCGCCACTGGGGAGGCCCCTCTTTTTTTTTTTTAAAGATTTATTTATGCATATAAGAGCTGGGGTACAGGCCAGAGATGTGGTGGGGGGGTGAGAGGATTCACCAGAGACAGAGTGGGGAACAAAACAGACAGATTGACTGAAGTACATTGCTGAGGGGAGCAGCGGGCGTGACAGGAGAGGTCTGCTGCGCCATGTGGGTTGATCCCTGGCAAGGCCGGGGATCAAACTTGTGCTGCTGCAGAGGCTGCGGATTGCTTCATAGTGCAGTGCTTAACACCTTGTGCCACCAGGGAGGCCCACTAATTCACCATTTTCTATGCAAGTTCAACCAGGGCAGGCATCAGGCCTGAGCACCCATTCTTTGGCCACCAGAAGACCCTTTGCGGGGAGCAGAAGTCTGTTCCTGGAGTTCCCATGACGTGCTTGTACAGAGGAGTGACACAGCAGCCTCCTCAGCAGAGAGGAGGGGCCTTCTGACTCAGGGGAACCCCGTGCATACCTGACATTCTCCTGCATATGTAAAATTCCACCACATTCCTGCCTGCCCAGGGGAGGGTTCCCCCAAAGTCAGATGGAAATAACACCCAGGTGTTGCCAGAAGAGACATTCTTTTCTATTTATTCCTGCACCAAAGGGAAGCCAATGGGGAAGCTGGTGAGAGCAGGAAAAGTCCAGGTTGCAGTTCCAGGAGCCAGCAGCACCTGCCTTGCCCAGTAGCGCCAGGACTTCTGACCCAGGTCCCAGTCAGGAGTGTGTAAGCAGTACCAGCCTTTCCGTCTGGAGGCCCCAGGATGGGGTCCAGGAGTCCGGGGTTCTGTGCCAGGTTTTGCCAAAGACCTTAGAAACTCGGATCAGTGTCCTGTTGTTTCCGGCAGCAGGATGGGATCAGGCTCTCATAGTCACTCTCAAGAACGCCAGAACCTTCTGTACCTCAAGTAGAGGCTGAGTCCAGTGACTAATGAAGCTTTAGCCGGGACCAGCCCTGGTCCTACCATTTGGATCTGGGCTTCTGGTCAGAGCATGGAGTCCTCCCCAGACTGTGAGGACCCACCCTGGACACAAAGGCTGGGGGGTTTCTGAGGAAGCTGGTGGTAGGACTGGATGAGAAAGTGTCCAAGGCTTTTTGGCCCCCTGAGAGGGACCACAGCAAGACTCCAAGCCAGGCCCTCTGACCCCAAAGCCACAGTGCTGCTGAGTTACTGGCTCTGAAGCCTCAGGACCTGCAACCAACAAACCTCAGGACCTGCAGCCTCCTGAAGCCTGGAGGTGTCCGGCCCGGGGGCCTGGCCCAGCTCTGAGACAGGAGCTCCAGGACCAGAGTCCCATGATCGTGAGTGGCAACAACGCCAGGCTGCCACAGAGACCTGCTTCTTCCCTCACCCTGGATGCTGTCCAGGCCCCTGTACCCCAGATTTTTGGGGAGTCTGGCAGAGGCACCCAGACCTGCTCCTGCCCTGCCTGGGGGCCATGCCAGGAAGTGAGTGGAATCCAGGCTTCAGCAGGAGCCACAGCCTGGAGGGCAAGCCAGGGCAGCTTGTCAGTAGCTCTGGGGAAGGAAAAACCCGCCCTCACGAGCCACAAATAATTTTATTGACTAATTAGCTGCGACTCCCTGGGGGAAAATAGACATTACATCATCACTGGTTTCTGACAACCTCAAGAAAGTTTGTAAAATGCACGTGTCGAGCCTCCCCGGTGGCGCAGCGGTTGAGCGTTGGGCTGCGAAGTTGCCCGCATCCTCTGCAGTGCAGGCTAGATCCCCGGCCACCGGGTGAGGGTCCCACATGGCGCGCAGACCTCTGCTGCCGCCCGCTGCTCCCCTCAGCAGTGTACTTCGGTCCTTCTGCCTGCTCTGCTCCCTGCTCTGACTCTGGTGATCTCACCCTCCCACGCTCCTGACTGTACCCAGTGCTTGTATAAATAAATAATAAATCTTTAAAAAAAGAAAGAAAAAAAATGCACATGTCAATAATTTCCTGTTTTTCTCTATTTAAAAAAATGGACTACTAAATTGTTGCCATCCCAGCAATGCTGTACCTGCAACAGCAGAAGAGGGAATGAGAAAATGGAGGGATGGGGCTGCAGGAAGGGTGCTGTCCCCTGCCTGCAGAGAGGTGACATGACGGACTCTGGTTGCTGTACATGTGCTTCTGCTGTGGCGGGACATTCCCTGAGCTCCTGCCTCGTGTCTCAGCTCTCCTGTCCATCTTTCTCGGAGGACAGACCTCCGGGCTGGCCCACACACAGGCCTGAACACTTCCATCCGCTGCTTAGGGCCTGGCTAGAGCCCAGAGCACTGAAGATGAGTCCCGAGTCCTTCTGGAGACCCACAAAGGACTCGTAATGCTCCCTCCAGCCCCTTCTCCCTGCCTGCCCGCCACCTCTCTGGGCCTAGCCTTTCTGAAACTCCCCAGCTCTGGTGCATCTTTGAACCCTTAACTCAAAAAAACCCCTCTTCCAGGAAGTCCTTCCTGATCTTCCATCAGGGTAGGTTCCTCCTATGTCCCAATTCCCAGGTGCTCCCATGGCCTCTGGGCTTCCCCAAATCACACCTGTCCTTTTGGGGTCCTCCAGTTGTGAGGACAGTCTGTGTCCTGTGATGGCACAGGACCCGGCACAGAGTCAGAGCAGAGTCCTCAGCAGGTCAGTACTGGGCTGGCCTCTCAGGTTGTCCTCAGGGACATAGTTTCAGGTCCTTCCCTGTGTCATCTGTGACACCAATAGACAATGGACTGAGTTCAGTGACAGTAAAGAGGAAAGTCACCTCCCAGGATCACCAACAACGGTCCAGAGGAGTTTGGTAGGGACGCAGCAGCTCCACTGGCTGCATGCCCAGGGGGGCAGAGCCTAGAACGAGACCTCTGTGTTTGCTCCCCAGCCTCGTCCCTGCAGAGGAGGGAGTGTGGTCAGGGCAGAGGGAGAACCATCACCGTTGGGTGGCCCAAGGGGGTGGCTGGGGATGCTGGAAGCTCATGGAGTCTGGGCGCTTCTCCAAGTCTCATCTAGTGTGCATTTCACGAGGCCCCGAGTCCAGGCCTGGGCTCCCAGTGGAGGGGAGTGAAGGTAGCCACTGCTGGGGGCCCCCTTGGGAAGGAGAGACAGCAGGGACTTCCCAACTGCAGGGAAGGGTTGGAGGGGTCATCAGGGCCTGTCCTCACCGCGTGGTACCCTGAGAGCTGGGTATCTGCACAAGCTGGGAGAGGTGCCTCCCAGTGCTCACTGCACGGGGTGACCTGGACCCACAGACCCCAACCTCAGGGTGTCCCCCAGGAAAGTGTGGGACTTTCTTCATATCCTGACCCCCAAATAGCCATGCTGGGGGAAATATCTCCCTCTGACCTTGAAACTTAGGGATCCAGGCCTATGACATCTACAGAAGGTGGTAGAGTTTCTCCCACAGAATATCCCACAGTCAACACCGACAGAGGCATCAGCCATAGCTACCCCCTCCCTCCGTGTGTCCGTCTGTGTATCTCTCCACCCACCCTCCCACCCCCTCCCTTTCCCTCATGAACTGCAAGAAAATTCCCTCATCAACTTCTGAAGGACTGTTCTGCAGCCCCTCATCCGTCCTTGACAGTGTCGGGCCGCCTGAGCTGCTGACTGGAACGTAGCACCCGTGCACACAGCCATCGCGAGGGATGGGAGGGGACAGCGCCTTGGGGAGCATGAGTCCAGGTCCTCCAGGGCCTCCCGGCCTTAGGACCCCCGCGTTCCCCAGCATCCTCTGACTTGGCTGCCCTCTCCCCAGCCTCTTAGGCTGGAGGTCCCATGTGTGTGCCCCGAGTCTCTGTCACGTGAATGCGCTGAGCTGTGGTGCAGGGAGCAGTGGCCATGTTCCGGCCCCCAGCTGGGAGCTGACGGGACCCCTGAAGACCCTTAGGGTGGGGGGGGGGAAGTGGACTCCCCCTGGGAGAGTGAGGGTGCTCAAGGAGCACCCAGTGGCACCCGGTGTGCTCAGGAGGCTGTGGAGCTGGGGTGAGGGGAGGCCCGTGTCGGCTGCCCCAGCATGGAAGTCGGGAGGCAGAGGGAGAAACACGTGAGTGCAGCAGCACGTAAGTCTCCAGCCAGCTCGCCCAGGCCGGCGTGTCTCTGCAGGCCGGCGATGGGAGGGGAAAACGAAATGACAGGAGGGTGACTCACTGCTCTCCAGGATAAAAGCACCTGCTGGAAGCCACCAGCCCGGACACCACTGCGGCCAGACCAGAGCGATGAGTGCCCACCGCTGCATCCTGGGTAAGGAAGATCCCCCAGCCCCGGTCTCGGAAGGCCCGTTCCCCATCTCACCCACCACCCCAACCCTAATTCAGCCTAGTCCTCCTCTCCAGCCCGCGCCATTCCCACAACTGTGGCCCCATGCCCTGGCCCCCGCAGCCCCAAGGTCAGCCCATCGATATGCCCTTGCAGGTCCAAACCCGCGTCCAAGTCAGATCCAGGGTCCCCCCAAGCCAGTCTCCTAACAGGAGCGTCAGACACACGCAGGCCAGCGCCAGCTCACCCCTCACGGCCTACACACCAGGCCTCCTGCTGTCACCTCCCCCAGAAAAAGCCACATTCCCCAGAACCCAAACTCCCTTCTTCCGAGTCTTGTCCACACCCCCTCACCTTCCACAGGCCCGTAATCCCAAGACACCTGTCTACAGGTGACCGATCTTCCCTGGAGGGTCCTTACCTTGTCCTGAGCTTCAGCCAGGACAGAGACCCCCTCAGCGTCCCCTGTTCCAGGCTGAGCTCCCTGCGGGGCTCCGGGGCCACCCTTCAGCTGTCAGCCTCCCTCACACCTCTCCTCTTCCACAGCCGTGTCAGCCATTGTCTGCGTCCTCGTGCCCCTCTATTCACAGGGAGCCCCAGGTGAGCGCGGGAGGGACACACAGGGGCAGGGGTGAAAGGGGCGTCCAGGCGCCCCAGGCTGTCCGTGCCCGCCCTGCGGCCTGGCCACAACGCTGTCTCTTGCAGTGACCCCCACGGACGCCCCTCTGCTGCTGTGCCAGCCTCATGAGCGCTGCGGGGACAAGTTCTACGATCCCCGGACGCATTGCTGCTACTTAGGGGCGCTGGTGTCGCTGGGCAGGACCCAGAGGTGCGGCAACTGCACCTTCAGGGTCTGCTTTGAGGAGTGCTGCCCCGGGGCGCTCGCGCGCCCAGAGACTTTTGTGGTGAAGGTGAGAGGCCAGAAGTGCACTGTGGCCCCGACCCCAGACGACAGGCTCTGTCACAGGTGAGGGCTGGCCTCCAGGCGCAGGGCGGGGTGCGGGGAGCACAGCCCAGGAAGCAGGGAGGGTGGCGAGGCGGGTGGGGGGTGGGGTGGGGTGAGGTGATGTCTGCTCTCCTGCCCGCCTGCCGCCATTTCTCCTGCCTCTCCCTCCTTCTCGCCCTAGTTCTCTCCTTCCGCTCTTGCTTCTCTCTCAGCCCCTTTGCCGTCCCTTCGAGTCTCCTTCCACCACCCCCGCCCATGCCTGTCCGTCCCTGCACAGCTTGCCCAGTCTTTCCCTCTGTCTCCCTCTCCAGTGTCAGCTGACGGAGGACCAGGGGACCAGGGGGCCGCCAGACCTGGAGGAGCTGCAGAGAGGGGTGTCTTCAATCCAGGCTGTGGGTGGGGGTTCAGGGGAGGAGACAACTGTCCTTCCTCCTCTTTCACCCTCGGCCTGAGCCTGTCCTACGTCAGGGGGCCTGTCTGCTCCTACGCTTCCAAACGCTGTTGCAGACGACTTGCTGCTGGGGTGCCCAGGGGCCTGACCCCTCACAAGCATCCCATCGCCAGCATCCTTCTGCACCTGCCACTGACTGGCACTGGGACCTCTCTGAGAGGTTTCTGAACACATTTCAGAATATTCTCTGTGATCTCCTGTATCTCGGGGGCCTCCCTGGTAGCCTAGGGGTTAAGTCTCAGCTCCATCACCACTACTGTCAAAGTTCAATCCCTGACCAGGGAGCTGACCCACGTGGCACAGCAGACCTCTCCTGTCTCCCCACTGCTCCCCTCAGCAGTGTATTTCAGTGGATCTGCCTGTTCTGCTCCCCACTCTGTCTCTGATGAAGCCTCTCATCTCCTGCACCTCTGGCCTGTACCCCAGTTCTTCTATCAAAAATAAATAAAATCTTTAAAAAAATAAAAACTGTATCTCAATCACAAGTCTTGGGGTTCCTGGGGGTTCTGAATTGTGGTGTGGGACAGGGAGGAGATGGGGACCCACAGAGGAGGGGCTTCAACATGGCCTGAGCCCAGACCTCTTTCCTGAGACAGGGAGGTGGCGTGGGGTGGAGCACCTGTGGGCGGGCTTCAGGGCCGGGGTGGGGCAGGCTGGGCACACAGTGTGAGGCTGGCAGAGCCTTGGCCTTAGAGACAGGCCCACCCTCCCGCAAACCAAGGTCCTTGCAGCCTGGCCCTGCCTTCCCGGCCCCCACACCACATTTCAACCCCCACCTCTCTTCGGGCCCCTCCAAGCCCGGGCTGGGCTCACCCTCGTCCCCACCAGACAGCAAACAGTGGTGTGTGGGTGGCAAGGCAGTGGGGGGAATCTCACTAAGACGAATGTTCTAGCTCCTAAAGTATTCTCCTCAAGGATGAATGAGTCAGCTTATGGGATTCTGAAAACTGACAGATCCGGCCTCAGTCACAGAAAGAGGCCACAGTTCACACTCCAGGGGGCCCAGGCCCTCCTGAACCCCAGTCAGCTCTGAGATGAGATGGCGGCTGATATCAGGAAGGTGGACGTCACCCACAGGCCATCTCAGTTTAGGTGGGGGTGGGGGGCGACCCCCACCATACCTGCATTTCCCACGGGTTGGAGCAGAAAGTGGGGGAAGCAGGGATGTGCTGGTCTGAGGACTTCTCGGGAGATCCCTGCTCAGTGCCCGAAGCCCCTCCCTATTCTGTTCAAGTTTGACATAATAGTTTAATAATAAAATTAAAACACAGAATTGAATTTTCATAGTTTTAAAAGGGGACAAGTGAATTTATCACAATCCCTGGCTCCAGGAAGGGATAGGGGGGCGGGCAGGGTGAAGAGGTAATTCCAAGTTATTCCTCCTTAGCCCCTGCTCCCCAGAAATAGAATATGGGCGTTTACAGTCAACATTCAAAGACTATCACAGACTGGGCCTCCCTGGTGGTGCAAGGGGTTAAGACGCAACCTATGAACCTAGCCATAGCCATTGCAGCGCGAGTTCGATCCCCGGCCAGGGAGCTGACCCACATGAAGCAGCAGACCTCTCCTGTCTCCCCGCTGCTCCTCTCATCAACGTGTTTCAGTCAATCTGCCTGTTCTGCTCCCCACGTTGTCTCTGGTGAAACCTCTTACCCCCCACACCTCTGGCCTGTACCCCAGCTCTTGTATGCATAAATAAATAAATCTTTAAAAAAAAAAAAAAAAAGACTATCACAGACTAAGGGTGGAGGCAACGAAGTGCCTGATAGGGGACTGGACCACGAAGATGCGGCCTGTCTGCGCCACGGATGACAGGGCCTGGGGAACCAGTGGCCTGGGGCATGACGTGGCCTGGGGAACGACCTCAGGAAGTATAGCAAAATGAAGGAGCTGCGGGGACAAGGTGTGGTTGCGCAAGACAAATATGAGATGTTACCAAGCAGCCTGTTTAACAAAGCAGAATGCTCTCATAATGGGAATGAGGCTCCTGAAGTTAAAGGGTGGTGGGTGGAGGGAGGGAGGGAGAGGGAGAGAGAGAGAGAGATGCCAGCATGGGCCTCCCGGTGGCACAGGGTGATGTCCAGTCCTGGATCTCAGGCAGGTGGATGCAAGTTGTCCTCTGTGGGTCCTACCTCAGGTCCCTCAGCAGCTGGGACAGGAGGGTGCCCTCTCCCCCTCCAAGAGCCCCGCTCTCCCGCCCGGCAATAAACCCCTGCAGCAAAGAAGATGCACAGGCAGGCACCGCACCACCTTGCTCTCCCACATCAACACCGAAACCCAGTGCCAGGGGTCCCGGCCAGTGTCCTGCCTTCTCCAAGGCTGCTTGTCCCTCACACCCTCCAAGGGGCTGGTCACCCCCTCTGACCCCACACTCGGGAGAGGGCGTGACTGCTTTCCAAACCAGCTCCGCGTGGGTGTGACAGAGGCCATGTCAGTGGAGGGTCCTCTGCTCACGGGTCAGGACCTCAGCTGAACCTGGAGGCACACAGAGCCTGCCAGGCTCCCCAGAAATGCCACCAGGACACCAGGACTTCCCTGTCTTCCGCCAGTGGCCGCGAGTCCAGGACACACGGCGAGTCCATCCGGCACCACACAGGCGCTGGTGCCCAGGACGGGAGGCAGCCGAGTCCCTCCCGCTCAGGTCAGAGGGAGGCAGGGAGAAGGTGCGCGGAGCAGGGGAGCAGCAGGACCTGCCAGGAGGCAGGCGTGGCCCATGGCATCATGACACTGTTCCGTGACTGATGTTCTTTTGAGAAACGTCCGCGGCACAAGCAGGCTGTCGAGGAGGCCGGAAGCTGTCGGCGGGAGGACAGGCCGGGGGCTGGCACGCTCTGCTCAGGCTGACTGCTCCCCGCTGGACTGCAGGGTGCCAGGAGAGGAGGCATCTCCTGAGGAGCCACGCAGCATCCCAGGGTGAGGGCGCTTGAGCCCCTGGGGCGCCTGACAGGGTGTTATTACCTGGCTTCCTTTCCACCTCTAGGAGACCATATCAGCCCACGGTGATGTCATCCCTGTTTGCTAGTGCCTGCCTCGGGCCATTCGCTCAATCCCCAATCGGGGAGCTCCAGCCCTGCGCACCCATCTGTCCTGGTGTCCTGCGAGGCCCCGGCAGGGCCTGAGTGAGGCCTGGGGGGGCAGAGGCGGGGCCGTGGGAGGAGGGTCCTCCAGAGCAGGCCCCTGACCTTGCCCAGGGAGAGCGGCCACTGGGGCCACAGGGCAGCAGCCAGAGGGGACAGGAGCTGCTGGGACAGAGAGATGGAGTCCAGACGCCCACCCGGCAGAGCAGAGGCCTCCTGCAGACGGCGCTCCTCCCACCCCCACACGGCCTCAGCCCTTCACCATCTTCATTAATTCATCTTTCAAAACTTGACTTACTCACTCACGCAGTGTTTCCTCAGCTCCTGGTATCGCCAGTCCTGTGCTCATCGATGCAGGGACACGAGGGGACTTAGTGCCTGAACGTGGCCTCTGTGTTCTGTCCTGTGAGGGGCACAGACCACCCAGTGATGACACAGAGTGATGAGGGTTGCCAGGAGGCGCCAGGGCATCAGGGAAGGCTGCCTGGAGGAGGGGACATCTGATGTGTGACATGGGGAGTGAGCAGAACCTGGACTGTTTTGGCGAACTCAGCCCAGAGCGGGTGTAGGGGAGGAAAGGGCAGGGAGGGCGCCCTGTGGGCCTGGTGAGGATTCTGGTCAGGAAGGGATTCTAAGCAGGATGGGAGAGGTGAGCGTGGAGTGTAGAGGCGCCAGAGCCTGTCTGCCATGAGGAGGGCGCACGGGGCGCTGACACAGGAGGCTGAGACCAGGGAGGAGGCTCTGGGGCAAGTGTCTGCTCTCCCCTGCAGGGGAGCTACACCTCCTGCCCAGCACCACTTCCCTGCCCTGCCTCAGCACTGCCCACCTGCAGGCAGCCCAGGGGCTTCACGGGCACAGGACCCTCTCCTTGTCCGTGTGCATGATGGAAACAGGAGCTGCTCTCACCTGAGCATACGTTCTTTGTCCCAGGAGGCTCATCCACTGCACCCCATGGGCGACCCGGTGGCTTCCTCAAAGGTGTGAAACTCCACTGCCTGCCCGTGTGCCATGGGGCTGGGCGTTACGCTGTCCCTGGGAGTAAAGGCAGCGATGAGGAAAGAGAAGCAGCCACACTGCAGGCAGCTCACCTTACGCGGGCTGTCGACCTGACTTCAGACGGAGTGTGGGCCATGATGATGCCATATCTGCCTTCCCAGTGAGTCACCTGCACAGGTGAGACAAATCTGTGCAGGTGACACACACCTCTTTCCTGAGAGCTGTCCCTGAGCCGCCCAGTCACGTCTTCCAAAACCAGGGGTTCAGCTCTCACATTCTAGGCCCCCGGTGCTTCCTGTGGAGCACAAAGCAGAGCTGGCACCAAGTCCCCGAGCTCTGCAGAAACAGTTGAGGTTGGCTGGGCACCCAGCCAGCTGCAAGGAGGAACAGTTTTCCTGCAGGACAGGGTGTGGCCTCTGCCAGGGGAATGGCTGGGTCCTTGCTGGGGCCTGGAGTCAGGCCTGTGTGGACTGTTGAGTCAGGATCTGGTGAAAATGGGAGGAGACTTGTGGCCAGGGCAGAAAGCCAGCACCGTGCAGCCCTGACTCACAGGGAGGAGGCTCTGGGGTCACTGGCCCCAGGTGGGAGTCTCACGCTGCACTTTGTCAAAGGGTTCCCCAGACCGGGCCTGGCCCCAGCGTCTCTGCCTGGGGAAGGGGAGGCTGCGTTTCCATGGGCAGCCCTGAAGCCTCTGGAGCCACTGACTCAGCCCACTGCATTGTGAGCAGCCCACAACCCCCCTAGCAGAAGGCGGTTCAAACCTGCCACCAGCCCACCTCACCCTGACCAGGCCCTACACCCCAGGATGCCAGCAGAGTCCCCTGCTTCCCATGGCCTGAAGCTGCGCCCCTCAGTTTGGGGACCATCGTGATGTCATGCTCGAAAGTGTCGGCTGTCACCTGTCACACTGCTGGGCAGGCTCCCGGGGATGCAGTAGAGGGCACTGCTCCCCCTTGTGAAGAAACCCCAACTGGCAGCCTCTGCACCCCCCAGCCTGAGTTGTGATTCAGGGTGGTGTCTGTGGGGTGGAGTCTGCCCTCTCTGGGACCCAGGAGGACAGGGACAGGGCTGCCTGGGACACACCTGCCCCTAGTCTTGCCCATGGCCAATGATGCGGGGGTGGCCCAGAAGCAAAGCACCTGGGAAGTCCCCCTCTTTTTTAAGATTTATTTATACAAGAACTAGGAAGGGTCAGAGGATTCACCAGAGACAGAGTGGGGAGCAGAACAGGCAGACGGACTGAAAGCACTGCTGAGGGGAGCAGCGGGCGAGGCAGGAGAGGTCTGTCATGCCATGAGGGTATCTCCCTGGCCGGCTGGGAATCAAACCCGCGCTGCAGAGGCTTCAGACTGCTTCACAGCGCTGCGCTCAATGCACTGTGCCACCGGGGAGGCCCAAAGCCCCCCTCTTGTTTTCCTGCCACAGTCTCAGGAGAGAAGGATCCTGCAAGGGATAGGCTGCAGATCCCCCAGAGGCAGCAGTGGCCCCAGTGCCCCCAGGGCCAAACGGGCCCCTCCCCAGCCCAGGCTCAGCCCTCAGGCCAAGGAAGGGGGCAAGGACTTGAGGCTGCTTTAACAGACACCTGGGAGAGGGTGCCATGGGCCAGGCCAGGAAGAGGCCCTGAGCTCCTGGGTGTGAATTGGGAGACCTGCTCCTTAGCTCCCCTCTCACAGCTTCCCCTGAGCACCAAGTGACCAGAGGGGGGAACTTTCTCCTGGGTGTTATTTCCACGTGGCCTCATGGAACCCCTTTCAGGAACAGACAGCAGTGTGGTGGGGCTTCCCGTGTTAGATTTATGTCAGGTATGCACAGCTCCCTGGGAGGAGGGGCCAGTCCCCCCCCACACCCCCTCCCACTGTCAGAGCCCAGCCTGAATCTGTGGGCAGAAGCCAGAAGCCTGGCTCCTGCAGCAGGTGCATCCCTGAGCCTCAGTAGCAGGAAGAACCGCAGGGAAAAGAAATCACCCCAACCTCTTTCAGTAGAGGATCCCCAGCCAGCGCTGGAGGCCACCACAGAAGGGCGGGTCCACCTGCACCCAGAGCTGCCCTGCACCCTCACCTCTGCACTGGGAATGAAGGTTCCTGCCACTCCGCAGTACAAATGGAATCTATCCAGGGTACCCCACAGACAAGGACCCCAAACCAGGAGTTATCTTGACTGAGTTTACTGGAGAATTCCCAGTTAGATCCTGGAGACAGGTGCCAACAGCATGTGGAGGTGGAGCGGACCGGGTGGCCCTTAGTGTGTGTGTGTGTGTGTGTGTGTGTGTGTGTGTGTGTGTGTGTGTGTGTGTGAGAGAGAGAGAGAGAGAGAGAGAATGGCTGTCAGGATGACTCTCAGTGGTTGAGGGGACCCTGCAGTAGGCGCAGCCAACAGCATTAGTCTGCGCTTATCACCCCAAGGGGCACTGGTGACAAGGGAAACCCAGGTCCTTCAGGCCTCTGTGAGTCGCTGATGCCGCCTTCCACACCAGGGCAGCAGCCAGGCAGCCCCTCCCACCAAGACCTCTGAGGCCCCTACCTGCCCCAGCCTAGACATCAACCCAGTCTCCTCCACTTGGCCATTCTCACCAGGAAGAGGCTCCTCCAACTGGCTTTGGAAACTGGAGCCCAAAGTGTCCAGAGCAGAGGGGGGATCCAGGCCAATCTCCATGCTCTTAGAGGCTGAGAAGCAGTGAGAAGGGTCGGCCAGCGGCCCAGGTGGCTGCCAGCCTTGGTTTCAGAACAGTAGACGCTGGCGCTGGTGGGGGATGAAAGGGTGAGTTCCGTGGGGACAGGGCCCAGGGGAAGATGTGTGTTCAGTGATGTGAGCAAGCTGGGGTCCCCACATCCGAGGCGGGCAGTGGCCGGGGAAGCAGGGGCTGCAGCTCCCTAGGACCCCACTGCCGGGCTGAGGTCAGATGCAGGCCTGTGGAGAGACTGCCGCTCCCAGGACACGCTGGCCCTTCTGGCAACAGAATGCATGGCTACGGGATGTGCGTGCGTGCGTTGGTGCGGGTAGGGGTGTGTGTACTGGGGCTACAATCAGCAAGTCCCACAGACACGGAAGTTTTCGATTACCACGTGTTCTGTCTTCCTGCTGCCCTTGGAGTTGGCTTCTAGTTACTGGGGCTGCCTCCTCTGAGATGGTTGGGGGGGATGGCGCTGAGTGGTGTTCAAGGGCCAGCAAGTGGGGCTTCACACCTGCCTGCCCACCAGCTGTGCCTGCTTCCTCCAATCAGGCTCCAGGCACCCCACCCCCAAACCTTCCCAAGTGCCCATCTAGTCCCCAGCCCTCTGGGTGTGTGTGTTTGTGTGTGTGTCTTCCTAGTCTCCTCAACCTGCAATTGGCTGTGGAAATTGGGGCCCAAAGGGTCCGAATCACAGGGTGAATCAAGCATGGCTGGTGTCCTTTTGGGTGAAGCCCATGGATGTCAACCAGAAACTCCCAACGCAAGCCAGAGCAACGCGAGTTCCTTCTTTACCGGCAGCATCGTTTGGCCTCATGGTTAAGGAGATGGAGCGAGAGGAATAGTCATTGGATGTTGTGGGAAAGCAAATGTGTACAACCAGTTTGAAGACAGTTCAGAATTTCTTCTCAAAGCGAACAAGGTGTTACCATCCTCACTCTCATTATTCTCTTTGGTATTTAAAACAATGGATTATATAAATTATTTCTACTCTAAGATTGGCACGCTGATATTTTGCCAGCTTTATTTGCACTTACCAACATTTACAAATAACCAGTAGGTAACCAGTATGAAGGAGCCAATGTTTGATGGTACTTTTCATCAATGAAATGCTATTTCTCAAAATTTAGAAAGTATGGGGCCTCCCTGGTGGCACAGGGGTTAAGTCTCAGTATATGAAGCTGTCTGCAGCCTCTGCAGCATGAGTTCCATCCCCGGCCAGGGAGCTGACCCATATGGCACAGCAGACCTCTCCTGTCTCCCTGCTGTTACCCTCAGCAGCGTATTTCAGTAGATGCATCCGTTCTGCTCCCCACTCGATCTCTGGTGAATCCTCTCACCCCCCATACCTCTGGCCTATACCCCAGTTCTTGTATGCATAAATAAATAAAAACTTTGCAAAAAAAAGAGGTAAAGGTGAGCATTAAATGATATATGTAACAAATATATGTATATGTGTATTCTTTGCAAACATATATTCCTTGTATGTGTGTGCAGATATACTCTTGGCATACTTTGTAACTGATTGTGTCACTTAAAGTCATTTTAATTAATTGGTGGTATTAAGATATAAAATCAAGAACTAAAACTATCCAGCCAATGTGATATTTATCTGTATATCTTTTTTTCTTTCTGTTTTTTAAAGATTTATTTATGCCAGAGCTGGGGTGTAGGACAGAGGTGCGGGGGTGGGCGGGGAGTGGGAGGATTCACCAGAGACAGAGTGGGGAGCAGAACAGATGCATCTACTGAAATCCACTGCTGAGGGGAGCAGCAGGCGAGACAGGAGAGGTCTGCTGCGCCATGTGGGTCAGCTCCCTGGCCGGGGATGTGCTGCAGAGGCTGAAGACAGCTTCACAGTGCTGAGCCCTAACCCCTTGTACCACCAGGGAGGCCCTTGTGTGTCCTTATTTCTTTACAATGTGACACATGTACACAAAACATTCATATACCTTTGTGTACATCATCACATCCATATTAATTGCTGCCACTAGGGGGAGCATCAGGCTCAGGTTAGGGCTTGGCTGCTGCTTAGCTTTATTTTATTTTATTTTATTTTTAAAGATTTATTTATTTATTTATACAAGCACTGACTGGGTACAGTCAGAAGCACGGGAGGGTGAGAGAATTCACCAGAGCCAGAGCGGGGAGCAGAGCAGGCAGAAGGACCGAAGTACACTGCTGAGGGGAGCAGCAGGCGGCAGTCTGCCTGCCATGTGGGACCCTCGCCGCCTGGCGGCTGGGGATAGAACTGGCGCTGCAGAGGCTGTGAGCAGCTTCGCCGCCCAGCGCTCAATCACTGTGCCACAAAGTGAGGCCCTGCTGCTTAGCTTTAAATGGACCCTTAGTTCTCTCATGTTTTGGTCTCAGAACTCCTTTATACTCCTCAGAATTATTGAGGACCCCGAAGGAGTTTGCCCATGTGGTTAAATACAATAGGATTTATTGTTAAGCCAGTTCTCTGAAGGAAAAAGAACGCTGTGATATAGAGTTTCTGGGTGTAAATACTCCTGCCAGGGTTCATTTCAAAGCCACTGAAAGCGTAAGGGCTGACTCATGTGATGCCGAAAATTTAACAGTTGGGTCTCCCAGATCAGTAAGGCTGGCACCCACATACCACTGGATCGTTCCTATTCAGGAGCGATGTGCACCAAGAAAATGTTACAAGGTTTATTTAGGTATTTAGGGGCCTCCTTGGTGGTGCAAGGGGTTAAGACGCAACCTGCGTGGCTGTCCAGTGCCACTGCAGCAGGAGTTCAATCCCTGGCCAGAGAGCTATCCACATGGTGCAGCAGACCTTGTCTGTCTCACCCGCTGCTCCCCTCAGCATTGTATTTCAGTCAGTCTGCCTGTTCTGTTCCCCACTCTGTCTCTGGTGAATCCTCTCACCCGCCACACCTCTGGCCTGTACTCCAGTTCTTGTATGCATAAATAAATAAATCTTTTAAAAAAAGGTTTATTTATCCAATTAAAAATATGGTAACAAGGAGCCTCCCTGGTGGCCTGGGGGTTAAGTCTCAGGCTATGCTATGGAGTTCGATCCTGGTCAGGGAGCAGACCCACATGGTGCAGCAGACCTCTCCTGTCTCCCCACTGCTCCCCCGGCCGTGTGTTGCTGCATGGGCAACACCACACTGATAATGGAGGTGTGGAGCAGGCTGCATGATGCAGGACGCTGCTGAACAAGCAAGATCCTGGCCTTTTCATTGATAGAATAATCATACAACATTATTACGTGGGGCAGGAGGACAAGGAGGAAAAGATGGATGAAATTAAAGAAGGTGCTTATGTCATCTAAGGCTTAGGGGGACATGAGTCTGCTGACCAGATAATTCTTAGCTGCTTGATGACCAAGTGTTGTTATTAATACCAGACCCCAGACCTCTAGCCATGGTTCCAATCTTATCAATAAGGCATTCCACTGACCAGCTTCTGGGGTCCCTTGTCATACATCGGTCCTCGGTCCCCAGGACATTCCCGGTCATACCTCGTGATGCATAGCTTTCCCAGAGTGTCAAACTTTCTGCTCTGGGTTGATATGAAAGGTACCTTGTAAAGTTTGACTTTCACTGATTGGCCGGGAAGTTCTAGCCTTGCATAGGAACACAGAACTGCAGGTAACAAAGAATGGTGGCCTAACAGGCTGTTTAAGTCTAGCAGACCCACAGTGTATTTCAGTGGATCCCCCTGTTCTGCTCCCCACTCAGTCTCTGGTGAATCCTCTCACCCCTCTGCACCTCTGGCTTACACCCCAGTTCTTCTAAGTCAAAAAAAAAATCTTATCAGTAACATCCATTCTATATTAATATCAGAGCAAAGACAGCCTCATATAGCACATGGCCTCTGCAAAACTTCCATTTCCACTGGGTGAAGAGTCAGACGAGTAGCATCTTAGTTTGACTATGATAACAGTTTTGACCTTGTGTTTTCCATAAAAGGCCCTTAGAGATTCCCAGGGGTCCCCAGACCACACTCTGGTAACCATTAACTAAAATGTTCAGTTCTCATCTCCATTCAATCCAGTATCCCCTTTTCTAAAAAAAGAAAAAGGTCTCCTAATATTCCTTTTATGGTCATGAAATGAAATTCACACACAGTGTAACTTACCTATACAAAGGATCCCTCATCACAAGCACTGCGATACCAATCCCAACTATGGGGAGGAAACAAAAGGAAAACGCCACTCTTCTCTGGTCCTGGCAGCTGTATGCGTGGAAGACTCGAGAAGCGTCTGGATCTCAGCGTATATGATGTAACAGCCCAGCTGGGTTCAAGACGGTTTCTGGAAGCAAACAGATGACACGTTTCTGTAATGAAACGTGAGCTGGTCACATCAAAATGGGAGAAATACAGATGATCAAAAACAGCCTGCGTCAGGTCAGCTTTTGCCACCCAGTAAATCAGTCAACAACCTCTCCCTTTCACAGCTATTTGGATCTTGCCAGTGTGCGTGGTTGTGGCCAGCCCATAACTCCTTATCAATAAGATACCTTCCACAGGGCAGCGC
Source organism: Talpa occidentalis (assembly GCF_014898055.3). Classification (NCBI taxonomy): domain Eukaryota; kingdom Metazoa; phylum Chordata; class Mammalia; order Eulipotyphla; family Talpidae; genus Talpa; species Talpa occidentalis. The sequence goes on from NW_023601754.1 coordinate 44,711,524, forward strand.
TCACCGGCCCAGAGTCAGAAGCTCCCGGGCTGGATGAATTAGAAGTTTAGATTTAAGAGGCACAAGACAATGTTTCCTCACGTGTCTATTTTCCTTTGCGTTTGACATTTTGAAAGAGAACTAAATAAGAACTTGCGCACGTCTAAGTAGATTTTGAGAGATGCCAACACAGAAGGACCAGCCACTTTTGTGTGGGGTTCAACACCACGAGGAATGATGACTCTGAGCACTCTCAGTACCAACTTCAGTACCAACTTCTGCCTGAAACTGGTTAAGACCTTACTCTCTCTCAAGTGTATTTGCTTTCCTGGAAACTCGAATCTATTAAAAAGGTGCATAATTCTTGCTCTTTACATCTAAATAGAGAACAGCTTCAGCCCAGCCAATGATCATTAGCAGATTTTTAAAAAATATTTATTTATTTATACATACAAGAGCTGGGGTACAGGCCAGAGATGGGGGCAGGGGGAAGGGGGTGAGAGGATCCACCAGAGACAGAGGGGGGAACAGAACAGGCAGACTGACCAAAGTACACTGCTGAGGGGAGCAGCAGGGCAAGTCAGGAGAGGTCTGCTATGCCATGTGGGTTGCTCCCTGGCCTATGGAACTCTTGCTGCAGAGGCTGTGGATTGCTTTATAGTGCGGTGCTTAACCCTTGCGCCACCGGGGAGGCCCGATTATGAGCAGATTCTTCCTGTGCACATGGGAAACCTACTCCTGGTCCTGGCCACCCACTGCCTGCAGCCAGACTGATTGCCTTGGGGTTCAGGTGGCTGGGAGGGGCTTCCTAGGCTCCCAGAGTCAAGCAAAAGATTGTCATGCAGGGGGTGTGAACAGTAAGGATGGAGGAGGTCACTGTCCTGGGCAGTCACCTGTACCATTTACATATACATTACCATCTGTGGCAGTGACATGGTGAGACCTTTACTGCATGTGACCAGAGACACAAGAATGAGTTTTCATGTTTTCTAGATGACGATCCTCTTATTTACAGAACCCAGATAAGTCCCCACATCACCATCTGTGTGTGTACCAGCACCATCAGCCTGCTGATATCTCACTAACATGAAGCACACCTAAGGCTAAGACACAGACCTCCACACCATGGTATATGCTGACATGTGTATTTGTGAAAATCTAGATATGCTGATACAGACTTGTGTAAATATGGCAGCCTGGACTTGACATCTGTGGGTGTGACACTGACATGCACACATGAACACCCGAGGACAGGTGGGAACTCCTATCTGAGCCTTATCTGTCTAGCCTCCACCCTAGATGTCCTTGGCCAGCCGGGGCAGTTCTGTGTCCCCTCCATCAGGCAGAGAATAGAGGCATTGTAAATGTTTGAATGATTGAGGAAATGAATGACAAGCAATATTACAAATACACCAGGTGTTGGGTACTGTGCTAAGCCCTCACATGCCTGTCTAATTAGACATATAGGATAGTGTCTAGGGCAATAGAACCATTATGATTACAAGTGGACAGGTGAGGAAAACTATCGTCAACACTAGTGGGCTTTGGGGGGCCTCGCTGGTGGCGTAGAGGTTAAGTCTGAGCACTGTCACTGCTACAGCCGAGTCTGATTCCTGGCCAGGGAGCTGACCCATATGGTGCAGCAGACCTCTCCTGTCTCCCCGCTGCTCCCCTCAGCAGTGTATTTCAGTCGATCTGCTTGTTCTGTTCCCCACTCTGTCTCTGGTGAATCCTCTCACTGCCCTCCCCCATCTCTGGCCTACACCCCAGCTCTTGTACGCATAAATAAGTAAAATAAATCTTTAAAAATGTAACAAATTAATTACAGTTCCCTCACCTCAACAAGAAAAAAATCACAACACATCTCCATTCCCTGTGTTACATCTCTCCATAGCGCACATCACAATCTAATGTGTTATATAATGAACCTATGTTTCTGGTGCACAGTCTTTCTGCCCGACTGGCGTGTAAGTTCCCTGAGGACAGGTCAGAGATCTGCACTTGGCTTGTTCACTATTGTTTCCCCAGTGACTACAACAGTACCTGGCATGTGTTTGTCACTCTGTTGGATAACTTGAATGAATGAACAAACGAAGGAATAGAGTAAGGAGAGTGTACTGTTGAATAAATAGATCCAGGGGAGAAGGAAAAAAGGGTGAGATGGGAAAACAACCCAATTCACCTTGAAAATATAATGGGCCTTGGGCCTCCCCTGGTGGCGCAGTGGTTGAGTGCTGGGTTGCAAAGCTGCCCACAGCCTCTGCAGCACTGGTTTGATCCCCGACCGCTGGTGAGGGTCCCACATGGCACGCAGACCTCTCCTGCTGTGCTCACTGCTCCCCTCAGCAGTGTATTTCCTCCGTCTGCCTGTTCTGTTCCTCTGGCTCTGGTGAATTCTCGCACTCTCCCACGCTTCTGACTGTAACCAGTGCTTGTATAAATAAATAAATAAATCTGTAAAAAAATTTAAAAAAATATAATGGGGCCTCACTGGTGGTGCACTATGAAGCTATCAGCACTGTGAAGCAGTCTGCAAGTCCCTGCAGCATGAGTTCGATCCCCCGCCCGCCAAGAAGCAACTCACATGGTGCAGCAGACCTCTCCTGTCTCACCCGCTGCTCCCCTCAGCAGTGTGTTTCTGTGGATCCGCCTGTTTTGCTCCCCACTCTGTCTCTGATGAGTCCTCTCACCCCCCACACCTCTGGCCTGTACCCCAGCTCTTGTATGCATAATAAACCTTTTTTAAAAAAAAGACAATATGAAGGCTTCATTTTGCCTAAGACAAAACATTCTTGAAGGAAAAAACTCATCCTAACAACAACAATAATTAATGGCCAAACAATGTTCTTCTTTCCTCACTATTTCTTGTCTTCCAACATTTCACTGTATTTTCAAACATACAGAAAAACTGAACATGTCACAGTGAACATACACCCTATCGCCTAAATGCTACCGTTCACATGTTGCGCTGTTAACTTTCTCTCATTTCTGTCCTGTTGGCTAACCCTTTCTCCCACCATGACTGTGGCTTAATTTTTGATTCACATCCACAAAAGTTGCAGACATCAGTCTTCAGTCCCTGAAGTCCGTCAACACGCCTATCAATACCTGTTTACTCTTCGTATTTTATATGCTGAGGTAAAACTTACATGCAATGAGACACACAAACCTTAAAAGTATCACACACTGAGGTTTTACAAATGCACCCACCTGTGTAAACCAAATAGCAGGACGAACAAACACTGTCATTATTTTCCCACCGTCGAGAAACCTTGCCTACGTTGGAGTTTGAACTCGTTTTTCTTTTTTGTCTAGCGTCTGTCGTGCAGGACGTTGCTTTTTGAGAGTCACACGCGTCCCCCACACAGTGGGGACCTAAAAGAGCCGCCGAAAGGCAAGGGGTTGGGGTGGAGGAGAGAGCGAGGGGAGGGAAGGGGCGGGGCTGGGACACCAGGCGGGCCAGATTGGAGGAATGGAGGGGGGCGAGTGGGGGGGCGGAAGGGCGGGGTTGAGGACGGGGAGAGGTGGGATGCAGCCGGGAGGGGCTGAGGCACAGGGGTGTGGCTGGGAGTTGGGAGCGGCCGTAAGTGGGGATTCAGCAGTTCGGGAAGAGCCAGTGCTGGAGGCCTGGAGGGGGGTGAGACTGGAGGTCGGGGAGGGGTCTGACTAGGGGGCAGGAATTGGCGGGGCGTGGAGGGGCGGGGGTTGGAGGGTGGGGGCCGGGATGGAAGGAGCCGAGGGTGGGGGAAGGCTCCGAAGAGAATTGGTGTGGGAACTTCGCGGAATGCCCGGCCCGCCCACTGTGTGGGCGGCACTGCGGAGGAAGTCCGCGGCTAGGGGTGTGGCTGGGGGTGTGTCTGTGTATTACGCCGTGTACCCCCCACTCCTTCGGGCGTCCCAAGTCTCCGTCCCTGGTCCACCTCCTTCTCGGAAGCGACAGACGGACGGCCCAACCAGAGTCTCAGGCCGGGCGCGGTGCAGCCAATCACGCGGCGGGGGGAGGAGCTGGGGAGGGGGCTCCCGGGGCTAGGGGAGGGGGCGAGGGGCCTCGAAAGGCTCCGGAGCGGCGACTGGCGAGCCATGGCGCTGGGGCTACAGCGTGCAAGGTACCGGGGCTCGGGGGCAAGAATGATGGGAACTGGGGGGCACTCCTTCTGGGGACCCCTGAGCCGAATGGGGATGCATGGGTGCAAACGAAGGACACCCCGGGACTCTCGGTTGGAGGCACATGCCCGTCGCACCCTCCAACCTAGGAAATCTCAGGGGTGGGAGATTTCCCAAAGTTCCTGGCTGCCCCGCCCCTCTGGCCAGAAACGACTTCGGGGTCCTGTCCCCCGATTTCCTGCTGCTCCGGGTTTGCTCTCCCTTCTGGTTGAGGGTGAAATTCGGGGTCCGCCATAGAGTCGGGGGGTGGTCTGCTTGGGGCAGTACCCGGTTTCTAAGGGAAGCCTCCTTCTGCCACTTATTGATCCTTCTGATTTCTGAACCCCCAGAACTGAGGTTGACTTTAGACCTCTGGGATCCTAGGGGAGACAGAGTAATCCCATAAATGAGCCTCGCTGATATAGGGAGTTCATTAGAATGGGATTCAGTTCCTGGGTTCAAAAGAAGAGAGATCCTCTGTGATCAGATCCTCCCTCATAGTCTCTCAGACCTTGGGTTCCCTAGAAATAGCCACAAGGGGTGTTTCCCATTCAGAAACTCCCTGAGACCCTTCCTAGAGGCCTTTTTGTATCCCTCTGAAACATAAGGACACCCTCCCCCCTTTAATAAAGGGGAAACAAGCCCAACTCAATTCCCGAAGTGAAGCCCCTTATCTCACTCCCTTGCAGCCACAGCTGCGTTATGGTAGGCTGGGGCCTCACCCAAACCGTGTTTTGGGAAGACCCCGTGGAGGGTCCTGGGCCAGATTCAGCACAAGCCATGAGGGTAGCGGGCCCCAGGGCCCTGGGGTCTTCCTGGGCAGAGGGCAGGTTCCTGGCTCTCACCTCCCAGCAGGTGCAGATGTGGGACAGTGGGCTCTGGTTCAACTGCCAGGGGTTCCTCTCCCAGACCCCTTGGTTTCCCTGTCCAATCTGAGGCATCCAGGAAGCCTCACCCCCTTCCCTCCTCCCTGGCTTCGCAGGTCTGATTGGATCCGTCCACACCCCCATGTTCCCCCCTGCCATGTTCCCCGCCCCCCCATCTATTTCTGTCCCTGGCTTAGGGCCCACCAGGGAACTCCATCCCACCCCTTCTGGGCCAACTCCAACCCAGCCTGGCCCAACCCCTCTGAGCGCCCCCTCCTGGTTGGGTGGGGACCCCTCTTGGCTGCACTTGGGCTCTCCCCACTCTCCACACAAGGCCAGCCTTTTCCTGTGGTGTCATCCCAGCCCGAGCTTGCGCACCACCCATCGCTGGCACCCGGATCCTTGCCATACTCCATCCCCTCTTGTGCTCCTACAATGGCACTTGGGCCAAAGGGGCCCTGGACAATGATGAGCGGGATTCCCACATACCCTCACCCCCTCCCTTTCTTCAGCTAGGATTTACTGCCATCCCATGCCCCAGGCACAGAAGTTCTTTGGAAGTCCTTGATGGACAACAGCCCCCAGTGGCCCCCAGGATAGAAGGTTCTGGATAAGACAGCATTTTGGGTGTGGGCACCCCACCAGATTACCATGTCTTTGGGGAATGAGCAGAGTCAGGGGCAAAAAGACCCCCACTCCAAGACTCCTCTCAAACCCACGCCCTATCTCTGCCTCTCAGTGCACTCTGGGCAGTACCAAGAGGGGTCCCTACCCAGAGACAACCTGAGCCCCCCAAATACTGTACATTTCTTGCTAGATGGCCCCCTCCACAGCTAAATATCAGGAGAGCCCTAGCAGCAGCCCTGAATGTGGGACAGACCCCCCCACACACACACACTTTCTCCATGCCTGTGCTCTGGTCCCGGGTGACATTTCTTCTGGACTGGGAAGAGGTGGGCTTCTCCCTGCCCAGAGAGGGAAGGCACAGGGCCCAGCCCCCATTCCCAGGCCTCACCCTGGGGCCTCCCAGGCCCAGCCCCGCCCCCTGTTCTCTGCTGGAACACAGAGGAAGGGTGGCAGGGCTCCAGCTGCACGTCCCGAGCTGGGCAGAATGCCAGGGGGCTGGACCAGGTTTGGGCATGGGGCCAGCTTGAGAGACTGGCCAGCTGGGGAAATCCAGAGGCAGCAGTGGTGGGACGGGGGTAGGGTCTGAGGCCACTGCCCCAGGAGGGGTCAGGCAGGGGCCCTTGGGTGGGCACGCCTGCTGAGACGTAGCAAGATTAAGAGCACAGGCCCCAAGTCAGGCTTCAAATCCCAGCGCATCCGCTTCCTAGCTGTGTGGCCTGGAGCCAGACTGTGTCTCTGAGCCTCAATTTCTGATCCTGGGAAATCCTCCCCTCTCCTGGCCCAGATAAAAATGAGGAGGCATGAGGGGACAGAACTGGGGGCAGGACACCCCCTCAGTATGCTGTTTATTGTGTTCAAGTCAGCATTCTGGGTGGAAGCAGACAGATCTGGTTTGAATTCTGGCTCTGCCACTAGAAGCCGCATGGCCTCAGGTTCCATCCTGGGGCTACTTCCTTGTCCGGAAACCGGGACCTTAGTAGTCGGGGCAGGCTGGGACTCACCAAGCCTGGTTCAGATTTGGTGGGAACCTGGACGGCTGGTCCCGCTGCCAGAGCAGGAGTTTCCGCCTCTGTGAAAGGGAAACCATATTTCCCCCTGTACGGGGTTGCTGAATGGGGTTGCCAGCTCCCTGGGTGTTCAATACGCCAAAGCTGCTCCCATCACAATTATTTCATCTTTCCCCCCAAGGAGCTCGGGTAAAAGTCATGGACATAGGCACATGCGCACCACCAGACCCCAGGTTTCCCCAGTGTCCACGAGGCTCCTACGCCTTTTCATCTCGGACGTGGACAAAGGGGGAGTAATTAAAAGTTGACCCTTTATTAGCACTAACCAACTGCCAAGCCCTGTTCAAGACCCAGGACATGGATCAGCTCACTGAATCTCCCCGGCAGCCCTTTGAGGTTGTGTTGTTATTTCGCGGCAACGGTTTAATACTGGCCCAAAGTCACAGGGCTCATAAGTAATGGAATCGGGATTAGAACCCTGAACCAGAGGACCAGCCCGGGCTCTGTTTAATGGGAAAGGCAGGAGACCGAGGGGCAGTGAAGCCAGCTAGAGAATCACATTTCCTGCCAAAGAACATCCGGAGAACAGACTGGGAGCTGGAAGGAGGGTCCCTCCGCGGCCGCAGACCCCAGCTGGCTCCTTCTATGGAGGGAGAAGCCTGCCACTGCCAGGATTTCAGAGCCCAGCTGCCCCGGAGGTGGGGGGCTGGCCCCACCCCGTTACAGTTCCCACTCCCTGTTCCCTCTGTCAGGGGCCCCCAGCTCAGTGAGGCCCGCCCACCCCCACCCTCTGGGCAGGAAGACAAACAGGGCTAGAACAGAACAGGACGGAATGTCCTTTCCTTTTGGGCAGAGCAGTGGGACTGGAGGCCCCTGCCCCCCACCAGGCGGGGGGTGGGGTGGGGGGGCAGCGATTGCTAGCTCCCGCCACCCCTCCACCCAGCCTGCCCCTTTTGGTGCCTCCCACCCTGTTGGAGTGAGCTTTCCCCACTCTGTGTCCATATGAAGTAGTCCCTTCTCCCCTTCCAGCCATGCCCCAGGTCTCCTGCCTGGGGGTGAGGTGGATGCGACCCCAGCAGTAGCCTTCCTCCCCTTTTCCTGCGCTACCCTCCTGGGGAGTTCTGCTTCCCCTGAGGTGGGTCACAAGAGGAGATTAGAGAGAACAATGAAGGTTGTGGGATGTCATCGCCAGCTCTGCCCCTGACTTGCTTTCTGACTCCAGCAAAGGGCCTCACCGTTGGAGCCTCAGTTTCCCCTGTGTGAAGTGGAGGCTTTGAAAGAGATTCCTGCCTCCAGTTGTCTTAGGATGCGCACAGGCAGAGTACAGCACAGAGCCAGGCACATACATGCTTAGCAAATTACAGCTGATTATTCTGAGCAGTTTTATCAACACTAAAAAAATAAGATCACATAGTCAATATGTAATATACTCAGTAAATGTTTTTCTTTTCAAAAACAATAGAGCTTGGATTCAGACAGACCTGAAGTTTGACTTTTAACAGTGTTAGAAAACAAACTTGGAACCAACCCAGAGCCATAGAGACAGAAAACTGCAGAGTTCTGGCTGACCAGTGTTCAAACCCTGACTTCACTGCTTACTGGCAAGCACTGTGCACCCCTGTGCCTCCACTTCCTGGTCAGTTCAATGGGGATAATGTCACTATCTTCCTCCTAGGTTGTCTGAGTGGGTTAATATAAGTCACCCTTGGCGCAGGGATGAACCTATTAGCAAAAGCGGGTTATGTGGTTATATTTCTTACAAAAGGACAGACATTCCTTCTACCCAAAACCCCAAGCGCAAAACTGAAATAGATTAAGTGCAGAGCTGAGTGGTTAGCTGGGGGCTGGACAGAACCCCTGAGTTCTGTAAGTGCTGCTGTGTCACCCAGCCTAGGGCCCCTGCTGGTGGGTGGTTGGACTTTGAGACCTGTGCTCCAAGATTCTGAAGACTCAGCTCGGCTGAGGAGGGGAAAGGGCTGGAGAGGGAGTTCTGGGAGGCTCCAGGAAGGGGGGGCCTGAGAGGTTGCCGGCATCATGCGCCTTCCCTTCCCTGGCGCCCAGCCAGCTCGGTCAGCCCCCTCGCGGCAGGAGGCCTCCGGGTCCCCCAAGCGTCCCATCCCGGGGAATAAACTGGAGATAAGTCAGGGAGGGGACAGAGCGCCCCTGGGCACGCCTCGGAGAGGAGCGAGGTGCTGGAGGGCTGCACGGACTGTTGTGCGACAGATAAAACCCCCGATTAGGGGCTGCTTCAGGCTCAGAGAACTCCGGGAGCTCGCCAGGGTCACACAGCGAGACCCGCACAGTCGTGGCCCTGCCCTCTGGATCCCGGGCCCCATGTGGCAGCGCCCCATGTGCCTGTCCTATCCACCTCTTTCCCTTGCGGGGACGCCGCCAGTGAACGCTGCCCTTGCCCGCAGATCGAGCACGGAGCTGCGCAAGGAGAAGTCCCGGGATGCGGCCCGCAGCCGGCGCAGCCAGGAGACCGAGGTGCTGTACCAGCTGGCGCACACGCTGCCCTTCGCGCGCGGGGTCAGCGCTCACCTGGACAAGGCCTCCATCATGCGCTTGACCATCAGCTACCTGCGCATGCACCGCCTCTGCGCGGCCGGTGAGCCCCGCCCCTGGGAGGTCCCCTGTCGGCAAGGCCCCGCCCTCGGGAGGCCACCTCCCGTGGAGGCCCCGCCCCTTTCGAGTTCCCCGGAAAGCCCCGCCCCTCAGGCGTCTGTCACTTCTAGGGCCCCACCCCTTCGGAAGTGCAGGCGGCCTTAGAAATGAAAAATTTGGGAGGCGGCTGACTCCCTGAGGCACCTCAACCCTTAGCATTTGCTTCCCTGGGAGGCCCTCCCGCTAGACCATGTCCCCTTATAATGACCCCACGAGGCTTTACTGTCCAACTTTTAATTATTTGAGAGTCCTCTTACTCTCGCAACCCCCCTACTGCTTTTTCTCTCAGTAGCCAGCCATCCTCGAGTTCATACCCAGAATTCCACTCTGCAGGAGGCTTTGCCAACACACACATGCACAACTGCACACACACACACACTTAACAATGCACGCACGCACACCAAGGAATCCCAGGACCCTGGAAAGATTATGGGGACAGTGAGGTCATCCTCCAGCCGACTGTACATAAGACTGCTCTGAGAATCTTACTAGAATTCTCAGAATTCCGTTGCTTGGCAGTCTCTGCTTTACAAGTCTGCCCCCAAGAATTCTGAACCCCTGGGCATTCAGCCCCCTGGGAATTCTGGCCCCAAGGGTTCCATCCCCTTAGAATTCTCTCATAAGACACCTGGCCCTTTAGGATTCGATTCCTTTGGAAGGTGGTAGCCTTGCTCTCTTCCTTGGATCTCCAAGGTAGTGGGATGGGACCCCTTCCCTGAGGGCACCTGTCATTTCCTCTGAGTGAGGGAGGGTGGAGGGGAAAGTAGCCAGGAGGGCCATGGCTTACTAGAGACACCCCATCCACCCTGGCCCGACACCAGGGGAGTGGAGCCAGGTGGGAGAACCACTGGATGCCTGCTACCTGAAGGCCCTGGAGGGCTTTGTCATGGTGCTCACCGCCGAGGGAGACATGGCTTACCTGTCGGAGAATGTCAGCAAGCACCTGGGCCTCAGTCAGGTGAGAAGAGCTGCCTGGCTCTGTGCTGGGATCAGAGGTGACTGCAACCACCTAGCCTGCCTTATGGGCTCACAGTACAGAGATGGGACTTAGACCACACAAGAAGGATGGTCAGGGCCAGAGGGGAGCTGTATAGCAGGTTGTTTGCGCCTGGGAAGGCGGGTATCAGACCCAGTCTTGGGGGGAGTCGAGGGTTTCTGGAGGAGATGGCAGCTAAGCTGGAACCTGAAGGACTTAGCTAGTCAAGAGGGCTCGAGGAATGGAGGGAGCCAGTGAAGGCTGGGCATGTTCATAGCCAGGGAACAGAATGTGCAAAGACCCAGAGAGAAGATATAAAGCAGACTACTGAGGGGTAATAAAGATATTTTCATCCTGGGTAGGTGCAGAGTGCAATGGGAGGTGAGAGACAAAAGGCTAGAGAGGTCAGCAGGGGCTAGATAATTTAGGATCAAATTAAGAGGTTTATTGCTCTGGGGAGCCATGGAAGGACTTTAAACAGGAGAGAGGTCATGTCAGAGAGGTAGAATCAGATCTACCTTTTACACAGATCCTTCTAGGTGCTGCTTAGAGACAGGATGGGAGGGAGTGAGACTATAGAGGTGGGAGCTGAGGGAGAAGGAAGATTCCAGTGGCAGAAGAGGGTAGGTATTGGGGCCTGGGGATGGGAAGACAAGGAGGGGACATGTAGAGACTAGAACTAAATCGAGTTCCTCCTCTGCCAGCCCCGTGAGAGCAACCTTTCTTGTGCCTAAATGGGCTCCGTTGTTGGCATCTGTTGCTTTTCCCTGTCTTGTTACCCCTTCCTGGTACCAGTTTCTCTGTTAGCTTGAGCTCTGTGCATGGTCCCGACACTAAAAGTGGCAGAGCCAGGACTGGAATCCTGCGAGAGGTGCCATCTGTCAGAGAGACTCCCCTAGTCCATATTGCCTCTGGACTGTGAGCTGATGTGGGTCCCCTTTTCATCTGTGTCCCCTCCTCCCAGCACCAGGCTCATTTCCTGAACTGAAACAATGAGTTGGATCTTGGACTTTCCAAACAGGTGTTATTTTAGTAGAGTCTCACCTCAGGCCCTTTGCATTTGCTGTTCCCTTTTGCAGAACACTACTCCAAAGAGCCGTAAGACCACTTCACTAGCTTTTTCTGCAGTTTGTTTAACTCACCTCCTCTATGAAGGTGTCCCTGGCTACTGCCTCTAAAATACCATCCTAATATTACATCACCTCACCCTGCCTTGGTTTTCTTAGTATTGCTTATGATATCGCTATATGGTCACATGTTGCTTAACAACGGGGATCTGCTCTGGGATGTGCATTATTAGGTGATTTCATCATTGTGTGAACGTTATAGAGTATAATCACTGAGAACTCAGATGCATATGTATTAGTTTGCTCTGCACCTGGGCTATGTATAGGGACCACTGTCAAATATGTGGTCTGTCACTGACCAAATGTCATTATGTGGCTCATGACTGTGTGTATCTATTTATGTATCCCATCATCAGTCCGTCTGTCATCCATCCATCTTTCCTTCCATATTCCATCCATCCATTATCCATCCATCATGTATCATCCATCCATCCTTCCTTCCATAAACCCATGCATCCATCCACCCATCCATCCTTCCATCCATCCATCATCCATCTATCCAATCTATCTGTCCATTGATAGGCTACACAGAAGGGATTAAAACCCACTGAGACCAGGGCCTCCCTGGTGGAGCAAGGGGTTAAGATGCAACCTATGAAGCTATCCGCAGCCACCGCAGCACGAATTCGATCCCCAGCCAGGGAGCTACCCAAATGGCGCAGCAGACCTCTCCTGATTCGCCCGCTGTGCCCCTCAGCAGTATATTTCAGTAGATCTGCCTGTTCTGTTTCCCACTCTGTCTCTGGTGAATCCTCTCATCCCCTGCACCTTTGGCCTGTACCCCAGTTCTTTTCTGTATAGATAATGAAATCTTAAAAAAACAACAACAAAAAACACCGAGACCATTAAGCATGACTATATATGTATATATACATTTTGTTTGTTTTCTGCCTCCCCCCACTAGCCAGTGAACTCTGCATGGCAGGGATTTTGTCTGTGTGGTGACTGCTGTGCCCCTATGGAACATGATCGATTAGAAGAGGGCGAGCAAATCCTAGGGTGGAAGAAATGGTTGCCTAGTGAGCAAGTGAATGAACAGAGAGACTGGCGAGGTATCCAGCCTCCGGAATTAGGCACTGAATGGGCAGGGGAGACAGGCCAGAGGCCGTGGTAAAAGTGCTTGTCCTCCAAGACCCCCTGCTTCCCTCCCTCGCAGCTTGAACTCATTGGACACAGTATCTATGATTTCATCCATCCCTGTGACCAAGAGGAGCTTCAGGATGCGCTGACCCCTCAGCAGAGTGAGTTCCCCGGAGGCCTCGGGCCCCAGGTCATAGAGACCAAAGCATATATTCTTATCCCTTGGAATGCTGGACTGAGAAATACGGGAAAAAGAGGAGACAGCCCTGCCCTGGGGACAATCTGAGGGGAGGTGGCCTGTCCTGGGGGGGGTGGGGTTCAAAGGAGCATGCCCTCCCTGGGGGGGCCCTCTGGTTCCAGGTCTCAATTTGGGACATAAGATTGGGAAGACTTCAGTGCCGAGAGTGCTAGAGGGGGGTAGGCCTTGTCCGAAGCTGCCCAGTGCCACCAGCTCCCCACCCCACCCTGACCCTCCCCAGGCCTGTCCAGAAAGAAGCCGGAGGCCCCCACAGAGCGGTGCTTCTCCTTGCGCATGAAGAGCACCCTGACCAGCCGCGGGCGCACCCTCAACCTCAAGGCAGCCACCTGGAAGGTAGGCAGGGCTTGGCCTGGAGGAGGCTGAGGGGCCTGGGGGCTGGCTAGGATTTGGTCTGAGCCTTAAAATTCTTACCATGAGTTGGTGTCCAGGGGTCTCCTGGCTGGCGATCCTGTGGGGCTTTCTCAGGCTGGGTCTCGTGGGTCATCCAGGGATCTAGAAACTTGGGTGTCTATTGATTGGGGTCCATGTACCCTTTCTTAAGCTGGATCTCTGGAGCTGGGGGAGTCCTTAGGCCCCAAACTTGGAGTCTCCATGGGGTAGAATCTGGAAACCATCAGATCTAGGTTAGTCTCTAAGGTGTTGAGCTTAGGGTTCTAAGCTCCCTAAGTTGGGTATCTATGGGGTAAGAATCTGGGGGTGTACAACCTCCTGGGGTTGAGGTCTGGGGGTCCTCAGAGATAACCTGGGTCTCTCACCTCCCTGTGGGCCCCACAGAAACATACCTCCCAGCCCCAGGAATATCACCACCTCGCTGCCCCCACCCCCAGGTGCTACACTGTTCTGGACACATGAGGGTCTATAAGCCCCCTGCACAGACTTCCCCTGCCGGGAGCCCCAACTTGGAACCCCCCCTGCAGTGCCTGGTGCTCATCTGTGAAGCCATCCCCCACCCTGGCAGCCTGGAGCCCCCGCTGGGCCGGGGGTCCTTCCTCAGCCGCCACAGCCTGGACATGAAGTTCACCTACTGCGATGAGAGGTGGGCAGGAGCAAGCTATCTCCGGTCCGTGCCCCTCTTCCCGCCTGCCCACCTCATTCTCTCTGCTCTGTTTGTGTCTCTCTAATTCCATCTCTCTTCTTCTGTGGATCTGCCATTTTCTGAGTTTTCCATGGGTCAGGTTATCTTTAATTCCTTAGTCTTTTCCTGTTTACTTTTCTTAGCCCCAGCAATTCTTTTAAAGCGTTAGAACAGGCCCAACAGCTAGGAAGCCCTCAATAATTGTTACTCATTCTCTTTCCAGCCTTCATTTTTCTTTCTTCTCTCTGTTCTTCTTTCTCTTCTTTCCTCCCTCCTTTCATATTTCCATGTCGTCCCTCTTTCCTCGCCCTGGAGTTGTGCTTAGGAATGGCAACTCTGGGTTTTCATTCCTGCTGTGTGTCCTTGGCCAGGTGACTGCCTCTTTCTGTGCCAGTTTCCACATCCGTCCTGTGTAATGGTACGAGAATCCACTCAGATTGCTTATCCTGAGACCTCTGTGAGTTGCTTGGTACAGAGCCCTATAGAAGTGTAAATTAAAAAAAAAAATATCTTTACTTCCTTTTTCTCTTCTTCTCTTTCTTTCCTGTTCTTTTTTTTTTCTTGCTTTCCTTTGCCCTTTCCATTTCCGGTCTCTTCTCCCCTTCTATTACAGTCACGTGTCACTTAATAAGGGGGAAATGCTGAGAAACCCCTGATTTGGGGAATCTGTCATCGTACAAGTGCAGTGAGTTATGGGCACCCGGGCCAGGAGGGCAGAACAGCATGAGATTAAACAAGCTGAGGGAAGTGATGTCATTCAGAGGCAGTGGTTAAACTCAAAATGTCTGAGGCCACATGGGATGCTATGACATCAGGACAGTGACGTCACTGGGCCATGGGGCCTTGGTGTGCACCATCCTCGGTGCCCTCAGTTGTTGAACAAAATGCTGTTAGGTGGTGTGGCTGAGGTTTCCATTGTTGCTGTGCCTCAGACAACACAAATCCACCACCTCAGGGTACTGAAGGCCAGAGGTCTGAAATGAGGCTTTGGGGGCCCAAATCAAGGGCTAGGTGCCTTCTAGAGGCTCCAGGGAAGAATCCACTTCCTGGCTTTAGAAGTTTCTGGAGGCTTGGGACAGTCCTTGGCTCCGTGGCTCCACCCACTCCTCCATCAACACCTCTTCTGTCCTCTCTCTCATCTGCCTCCTCTCAGAGGACCCCTGGGGGCGACAGTGTGGTGCACCCAGATAATCTAAGATCATCCCCACATCTCAAGATCGTCAGCTGAATCACAGCTACAATGTGTTCACGTAAAGTAGCTTACTCACATTTCCGGGGCTACTGTTCAGCCTACACCCCGCTTTTCTTATTTCTTACTCGGTCCCTTTTTCCATGTCACAACCCTCTCTCTTGACTATCTGCCTCCCGGTGTCCCCCGTCCGCACTTCCCGTGCCCTCCTTGCACCTCAGCCAGTTGAACTGACTGGACCTCATCACACCCGCCCCAGGATCGCGGAGGTCGCCGGCTACAGCCCCGAGGACCTGATCGGCTGTTCGGCCTATGAGTACATCCATGCGCTGGACTCGGACGCAGTGGGCCAGAGCATCCACACCTGTAAGTTTTAGGTTCCCGAGGCCTGGTGCCCCCGCTCCGTGACTGCCCAACACCAGCTCCCTGCACCTCAGGGAGCCTTCCCGCACCCCAAAGCCAGCTGCTCAGGAAGTCTCCCTTCTTGACACCAGCCTCCTCAATCCCTCACATCCCAGGGAGCCTCCAGCCCCTGGAATTACCCCCACAGCTCCTCGCACCCTAGGGAGCCTTCGCCCCTCTTGACACCAGCCCCTCTCCCAGCTTCCTGGTTTTTTTGGGGGGGGGCGGTCGTCGGGAGGGCAAGCCTCGCCCCAGGGAGCATGCGTCAGCTGTGGGGCTCCTATAACGTTCTCACAGACTGGGAGTCTCCCCCACTCCACTCCACTCCACTTCAACACCGGCTCCCTGCTCCCCAACCCCAAGGAACCTTCCTTCCCTGTCTCCTCCTTACCCTGTCCCCTGCCCCCAGGACCCCCCTCTTCCCAGAGGTCCCTTGGGTGGCTCTGACCCCTCCCATTCCCCCCGCTCCCAGTGTTGAGCAAGGGCCAGGCAGTGACAGGGCAGTATCGCTTCCTGGCTCGGAGTGGTGGCTACCTGTGGACCCAGACCCAGGCCACGGTGGTGTCAGGGGGCCGGGGCCCCCAGTCGGAGAGCATCGTCTGCGTCCACTACCTCATCAGGTACGCGGGAGGCTGGGGCCTGTGTGGGCGCGTCGTCTGCGCAGGCGCGTGCGGGCTGCGCCTGTGCGTGCGCATGCGCTTCTGCCGGCGCACGTGCACGCGAGCGTGAGGGAGCGCGCACGCGGACCGCAGGGGGACGCGCGTGGCCGCTGAGGCACGCACGTGTGCTTGCGTGTGCACGTGAACATACACGGGGTTCCTGCTGCTCGTTTAAATAAAGAGGACGCTGCATTCAAGTTAAAATAAGAAACGTAACGACTCATGAGGGATTTTGTACATTTTAAAAATAGAGGGAGCATTTACATAGAGAAGATGCGCCCGTCTGGGTGTACAGTTCCAGGAGTTTTGACAAATGCATGGAACGCTGTCTCTGCCATCCCAGTTAAGCCATAGAATCATATATATTTTTATTACCCCCCCCAAATCCTCTTAGTGAACCTCACCTCGTCCCCAGCACCCAGTGATCTGTTCTTTCACCCTAGATCGTTGCCTTTCTCAAAATGCCATGTTCTTGGAACCATGCGGTTGAGTCTGGCTTCTTATCACTTAGCATAATGTATTTAAATGTCATCTATGTTGGGTGTATGGCTAGTTCTTTTTTAATGTGAGTAATGAATATGGACGGACCACTCTGTTTATCCATTTACCAGTTGGAGGCTATTAGGCTGTTTGCTCATTGAGGGTGATGATGAAAAAAACCTACTGTAAATATCTTCCTACAGGATTTTGTGAGATGATGTTTTCATTCATTTCTAGCAGTGCAATGGATGCAGCCTGTGGTCTGAGTAGATTTAAGTACGTAAGAACCCCCCCAAACTGTTTTCCACAGTGATTATACCATTTCTCATTGCCACCAGCCTCGTAGGAGGGTTCTAGTTTCCCACCAGCCTCTTGTGTTGTCTCTCTTGTTTAATTTTAAACATTCGAATGGATGTGCAGTGGTAGAGCATAACCCACCCCCCACCCTGTCTGTCATGAATCTTAGAAGTGTTTCACTGTGGCAGCGTTGTGACAAGGCCAGCCATTCCCCCACAAGTTAGAGAAAAATCACAGCTTTTTTTTGAAGATTGCCTTCCAGAACATGCCATCAATTTCTCAAGTCTTGGGAGTTTTCCCAGATCTTTTAGATCAAGGACAGATTATATTAGAACACAGAAGTCGGTGATAGGAGGGAGTATTCATACAAGTCTCCAAATTGCACCCCAAAACAAGGCCAGTCATCATTGGCATGTTCTCATTACAAATCAGAATCTTTGAATGACTTGTAGCCATGGAAAGACATCTCTCCATTGTCACTGCAGAGGAGCGAGGACCTACCCCTATCTCTTCTAGAAATTCCTTTCCATTCTAAAAATTGCTCTTTCAATGGCCAGGATTTCAATGTCTATCTTTTTGTACACTAAGCAAAGCAGGGCTGGAATGTTATTTATTTATTTTTATATATTTTTACATTTAAAAAGACAGGTTTATTAGGAAAAGGAGAAAGGAGAGGCCCCTGCACAGTCGTAGGTGGGCAGGAGACCTTGGAGTGTCCCATTTTGTTAGCAGACAATGGTGAGGAATGGATAGGAGCTCGCTTACCGGCAGTGAGATGAGGCGTGTGTGTGAAGCCTCCCCAGTTTGGGGTACACGTGTGTGGTGTACAGCTGTGCACACAGGTGCTTATATTTTGTGGAATCTACCCGTCCTCTGTCCTCTTCCCACCAAAATCTCCCTTCATCACAGTAAAGATTTGCTGCATAAAAACTTCATGAAACACACTCACATGGGACACTTCCAATATGCCAGGCCCTGGGTTTGGACTGACAAAAAACCTATGAGGGTCTTGTATTTTGATCCTCTTTTTAGGAGAGAAAACTGAGGACCAGAGTTGGGGGAGTCACTTGTCCAAAATCACACAGCCATTGTAAGTGGCATAGCTGGGATTTGACCCAAGGGTGGTCTGGAGGCTACACTGATAATTACCAAATAACATCATGCCTTATCTTACCATTTGCCAAGGCGAGAAGACTGGGAATCTCTCCTCAGTCCTTTTACTTCCTTCTGCCTCCTTCCCATCCCCATTAACTCTCTCTGGCTCTGGAAAATACCATGGATTTGTTCCCCATTTCTCTGTCTGCCTAGCCCCCACCATCTCTGCCCTCAGTATTCCCCTTCTAACTGATCTGAGGTTGCCACCAATCACACAAAAGCAGAGGATGGGGCAGCTTCCAAAATACTAATCCATTCCTTTTTCTCCAATTCTCAGAGCACCTTAGGTAGTTTCCCAGCATTCTTAGGAGAAAGGCCTTGTGTGTCTTACCCTGACTCACCAGGCCCTGTGTGACCTGATTTTGCCTCCCTCCCCTCTCGCTCCAAACCACAGGGTCTTTGCACATGCAGGATGCTCTTCTCTCTTTCCCCTTCCCTCTTCTCCTGAATCATGTCCATTCATCCTCCCCTTGTCCTGAGCCCCCACAGGAGATCAGGACTCTCCTCAGTTTCTCTCCTGGTGTCCTTTTGCTCCAGAACAGGTAAAACCATTTGTAATTACTTACGTGTTCAGTCAGGCTTTCCCTGATTTCCCAACCTCATTCTGTGCTTTACTTTTCTTTCCCCTAGTATTTCTCACTCTCTAACGCCACACTGACTGACGTACAGAGGTGTGATATCAGCTGCATGTGATTTTCAATTTCAATTCATATGAAATTGAAATTTTTTCAATTTTCCAGTAGTCACATTAGCAGGGTCAAAAGAAACAGATGAAATGAGTTTTCATATTGCTACACATTTGTACATACATATACATAATATAACCCCAGGACATCCAAAAATGTCATTTCAATATTTTAGAATTATTAATGAGCTATTTTACATTCTTTTTCATATTCAGCTTTTAACATCTGGTATGCACTCACCTCCATGCCAACTAGCCACGTCTCAGGCGCTTCATGTAGTAGAAAGACAGCAGGACCTTGAATAATTTCGTTTCATTATAATGCTGGTGATAAATTTTCAGCTGTCATTGAATGAAATGACATTTCGAGGACCTGGTTTCCTTCTATGTCGTTTTGCTTAAAGTCACAGTTTCCAAGTAAATGAGGACTCACTGAATAATACATTTTGTGGTTAGGTGGGTACACTTAACATAGGAATAATATATCCTATTTAAGCTCTCTCTTTTCCCACTAGTGTGGAAACTACTTAAGGGCAGGGAGGTTTGTCTGCCTTGTTCGCTGCTCAATCTCTAGCACCCAGAACAGTGCCTGGCATGCAGTAGTTGCTCCATAAACACTAATGGCTAATCAGTACACAGAGCTCACTTCCCTGCCAGGCCCAGTTCTGTGGGTTTGACATACATTAACTCATTGAAGCTTCATGGCAACCTGCAGAGGACGTGATATTACCATCCTCTCTGAAATGAGGCCCAGAGAGGTTTAGCTATGTGTTCAAGTCACACAGTGCCGAAGTGGCTGAGCTGGGATTTGAACCCAGGCCACTGGCTGCAAAGCCCACTAAGTGGTCCTGATATGTAGGAAAGGCTTGTGGAATGAAGGAAGGTGTGAACTCCACGTGCTGTGTGTGCACTTGTGAGCATATGCAGGGGACTGTGTGGAGTATGCCTGTCAGTCTGCATATTCAGTGCACATGAGTGTATGAGCGATCGTGTTTGTGCTCTGTGTGTGTGCTCTGTGTGTGTGCGCGCGCGCATGTACACAACTCTGTATGTTTGTGTGTTTCAAAGGGGATGAAGTGGCTTTGGTCCAACCTAAATCGAGTTGTTCCAGCCCAGGAGGGATTTGTTGAGGGTGGCTTCTTAAAGCTCTGCAGCTTCTTAAAGTGCTGGTGGGAAAAGCCCATAGTCTTTCCAGGACAATGTTATGCAAATAAGATGCAAAATCAGGGCCAGGTCTGCAGCCCCAGACCAATTCTCCAAAAGCCAGTTTTCTAAGGGAACATTTGGCTAGAGACTAGGAGGAGGGGAGGCATGGGGAACATAAGGATGTATTTATAAATCCGTTCCCTTGAATATGAAAAATGTCTATGAATAGAAGCTTCATAAATAAATTCTTATTCGTCAAAATCTATTCCTATGAAATCCTCATACTTGGTAACAAAAGAGTATGTTCAATACAGATTCTTCATCGATACATGTACAAAGATGCGTTTATAAGTGAAGGAGAATATTTGGTTCTTATGCCTTCCACTCTCTCTCTGTGCCCCTTAATACGCTCCCCCACAGCTCCTCAGGCTCTCCTCTCTCTACCAGGCTATGCTAAATGCCAACTCTTTTTTTTTTTTGTCTTTCAGAGGGAGCTTGGAAGACAAACTTAACTCTCTTTTAAATCCTATTATAATAAAAAGCATTCAACAACAGTGAAATCCTTAAAAGAAAAAAAGTAGATGTGGCAAATTATTTTCTGCAGAGTGCCCTCGGGCTCCTGGACGAGGGGGCTTCTATGAGAGGGCATCATCTGAGGGGGCTGGGGCCACGGGCCCTCCCTGACTCCCACTCCCCTTTCTGCCCTGTACCCCAGCCGGGTGGAAGAGACTGGAGTGGTGCTGTCCCTGGAGCAAACGGAGCGACACTCTCGCAGACCCGTTCAGCGGGGCGCCCCCTCTCAGAAGGACGCCCCTAATCCTGGGGAGAGCCTCGGTATGGGGCAGGGCTGGGGTGGGAGGGGTTGTGTCCCCAAGATGCTTGGGAGAATGCCCACGTGCTGTAAGGTGGCTCACCAAGCCCTGTGTGACCTGACTCCTGCCCCCCCTCTTTTCTTACCCATTGCCGGAATTGCACCAGCTTCCTTAGTGCTCTGGGACGTGCCAGGCTCTCTTGTGCCTCAGGGCCTTTGCACATTCAGTGTTCTCTGCCCAGAATGCTCTTCTCTCTTCCGACCTCCCTCTTCTCCTGAGCCCCTGGGATGTTCACTCAGTCTCATGGCTCTCAATTCTAAATTCTGCCATGGCTCCCCATCACGCTCACCCTCCTGCTTGTTCTCTGCTCTTGCTTTGGCTTCCCTGATCTGGCTCTTTTGTGCCTCTTCCTCTTCCACCTCCTGCTTCTCCAGTCCTGGTTGAGCTTCCCTCCCCGTCTGTTCTTCAAGGCCTCACCTCCTCCAAGCTGTTGCTGACCGCCCATGCTCCTGAATGTGGTGGGGGGATCACCTGTATCCTCTCCTTCTCTGGCTCAGAACTGACTGGCACTGGGCCATGACTTGATCTCCTGGGACCTTAGTACCGCCCCACGGCCTCCTGATATGCCAGCCCCTGAGCTGAGTGCCCAAATGCTGTTCTGTGTCACTGGACAGTCGGGTCAGTCAAGTGCCCTAGTCCAGCCAGATGAATTTTAAATATTCAGACATTTCCCCACCATCTGACAGTGGCTACAGTCCACAGCCCCCTCTGTGCCCCGCCCCACCCTGGCCCCTCCCGACACAGTCCGGGGCCTGGCCACAATTGGGCGATGGAAGGGTTGGCTCCTGGCCCAGCTGGGGTGCTCTGGGATCCCGTGCCCAACACTGTGAACGGGGTTCACCCTGGTTGATGATGGAAGACGTCGACTCTGCTCCCTGGAGGTGGCATGGAGGGTGCTGCCCCTCAGCCCTGTATGACCCCCCAGTGTCCTCCCCGTTTCCATGTGCCTTATAGATGGCTCCAGTCCCCGGATACTGGCCTTCCTGCACCCCCCTGCCCTGAGCGAGGCCACTCTGGCCGCTGACCCCCGCCGCTTCTGTAGCCCCGACCTCCGTCGCCTCCTGGCACCCATCCTGGACGGGACTTCAGTAGCTGCCACCCCCAGTGCACCCCCAGCTGCACGACGCCCCCAAAGTCCTCTTCCGGTAAGTGGCCCTTCCCATTTGAGTCCTAAGGAGCCAGGCTGCTTTAGTCTTTACCTCGAACCTTGTTGTTGTCGGCCTCAGTTTCCCCATCTGTATGGGAAGTTCGGAATGATAGCCGGTCTCTGGGTTCTAAATTCTTGGGCTGTTAACGTGGACCAAAATCTGAGGTGTTGGGGACTGGCATGGGTGCCTTCGCTTGTGACGCCCACACTCTTAACTTTGATCTCCTGGATTCAAAGCCTGTCACTTACCTGCTGATTTAATCTGGACAAAGGGGCATCTTAATTTCTTCACCTGTAAATTAGGACCTGTAAGTAGCCACCTCATTGGTTATTGCGAGGGTTCGATGAAGATCGAAGCACTTAGTAGGACCTGGCACCTAGTAGGTGTTCAGCAGACCGAAGTAATGGCCGTTTTTGCCCAGAGTACAGATAGTCTGACCTTTGAATGAGGGTTCAAAGTACCCAGGGTTGACTATACTCATCCTACCCTCTGTCCTTCCAAAATATCTTCTCTCCCCCAGAGAAAGAGTGTGACCTTTGACCTCACCCTTTAGCCCCAGGGCAGCTGGACTCCCATTGCTTCCTCCCCATTCCAGATTCTAAGAACTTTAACCCCAGGGGCCCTGAATCCTTGGCGTTAGGCTCCAGTCTTTTGAATCTTCAATATTTGCCCTGTCAACCTATTGCCAGGCACTTTGCTTTTGGAACATCATAGGTTCAGACCTTGCTGTCCCAGCGATCTGACATTTGACCCTTCCTTCTACCCCTGAACTCAAATGTCCAGGCTGCCCTACTGTTGACATCACCTAGGCTCTTTAAGCCTCTACTCTGTCCCCACAGGCAGATCTCCCTGATGAGCTACTTGTGGACATGGAGAACGCACACAGACTCTTTGCTTCCGGGAAAGACCTCAAGGCAGTGGAGACAGATCTAGATATAGCTCAGGTACCGGTTGCTTGGAAAGCCCAGTTTTCACCTCTGTGCTCTGGGGGCTAGTATGCTTGCACTTCAGAGAAGGATGTTGGGGTAGTTAAGGGGATGAGTGGGTGGGTGATTAGGTGGATGGACAATGTTTCAATGGATATTTGGATGGATGGATGGACAGGTGGATGGATGGACACACAGACCACTGTATTTATTAGGTGGGTAGATGGATGGGCAGTGTTTAAATGGATGCATAGATGGATGGTGGATGTCTGGATGGTTAGATAGACCATTGGTTCATTGAATGACGGAAGGATGGATGATGCTTGGATGATTGAGGAGACAGATCAGAGAGGTGGCAGTCAGATGATGCAGCAGTCATCTGTCTTGTGTAACAGATTACCCCAAAATTCACATATTAGATCACACAGCTTCTGAGATTCAGGAATCTAGGAATGGCTTAGCTCAGGGTCTCTCATAAGACTAAGTCTAGTTCTCAGTCAGGGATATAGTCACCTGGTGCTAGCAGATTGACCTTCAAACTCATGCATGTGTTAGCAGGCCTCAGTCCCTCACTGGCTTTGGCTGGAGGGTTCAGTTCCTCATCATGCGGGCCTCTACTTAGTGTCCCTACAACATGGCAGCTGACTCTCTCCAAGACAAGTAATCCTAGAAACCAGGAAACAGAGGGAGTGAGCCCGAGAGAAAATATACAGTGTTTTATAACCTAATGTTAGGAGCGACATAACATCACTTCTCCTTGTTGTACTGGTCACATAGACCAACCCTAAGCTAGCTATCAATCGGGAAATTCCAAGGGTCCAGATGTGACCTCCCAGGAGCCAGGACAAAGATTAAACTTCTTTTTGGGGTTAAGTTAATTCTTTGCTACACAAAGAGCCTGAGAATTTTCTAAACTGTCAAGTCCCAGTTCCTTCATGTTTAACGCGTCTTCCTTTGGCTTCTCCCCCTGTTGGCATGGCTTCCCCGGAGTATGTGGTCCAAGAGAGTACCAGGAAAACAGAAGCCACAGTGTCTTTAGGACCTCGTGTTGGAAGTCACGTACTATCATCTCCTCGTTATCAACTGATAACCTACTGTTACCAGTTCAGCCCTTGTCACTGTAGTAGGGGCCACACTCAGGGGTGAACACCAACAAATATTCACACCAAGATCTTGTGGGGTGGCTACCACAGGGTCCTTATACCCAGCCTTAGGAGGAAACTGAAGTTCAGACTCTTGACCTCAGGCACACAACTCAGATGCGATTGGAGCCAGGCCTGCCCTAAGCCCATGCTCTTAACTCCCTCCTGCCCTCTGCAGGACGCCGACGCTCTGGATCTGGAGATGCTGGCCCCCTACATCTCCATGGATGATGACTTCCAGCTCAACTCCAGCGAGCAGCTCCCCCGGGCCTACCACAGACCTCCGGGGACCGTTCCCCGGCCCCGCGCTCGGAGCTTCCATGGCCTGTCGCCCCCAACCCCTGAGCCTTCCCTGCTGCCCCGCTGGGGAAGTGACCCCCGGCTGAGCTGCTCCAGCCCTTCCAAAGTGGACCCCTCAGCGACCTCCCCCATGACTGGGGCTCGGAAGAGGTGAGCTGCAGTAGAAGGGGATACAGAGGGTGGAGAGGAAGTCCCGCCTTCCGCTTCAGCCTCACACCCCATCACTCCTCCTAGCCTGATCCCTCCCCCAGCCAGATCCTAGGGGGTCCCCAGCATGGGTCATGTTTACCCCAAACTCTGTGTCTTTGCAGAGGCTGTGCCCCGCTTCCAGAGTAGCCACCACGGTTCTGTTTACTCAAATCCCACCAGCCGACCTGGCCTCTTCCTTTGGAACATATTTCCGTCTGGCCAGGTGATAATGTTACAGAGCAACCCCGATATAAAACTGGTTGCCTCACTGTGGGTTCTCACCTGCTCAGAACATCCTTTCCCCCTAACAATACCTTCGTGTCATCATTAAGAGGACACTGCCACGGTGCCAGAGAGACTGTCCAGAGCTAAGTTTCATCACACCTTTGAGAAGCCTTGGGAGTTGGGGACGCTTTCCTGAGGAAATTTTCACACACGTACAGACACGCTTTTTCGGAGGGTTTGTGTCTCATTCCCAAAGATGTTAGATTACTAGTGCTCACGCTTTTGCTCTCCAAGTTACAAGTATGAGCCCATTTAGGCTATAGGTTGATCTCTTTATTATCCTTATGAGGCTTTTATGGACACAGCTCAATATTTCCCAGGGCTCCCAGCTGGGTGCCAGATATACAGTGGGTGCCTAAAAGGGCCTTATTAAATGAAGGAGGGAGAAAGTTTATGAATATGGTAGGTGGATGGATAGATGGTGAGTAGGAGGGTAGATAGATAGGTGGATGAATGCAAGGATAGGTAGATGAACAGATAAATGGAAGGACAGATGGAGTAGATGGATGAGTGGTAAGTGGGAGGCTAGGTGGATGGATGGATGCATGATGGCTGCATCCATCATGGAATGTGCATAGATGGATGATGGAATGTGCATAGATGGATGATGGGTGGATGGATGATGGGTGGATAAATGGATGGGTGGATGGAGGATGGATGGAAGGATGGGTAGATAGATGGGTAGATGGAGGTTGGATGGATGGATGGGTGGATGGATGGATGGAGAATGGATAGATGGATGGATGGATGAATGGATGGAAGGATGGGTAGACAGATGGGTGGATGGAGGTTGGATGGATGGATGCATGCATGGATGGATAGGTGATGGAGGATGGATGATGGATGTTGACTGGACTCGTGGATAGACAGGTGGGAAGGATATATGGATGCAAGTTGTATGGGTGGATGGGTGGTTCTTGGATGGATGAGTAGGAGGCAGGGTTGGTGGGCGTATGTATGGACTGGTGAGTATATGAGTAAAGGTGTTTGGGGAGTGAATGAATGTTCATCACTGCTCACACTGGTGCACACACTGTGTTCTGAGATTCTTGCCTGTTGTCCTCCAGATCCCTGGTCCAGAGCTCAGAGGACGAGGCCGAGGGCGTGCTGGGCGTGAGACCCCCCAAACGGTGTCCAAGTCCAGGTCCCGAAAACTTCCTGCTGCCTCCCCTCACCCTGGTATGTGAGTGGGGCTTCATGGGATTCTCTGGACCTCAGAATGTAGCAGGCTTAAACCTGTCTTGCGGATGGGAACATCAGAAAGGGAGGGGGCCTGGCTGAAGGTCCAGCAATCTAGCTGAGGTTAGGAACATGATCTGCTAGTTTGGGAAGTGGGGATGGAAGGGTTTTGCAAGTAAATACATGCAAATTGGTGGTAAATGCTAAGAAGAAAATCAAGCTGGACAGAGGGAGAAATGACAGCGACAGACTTAGTATCTATAGGAAGCTTCTCTACTCCCGTTGGGCCTCCCCCAAACCTGGAACTGGTCTTGGCCTTGGATTATTCACATAGACTAAAGAGCCTCAGTTTTCTCTTCAGAGGAAACTCTTTGAACACTCATCTCACAGAACTGCCAGGAGATGCAAATGAAACTGCACCCTTGGCTAATCCTCAGCAGGCTGTCAGTAAATGGTAGTGTCAAACCAAACCAAGCCATAGCAAACTACCCCCTCCTCACCCCTGCCCTCTCTCCACCTCCAGTCTCACCCCTGCACAGCAGCAGCCAGACTGCCTTTTCTCAAAGCCAGCCCAGACTGTGTCACTTCGACGACAGCCTCCTTCCACGACGTTCCATGGTTCCCTATTGCCCACAGAAGCCACCCCTGGCTCCTCCCTCCTCCCAGCAGGGCTGTTTGAACACAACAAGCATGGTCCATACCAACAGCTGATATTAAATGCCCACCACGTGCCAGGGACTGAGCACATGACAGGCCTTGCATGACTCACTTATTCCCACAAACACTCTTGAATTATTATCAAGTATCCACATTTATACATAAGAGGGGAAGCAATTGCATCAGACAGAATCCAGGTAGGAAGTAGCACACTCAGGTGGGTTGTTGAGGATGTTGATGACAAGACTGTCGGCAAAACCAGGCAACCCTGGGCAATACCAGGGTTGGTGTAGTGCCCTGGGGCCAGCTGTAGGGCCTGGGGACCAAGGGCAGCAGTGTTCGAGGGATCCTGGAGAGAGTAGGGTCCACCTTGGAAGTACTGGAGCCTTCCACAGAGGGACACAGCCAATTCAGGATGACCCGGCAGGGAAGCAGCCAGAAGATCAAACACCCCACCTATTCCTCCTCCTGCCTGCCAGTATCTCCCGTTATCTGAACCCAAAAGGAGCACATGGAGTTTGGGTGCTGATGACACCCACACTCATGGGTCGACCTCCCAGGGCACAGAGGAAGGGGAGAGGTGGAGGATGTTGGGCCAGTGACTGACATCTGCTGGGGTTAGAGGTGGAGTTACACAGCCTATAAGTAGCCGCTGAATCCCAACAGTGCCCCTAACCACTGCACAACCCTGCCTCCTTGGGTGATGGTGATGGTGGTGGCCTGGTCTCTCCCACAGAGTTTCCTTCTCACAGCCCCGGGGAACCAGCAGGACCCCAGCACCCACCTCCTGGGACTGAATGAGCCCTTGGGTAAGTAGGGATCTGGGTATTTAGAGACCATGCGTCTCTGGGGGAGGTGCTCCAGATTGTTGAGAGATGGGGTGATCCTGAAGGTGCTGGAGGGCTGTCAGTGTCCCCCACCCTGGAACTGGAAGCTGGAACTGGGCAGCCCATCCCTTCTCCCAGGTGCAGGAGGTGGGAGCCGCTGAAGGAGGCAGGGGCTTTGCAAATCTGCTGGGGGTAGAGGTGGAGCGCAGGCCTTACCTAGGCCCCCTGAGGCCTGTTACACTTTGCGGCCTGACCAGATGGGTGTGTCCTCCCTGGGTCATTCCCAGCCTGTGTGGCTTTGAGAAGTAATCCTGTCTGCTTCTGGAGCCCCAGTTGCCTCCTTATCCCTTCCTGTCAATAGGGGGCCATTATAATGGCTCATGCGGATTGCACAGGGTTCCCTGATTTCTAGAACTCCAGGCTCATACCACTCACCCCCACCCATCTTTCCAGAGGTGATGTTTATCAGCTCGCTTTTTACAGTCTCAGCCCATGGAGGGTACGGCTAGGCCTGTCTTGGTCACGGTGCCGTCTCGCCTGAGTGCGGGCTGGGCAGTGACCTAGCCCCGGGGGGCGCTCGGGACACCTTTGTAAAAGAAGAGCCAACAGCTGTGCTGGGTGCCCAGCCTTGTGGGAAACCTGCCTATCCAGGACCTCATAGACCGCCCCTCACTGGGTGGAGGGCGCCCCAAGGGCAGGGAGGTTCTTCCATCCTGTTCATGGCTGAGTCCCTGGTGCCTGGCACACAGTAGGTGCTCAGTAAATATCTTTTGAATGCAGGACTCGCATAAATGAGGTGGGCAGAGCCAACCTGCCTGCCAGCCAACCACTGCTCACGTACTAAGCACTCCCCGAGATGACTCCTCCTCCTTTTTTTTTTTTAAAGATTTATTTATGCATAGAAGAACTGGGGTGCAGGCCAGAGGTGGGGGGAGTGAGAGGATTCACCAGAGACAGAGTGGGGAGCAGAACAGACAGACTGAAACACACTGCTGAGGGGAACAGCGGGGAGACAGGAGAGGTCTGCTGCGCCATGTGGGTAGCTCCCTGCCCGGGGATCGAACTCGTGCTGCAATGGCTTCATAGTGCGGTGCTTAACCGCTTACGCCATCAAGGAGGCCCCAGGGCTCCTTCTTGTTCAAAGTACTTTATCTGGATTCGCTCACTCACTCCTCACCACAGCCCCGGGAGGCAGGTACTGTTATTATCCCATTTTACGGAGGCGGTGACCTGAGGCACAGAGACGGGCAGTCAGCTCCTCAGGTCACACAGCAAGTGAAGAGCCAGGTCTGGCTCCCTCCGGCTTATCACTGCCTCAAACACCCTGGAATTCACTGTTCTTTGGGTCCAGGCACACCTCCCGCATCAGCCAAGCTCTTCACTGGCAGGAGAGGCAGGTGGGTAGGGCCGGTGGTTGCCCCCTGGTTTACATGCCCTCTTCCCCACAGGCCTGGGCTCCTCGCTGCTCTCTCTGTATCGGGGTGACGACGCTCCCCAGCCCAGGAGCCACTTCCAGCCAGCGGCAGGCTTGGCCCAGACCAACTGAGCCGGCCCCCCTTCCCACCTCCCCCCTCCCGCCCCGGAAAAGGACCTCAACCACACTCCAAGCCGGCAGCCAGCGCACAGGATGGGGTGCCGGGAGAAGGCCCCCCTCTCTCCTTGCAGTGGCCCCCACCCGCCTCGGGTATACCTCAGTCCCCACCCTTCTGGTCACCCCCATTTGGGGGCTCTTGGGGTGGCCTCAGCTCAGTGACCTCGGGAGGGGGGTCCCTGACCCCTCCCCCTCCTTCTCTCAGGACTTCCCTTGGGGTTCTTGATACTGGTTACCTCGTCCCTCTCTCCAGCTCTCTTGGCTTTATTTTTGATAAATTGGGGGTGCGGGAGGTTGGGGTTCAGATCTATGTCTCTGGGCTCTGGGGTGTATCGATAACCACAATCACATTTCTTTCTAGCCACCTTTCTTTTAGTATTATTTTTATTTTATTTTGTTGTTGTTCTCATGATGTTTTTAATGGCTACGAGTTGCCCAGGGACCCTAAGAATGTGGGACTCTGATCCTCCCCTTTCTTCAGGTGTCATGGGGGGCCCTGAAGGCAGATTTCATGCCTGGCGACTTGTGCCGCCCGGCTCTTCCTTCCCACTCTGCTCTGGACATCTGCCGCCCCCAGCCTCACTGTCTGGGGCCTTCTTATTCAGGGTCTTCCTATTTCAGGTATAGCCTCCGCTTCCTCTGCTTCCAAACCACACGACCCCTGAACTTCCTGTGGTTCTAGACTGTGCAACCCCCAGCCTTCTCTGGTTCTAGATGGCACAACCTCCAATGTGGTCTGGTTTATACCTCGCATCCTCCAAGTGATTCCAGATCTCATCACCGCCAGCTCCTTCATTCTGGACCTCACTACCTCCAGTTGTTTTCATACTTCAGGCTCCAACGGTGCTTACTTCCAAACCTCACCACCTCCAACTCCCTCTGGCTCCAGAGCCTTTGACCACCAGAGTCCTTTGGTTCTAGAACTCATGCCCTGACTTCCTCTGGTTCTAGACCCCTCCCTGTAAACTCCCTTGTTCCACATGCTACATTCTCCAACTCCTGCTGATTCCAGCGCTTTCAACCAGTGATTCCCTCTGATTCTGGACCATAAAATGCTAATCTTTCCATTGGTTTTAGTTTTCCTCACCCCTAACACATTCAGTTCCAAATCCAGACTTCCTAATTACTAAACCATTATTGTTCTAAAATCATGATGTCCAACTCATTTCTTTTCACTCTCAAGCTTTTCACAAGCTTCGACTTGTTTTTCGCGTCAAAAGGAAGTAAAATGAGCTTATGTCTTCCACTTAAAACCAGTACTTCCAGAACTAGATTCCATACTCCAGCTCTTTTTCTTTTCTGAGACTTTATGATCTTTACTCACTTGTTCTAGACTACACACGTTCTAGACTTTACAGTTTCTGGGGCCCACTGATTACACATCTGATAATCTCCCTAAAAGCTACTTTCAGATTCCATACCTCATTCTACAAATTCCCTTGGTTCTAGACTGCACAATCTCCACTCCCCCCTCATTCCAGATACCTAAATACCCTAGGTTTAGAACTCAGTCTCCAAACTTCATCTGATTATAGCCCTCGTGTTATGAGCTTCTCTGGTTGTAGGGCTTAGAACTCCCAACTTCTGATTCTAGGCCTTAGGACTAGAATTTTGGTTCTAGTTCTGGAACCAAATCCCACTGGTTCTAGAACTCCGTCTTCAGACTGTTTCTAATTCCTGTCCTTACTGTATAAATTCCTTTGGTTCTAGACCTCACAGCCTCCAACTACATTGGGTTCAAATCCAAATACTTATGATTCCAGAATAGGGATCTCACCTTGCATTTCCTCTGATTCTGACTCTTGCGACCTCTGATTCCTGATTCCAGACCCCCCACCCTCTGGGTTTCCCACCTGCTCAACTTGCTCCAGTTCCTAGTCTCTGTCTTAAATCTTCCCAATCTTGTCCTTACCCCCCACCCCCGCCCCATCCCTCTACTCATGGACTTCAAGTACAAGCCATTCTCAGTCTCTCCCCTTTAAAATAGCTGTCCTAAAACCACCTCCACTCCCTAAACTTTACCCAGGTATCTGAAGGATCTGGGCTCCCTCACAATGCAGGAGATAGCCCTAGCTGCACAGGCACACGCACAGCCCAGTCCGCCTATCACAGAGTGGGGAGAGCGGCCGGGGCTCATCAGTTCTCTCCACCCCAGGCCACCCCCGCCACTGCTGTGTCCCTCTGAACTCCTGGTGCCCCTTCTATGATGGTGCTGTTCTTGGTCTCCCACAGGAAGGCTTCTTCCCTCAGACTACCTCCCCCCTTTTTGGAAGGCATTTCTCACTGATTTGTCAGGGTATGGCCTGTCCAGATTGGTGCTATGGGGGGAGAAGGGATCCCCTCTTTTAGGGGTGACCTGGGCCCTCTATGGAGGGAACTGTACTGAGCTGAGGGGGGGAGGGCAGACCAGCCACATTGACTCTGAAACTCACTAATCTGTACACCATAAAGACCTCGCCTCGGTAGGCACCAGAATTGTGTGTGCTGACTGATCTGTGGGGTCCCTTCAAAGGGGTGTGGGTGCACGGGTGATTGGGTGGGTGTCCATGTCACTTTGTGATTGTATATGTGTCCTCTGCATGAGTCTATGTAACATGTGTCTGGTGATGTCATTCTGTGCGTATGAGTCTTTGTGAGATCATTCTGTGAATCTGTGTGTGTGTTGGGGGGTGTACTTCTTTCTATATGTGTATGTGGGTAGAATGAGTCTGCCTTTTGTGTGTTTCTGGTTACTCTAGATTTATGCTTTCCTGAGTGTGGGAGATGTGGGGCTTTTTGTGCCTGTGTGGTGTTGAGGTTCTGTAGATGTGTGTGGGCCTGCTTGACACTATTTTTTTTTTAAGATTTATTTATTTATGCATGTAAGAACTGGAGTACAGGCCAGAGGTGTGGAGGGAGCACCTGAGATGAGGATCCACCAGAGATAGAGTGGGGAGCAGAATGGGTGGGTCTACTGAAATACACTGCTGCGGGGAGCAGCAGCGGGTGAGACAGGAAGAGCTGCTACACCACGTGGGTCAGCTCTCTGGCCAGCTGGGGGATTGAACTCATGCTGCAGTAGCTGCGGATAGCTTCACAGTGCTTAACCCCTTGTGGGAGGCCCCTGTTTGACACTGTAATTCTGTGTGCTGGTGTCTGTCTGTGATGACTCTGGACTTGAGTGGCTACAGAATCATGTGCAGACGGGTGTGCATTGTGTGCTGTGGTCCCTTATATCATCCTCATAACCCCTCTCCTGTGTTGCACACTCCTGTGTTGCACATCTTGAAGGAAAGCAGTTTCAGGCCTTGGTACTTGCTGTTCCCTCTGCTGTAAGTGTCTTCCTCCCTTCCTCCTCTCCTCACTTGTTTTTCTCCTACTCATACTTCAACTTCTCTCCTCCAGGAAGTCTTCCCTGCTTGCCCCAGCTGCCCCAACAACCTGGGAGTTTCCCATCCCATCACATCTCTAAGCACTCTACCCCACTCCTAAATGAAGTGGATATAAGAAAATATTTACTCTCTTGTGATCTTAACAACCTCCCGGTAATCCCGAAACAGTGCTATAGCAGTGCTTAGAGCTCAAAGACAGCGCAGACCCATGGACTCAGTTGCAAGATCACTAAGGCTCTGGGAATAACAACAGGGATTATTTAACAGGTAATTGGGAAAAAGAAAAGAGTTTTGCTGGCCAGTTGTGGCCAGCGGTCTCACCCAGAATGTCCAGAGTCCAGAAGTTCCCATCAAAGGCTGATTGTGCAAGAGGTTGCTGTCCCTTCAATGAGGGCCTGGAGATGGTGGCACACCAGCAAGCAATGGGCAGGATACAATTCACAGTGGCAGCTGGAGATGCTCACAGGTGGGGCTGCTGAGGTGACACCACAGTAGCCCACGCAACAGTTTGAGGGCCAGGCTGGGACAACTCAGATGCTGGACTGGAAAGCAGTAGAGGGAACAGCTACAGAACCGGCCTCTATGTGCACAAGTTGGGGCAGCAGGACAGGCAACCGCTGCTACTACTCAGCTTACAGAAGCTGCTGCTTGGGTGGCTGGCAGACCGCTGCAAAGCTGGTCTTGAGCCATGACGATCCCATAGGTATAATTATTATCCCTATTTGAGAGAAGATGAAACTGAGATTGAGAAAAGATCATCATTTCCCAAGGTCACACTGTGTTAGACTCAAATCTAGGCATTCAGATCCATTACAGAACCTCCCCCACACACACACCTGCACTCCCCAACATACACACAAAAGCTAAAAAATCTAACTCACCAGATGGGTTCCAGAGCGAGAAACAACAGTAGGGCAGGAATCAAGAACACTGGGAATCGGTGGGACATTGAGGTTGTGGCTCTGCCACTTTCTTATATGACCTTGGCCAAGCGCAAATGTCAAGTGTTCTCATTTGTAAAATGGAGATGATGTTTGTTATCTACTTCTAGGATGATAGTTGGCAGTAGTGGGGGCAGTGGGAGAGGTGGGGTTAGACTGACTGTTAATGGGCAGACCAACAGGTGCTCCTGACTCCCAAAGGTCACCTGTGCGTGGGGTGCCCTGGGACAACAGGACAGAAAGGTTTGGGGGTAGGATAGTCTGTGCTTCCAGGAGAGAAGCCAGAGCAGCGTGCAGGGTTGGCATGTGGAGACGTCGCCTTCCTATTCAGGGTCTCCTCGGTCACCGGAAAATTTAGTTTTTTTTCCTTAAGGGAAGTGAAGAAACTTGGAAGCTGGGGAAGTGGGATGGAAGGTGACTGGGAAGAAGAATTGATGCCAAAACTAAAAAAATTCTGATCTAGCTCAAGGGTTGGGGATTCAGGGCACTTCCAGTTAATTTAAAAATATCAACCCTCAAGGTTGGTTCTGTTGTTTTGAGAAACCACCCATTTTTCAGAGGGGTAACTGAGGCCCCCCCAGGAAGGGAAGATTTGGTCAAGGTCACACTGGTAATTCACAGACGCCAGTTCTCGCAGCGCCTTGGACTTAGTGGTGCCTGGCGGAACAGCCACACCCACCCAGCGGCATTAGCCACCCACCCACCCTCGGAGCCCGCGGGGCAATCGCGCTTTAAGACCAGAGAAACTTCGGAGGCCCCGGAACGTGGTAACTTTGGGCGCAGGGGTCACGCCGGGCCCTTTTTCCCCGCGCGCCCCTTTTCGTCGTCCCCATTGGCTCATCCTAGGAAGGGCGCCGACTGGAGTCCCTCTGGTCACCTTGTCCTCCGCGCGCTCTGTGGCGAGAGGGTCCTGCGCAGGCGCGCCAAGGGCGCCTTCGGGGCCCGCGCTTTACGACACTTGTGCAGCAGCGGCGGCGGCAACTCGGCACTCCTTCGCGACGATTCGGCCGGGTGCCGCTGGCGGCCGTTGCCAGGGTGGGGGTCGCTTTGCGGCATGGCGATGGCGGAGGGCGAGCGGACTGAGTGTGCGGAGCCCTCCCGGGACGAGCCCCCGGCCGATGGCGCTCTGAAGCGGGCGGAGGAGCTCAAGACGCAGGCCAACGACTACTTCAAAGGTGCGCCCGCCCTGGAGGGGCGAGGAAGGGTGGAGAGCGTCTGGGGTCGAGGGGTGCCGGCCCGCGCGGAACCATGGCAACGCGGAGCGGCAGCCTGGGCGCGGGGCAGGCACGACCAAGTGACCCGGCGTGGGGAGGCCCAGGATGGCGCTACCGGGTGGCGACAGACGGGGGCTTCAGAGAGATGGGGTGACACCTGGAAGTGGCGTCCGGAGCGTGTGCTGCAAAGTGGGGAGACGGAGGCGGCCTCTATCCAGTGTGAAGCGGGAGGGGAACGCGAATGGGGGTACTACCCAGTGTGAACCCCCGAGAGGTGCTAGTATATGGTGAGACCCGAGGAGGGAGCTACTGGGTGGTGACACGGCACCGGGGAGTGATGGTGCTACCCGGTGGGGAGACCTGGGGTGGGTGGCACCAAGTAGGGCTTGGGGGAAACTGCCCCCATAGAGCAGGGGATTGTGGAGATGGGGAATGGATTAGAAGGCAAGCAAGGAGATTGGTTGTTAAGTGACGAAAACGCATTGGGGGGGCTTGAGAGTAAAGGTGGGGGAAATCCCAAGAATAATGACTTAGGAACTTAGAAAAGAGTAAGCTGTGGGGGTACCAATTCCTTTATTAATTCAACATGTTTACTGAGCACCTGCTGTGTGCTCAGGACTGTTCTAGGCTGAATAGAGCAGCCAGTGAGACCCTGCCCTCACACAGCTTGCAGTTTACTAGGAGAATCAGACATTGAGTAAACACACAAATAATAAGATACTTAGAAGTTGTCATGAGTGCTTTGAAAAAACCCCAGCAGCATGTGAAAGAGAGACGCTTGTTGGAGGCTGCTGAGATTGAGTGGTCAGGGAAGCCCTTACTGAGGGGAAGACTGAGGGAGAGTTGGGGAGATGTATTCTGGGTAGGTGCCGCCACACATGCAAAGGCACTGAGGTGAAAACTGAAAGGAGTCTGGTGTTGCTGGAACTTCATGGAGTTAGCAGGGAGACTGGTGCAAAATAAGTTTAGGACACTGTCCAGATGGTGCAGGGTCTCATAAGTCATTGCAAAGACTAGTTTGGATTTTACTCAGCCATCCAGGAGGAGACCTTGAGTAGACAGGTAGGCCAGTCTGGACCCCTGAGGAGAAGAATTTGGGCACCAGCTCTTCCCACCCCCCCTGGATGGAATGGAATACCCTGGGATTGGATGAGGTCACCTAGGGAAGTAGGGGCCTAGGACGGAATCTGGAAGAATTCTAATGTTGAGAACAGAAGATGAGGAGACTGAGTGGTTGGTGAAGTGGAAGGAACATCAGGAAAGGTGAGAGAAGAGAGTGTTTCTAGAAAGAGGGACTGTGCCCTCGGTCGAATGCTGCCAAGGAGCCCTGAGCACTGGCTTTTGGATTTGGCTCCATGAATGTTAGTGGTGACCTGGACCAGAGCATCTGGGGCAGGTGGGGGTGTTAGCCGCCTGGGAGGGAAGCGATGAATGGGGAGCGAGGAGGTGGTGATAGCAGATGTTGGGGACTGTTTCTAAAAGGGAGTGGAGAAATGGACGGAAAGAGGTTGCTTTTTTCCTTTCTTTTTTTGTAAGGCTAAAAGAGACTAGAGAGAGTATGCTCCAGCAGAAAGAGGAATGGGTCCTGCAGGGTGGGGGGTCAGCAAAGCCATGGAAAAGATGAGACGGTGAGAGGGGTGTAGAGCCCTAGAAGAGAACCGCCCCCAGGGGAGCATAGACCTAGTCAGAGCGGGAAGGTGCGGTCCAACTCGAGCAACCAGGAGCTAAGACAGGGAGAGCTGGGGCTGCAGGAAAAGCCTTCTGGGCTGGGTGGGGTGCGAGAGTCATTCTGGATGCCATCCAGCAGTTGGTAGGGAGCTGGAGGGTGCTGAGGAGCCATGGAAGCTTTGAAAAGAGCTGCCGTGGTTGAAAAAGATCCCCCACCGCCTGGTAGAGACTGGACACCTACGCCAGACTGGAGAGCAGGGGCAGACTAGGTGACAGGTGAGCTTGCTCGTGCTGCTGCCTATGCTGGAGCGATGGCAGCTGGTGCCAGAGACGCTTCAGAAAGGAAGTGCTTGCACGGCTGGAGAAAGGGAGGCGGGAACTCCGTGGAGACAGAAAGAAGGCCGGGTAAGGTGACCCTGACCCCAGGAAGTGCGCGGGCTGGAGTGAGGGAGGAGTGTGGGGAGGCCCCTGTGGTGCCACCCCAAGTTTTCTGCTGATAACTCTGGGGAGCCGCAGATGGTTCTGGGTAGGAAAGGGTCAGCTTTGTGCTTTAGAAAGACTCCTCTGGAGGGGCAGGAACTTGGGCAGGAGGGAGGCCAGAGCAGGGTGGGGAGGGAGATTTCCTGGAGGCTGACTTGACAGAACAGGTGATTGCCAGGCTTTGGGGGTCGAGGGGTCGGGGGTGTTCAGGACAGGCCCATTCTCCACCTCGGGTGGGGAGAGACATGCAAGATGGACCTGTCTCTAAAATGGGGCTTAAGAGGAGCCCAAGGCATGGGGGTTGATGCTGAGGCCTCATAAGAATTCTGGGAAACTGCAAGCTGTTGGGAGGGGGCCCTGCCCCCCCCCCTCCAGGAACTGGGATCTGAGCTCTCAGGATGCCCCCCCTCCAGGGTGGGGGGCTGGGCGGGCAGCCAGGGGTCCTGACACTGAGCTGGCAGGAGGAGACCTTCCCTCCAGACCCAGGCCCTGGCTGTTTGGCAGGCCGCTCTAGGCTGGAGCCCCAGCCCCCAGGCTTTGGGAATAACAATAAAAAGAATAATTACAGCTCGCCTTAATTGAGCCCCTGTGGTGGCCAGGTACACCTCTTGGTTTAATCCTCCCGGGGACACTGGGAGAGAGGGGGAGGAGCAGCCGTGTTGTTTTATAGAGGAAGCTGGGGCTCAGAAGTGAAACCGCACGCCCAAGGTCAGCATGTGTGAGCAGTGAGCGGATATCCCCCTTCCTCACCATGTGTTCCTGACCCCAGGGCCTTCACCTGGACCTGTGCGCACCCAGTGGGGATAGAGGGCTTCTAGGGCCTCAGCGGTCCCCCTTCACCCAAGGCTGGGCCTCCACTCTGCACTCAGGCCCTTCCAGAGACTGGGGGTGACAGAGCCTGGTCCCAGTGTTGCTTGGCCCTTTTTCCCTCTCTGGGCCTCAGTCCCTGCCCTTCTGAGGCCGCCAGGTCTGGGAGGTGTGGTCATGGTTAACAGCTCCGGCTGCCTGGGTTCAGATCTTATTTCTTCCTCTTACCTGCTGTGTGGCCCCTCGACAAATGGCTTAACCTCCCTGGGCCTCATTTTCCTCATTTCTGAAACAGGGACTGTCTCAAGGATTAAGCGAACTCATGGGGTGACACAGGCCCCTCCCATTTCCTCTGCTCCCCCCCCCCCTTCACTCAGTCATTCATTTGCCTGCTGAGCACCTTCTGCGGCCACCACGTTTCAGACATATTTGGTCACAGCTCACCATGAGGCAGGGCCCATGCGAGTCCAAATTGTGAGCAAACTGAGGCTCAGGGAGGGAGCCACAGAGCCTGACCCCAGGCTCCACCCCGCCCGAGCCCTCAGGTAGCTCTTTACCTATCAAGGGCCACTGGAAAGAGCCCTCGAAGGTGCTGGCATTCCAGGGAGGCCTGGTCAGACTTGGGCTGTCTGGCCCTGCCTTTGCTTGTTTGGGGGAGTCCTGGGCCTTTCTTCTAGGCTCCACCGTCCTGGGGATGAAGAGGGGGTGTCCAAACCGTTTGAAAGCTAAGTCAGCCGGATGTTAGCCTGCAGGAGGAATGGCCGTGGTTTCTGCCTGTCTCCCCGGGACCTGCGGGGGGAGGGGGGGGTGTATGTGTGTGTCTTCATGCCTCTCCCGGGCTCTCTTTGTTCATTCACTCGGGAGCCATTCACACGGCGCCCGCGATCCTCTTCATTCATTCTCTTCCCCTGACTCACTCTCACCTCCTCGGCTCAGCCCCAGCATCTCCCCTGGGCTGCCCCAGCCCTCGGTGCTCTGAGTCATCACTCTGAGGACGGATCCGGGTCCCCTCCCCCCAGTGTGCACACGCACACACGCACAGGACTGTGAGCCCCGGGAGGGTAGGGCCGGCGGCTGCTGTGTCCTCAGACAGGGCAGGGGCGCGCTGACGTCAGTCAGATGGGGCCCCTGCCCTCCCGGGGGTTCCTGAGATGGATGGTAAGCCAAGAAGCCAACAAAGGAAAGCCCCGCTTTACTGGACGGCAGTCAGCGTCCTGGAGAATTCTCGCTTCAGGCTGAGTGGCGGGAGGACTCTGAGACTCTGTTTCAGGCGGGTGCAGGAAGACACCCAGCTAGTAAGAGGCAGGGAATGGCCCAGCCACCTGCCCCGGCCCCTGCCCAGGGCCCTGTGGCTTGCAGGGTGAGTGAGAGCATTTGGGTGCTGGCCTGGCCGAGTCTCTACCTGCGACTCGCCGTGTGCTCTTTTCAGCTGGCACTTTTCTCTCTGAGCCTCTGTCCCCTCATTGGGGGGCAGGCCTCAGCACGCTAGTGTCCTGCCTGTCTGCTGGGCATGTGGGAGAGATCCGAGGCTGCAGACCGGGGCTTGACCTTGAACCAAACCTCTGTGGCTGTTCTATAAAGTGAGCACCAGACGGTGCCGAGACCCGAGCCTGGGTCTGCAGCTGCAGACCGGGGTGTGACCTTGAACAAGACCTCTGTGGCTGTTCTATAAAGTGAGCACCAGAAGGTGCCTGTGCCTGGCGATGTGAGGATCCCGGCCTTGGGATGTAATGCGCATGCCCAGCCTGGCTCCGTTCAGATCAGCTCGACCTTGCCCCTTGGCCACATGTCACATCCTGTTACTCCACGCTTAGAACATCCGTGTCCAGACCCTGCACCTGGCCAGCCCACCTCTCACTGGTCCGGGAACTTGGATGTTTGTGCCTGTGCACCCCTGGCTCAGGGCACCCATCTGCTGTTCTGGGAATGCTCAACTCTGCCCTGGTTCTTTGCCCGTCTGGGTCTCTGCTGGTGCGTCCCCTTCTTGACCGGATTCCTCCTTCCCTGCTCTGCCCTCTTCGGGTGGTTTTCTTCCCTGGGAGCTGGGGAGTGCAGCTGGCAGCCAAGGGGTTCTGGACAGACCCTGTTGGTTCACGTCTCTGCCCTGGCGTCGGGTCGCACATCCTCTCTGGGCCAGGGAGGCGTCTGGAAGACGCCCTGAAGTCCTGAGAGGTCTGCCCCGCATGCAGCCTTGAGGGGCAGTGGTTAGCTGGGTGCGCGTGGGGGAGTGATCTGGGCCTGGGCCTGCGCTAGCCTGGGCTGCATCAGGGAAGAGGGGACACCTGGTGAGACATGTCTGAGCTCAGGCATGGGCCTCAGTTTCCCAACTGTAAATGGGCAGGTGGGGCCGAGGTCCAGCCCTGGGCCTGTTCTTGCTGGGTGGCAGTAGCCCTGGCTCATGCCTCCTCCATCTCCACAGCCAAGGACTACGAGAACGCCATCAAGTTCTACAGCCAGGCCATCGAGCTGAACCCCAGCAATGCCATCTACTATGGCAACCGCAGCCTGGCCTACCTTCGCACGGAGTGCTATGGCTACGCGCTGGCGGACGCCACGCGGGCCATTGAGATCGACAGGAAGTACATCAAGGGCTACTACCGCCGGGCGGCCAGCAACATGGCGCTGGGCAAGTTCCGGGCCGCCCTGCGCGACTACGAGACGGTGAGTGGACCCAGGACCAAGCACCAGCTCTTGGTACCTGAGCCAGGTAGAGGCCGAGGGCCAGACGCACTGGGCTGGGGGACGACAGCCTTGGCATGCCTCCCACCCTGTCCATGCCCAGTCCTCGCGGCAGCCCTTGCAGTGGGAACGGTGGTCGCCCCCCTCAGGCAGATGAGAAGACAGGCCCTGAGGGCCGGGTCACCTGCCCTCCCTCACACTGCCTGGCCCTGGAGCCAGTGTCTCCCCATCAGAGGCCGCTCCCTGAGAGCGGGGTTGGCAGGACTGGCGAGACCGGGGTTCCGCCGCGATCACTGAATGAATACGCCACCCCTGCTTTCCGCCTTTTCACTCCGGCCATCACAGACTCTGGGTGGCATCCGCTGTGCAGGGAGGGATGACCAGGCGCTGAGGGCTGTGGGGGAGGAGCCGGGTCAGGCGGCGGCCGGGCTGCTGCTGGTGCTGGCCTGGGGCCCGCTGAAGGCTGGAGCCAGGCCCTGCGCCAGGGGACACCTGCGTCGGGGGCGGGGGCAGAGGTGTGGAGCGGGGTGATTTAGAGACTGAGGGGCAGAATGGAGGAGAGGCTGGGGTGACATCCAGGAGGATGGGGCGAGAAGGGGCAGCAGAACTGAGTCCTTAGGAATGTGGGCACCCAGGCCAGGCCCCAGCCAGACCTCTCCCTGTGTGCCTTGGTGTCCTCGTCTGGGGAGCAGGGACAGGCGCAGAGGCCACCTCCTGCTGGCAGGCTTTGCAGGCCCGTGAGTAAAGGTCACTGGGCTGGAGGCTCAGCCACAAGTGACCCAGAAAGACAGTTGGGGTTGGATGGGGCAGGGCCCCAAGTGTGGGGAGGGCCCTGCTGGGGATGGAAAAGTGGGGACAGCAGATAGAAGGTGCCCCGAGCCCAGGCCTGTGAGAACAGGTTGCCCCCGGGTCTTCACACTGCCTAGGGTGCAGGCAAGTCCTTCCCGGGGTGGGGGGTGGGGTTGTCTCCTTGGGCCCAGGCGGTGCTGCACCCCACATGCTCCATGAGGCGGAGATGCCTGGCCAGCCGGCTCCATCCACTCAGCTTCACCCCAGACCTCCGGGTGCCATGGAGGGGGCTGCCACCACTTTTTGGGATTGCCCCGAGTCAGGTCACCAGCCAGCCCTGTGCGTGGGTGTTCCCGCTGCGCCTCCTTGCCCTCCCAGCCCCCGCAGGCGCCAGGCTCCACACAGGGCAGCGGGGTCAGGCCCTGGGGCCACGCCCCACCTGAAGCCCCACCTGAAGTGTCTCCTGCCCTCCCGCGCCGTCTTGTGAGGTGGAGTCAGGGCTGACCCTGGGGAGGGAAGGAGCCTGAGGGCACCTGGCCAGAGCCCTCTGGTGAAGGGCCTGCCCGCCCTCGCCCGTGCCCTCCGAGTGCCCTCCGAGCGCTCGCCGCGCCGGGCTCCGTGTAGGCGCTTCTCCGTGTGGGCTCTTCCCGGTCAGCCTGGTTTGCAGGACGGAGCCTTGAGTCCAGAGGGGGCTGCTCTCCAAGGCTGCCCAGCAGAGAAGTGACGGGGGGCGGGTGGGGTCTAGAGCCTGAGTCCCGCGAGTGGCTTCCGTGAGCGGCCGGGAAGTCAGCCGGCGTCGGGACCCGAGCTGCTGCCCCGCCAGCTGGAGCGAACAGGGGGCTCCTTGCTGGGAGAGGCGTTTCCTTGGTGAAGAATGATGCCCCCCGCGAGCAGGTGCGTGTTGGCGCGCTGTAAAGTACCTGTCCTGGGCGTGCGGTCAGGAGGCTGGAGGCCGCTCGTGTGGCGTGCGCGGCGACTCCGAGGTCAGGCGGGCAGGTCTGCACCCCGCTCGGCCTCCTGCTCTGGGGAACCAGGAACCAGCACGCCGCCTTGCGCGTCGCGAGGATGTGAGGTTCACGCGCTGGGCGTCAGTTAGGATGGGTGCCGCTTGCCCCTCGGCGCCAGTTCTTCTGGGGTGTCTGGGGCAAGAGCTGCCGCCTGCAGGGAGGGCCTTGGGGGCGCTGGGACGAGCTGCGGTGTCTCCATGCTGCTTCCGCCAGGGGGAGATCTGTGTGGAAATCCCCCCTTCCCAGGGGACCCTTGCCCCAGACTGGGTCCTCAGGAGCCGCGCCCCTCCCCCGTGCTGGGAGCTCAGGTGGGCGCCCGCACATCCTGCCCTTTGCTGGGGCTGTGGGACTTTGGTGGGTACCATGGTTTGCATCCGGGCTTCTCACGCAGCCCTGCGCGTGGGTTCCGAGGGTGCTGCGAGCCCGTGGGTGTGCAGCAGTTGCAGGGGGAGTTGTGGCCGATACCAGCTCCCTGCTCACCGGGGCCTTGGCCTAGGAGCTTGTGACCTTGCCTGCCAACTTGCACGGGGGCACGTGCCAGCCCTCATTGATGGGGGAAGCCAAGGCCCAGCGGGCAGGTCCCTCCCCTGAGGCCCCAGCGCGTGACAGCCTGGTCCCGGAGGCAGGTCCACGCCACCGCCTCTTCTGTTTCTGACCAAGGGACGCTGGGCGTGACTTCCCAGCGTCACTCACGGGTCTCGACCGTGGGGTGAGGTGGCGCTGTGCGGTCTCGCTGGCCGTGCTCACCCTGGATGCTCCTCTCCCGCCGGCTGGCCGCGGGTGGCCCGGCCACTCTGGCAGCTTCTCGTTCTCTTACTTTGTGAGCGGCGTGGCCCTCCGCTCGTCAGGTGGCCGCCCGGCTGCGGTCTCAGTCCCTCACCCCAGCCCCAAACCCAAGCTGTTCTGAAAACCACAGTTGTTCGGGCAACTCATTGGGAGGCAAAACCTGCCCAGAAATTGATGGCCTTGGCGGGTCCCTCGCGGTGAGGCCACAGGCGCTGCCGCAGACATGGGAGTGGACGTCCAGAGTGGGCTGGGGCCTGCTGGGTGTCGCCTGCATGGGGTCCACAGACCCCCCTCCCGAGCACGCCGCCCAAGCCTTCCCCGGGGTCTCTGCTGCTTGGTGTTTCTGCGATTTGAGCTGCGGTGCTGCCAGCTGATGGTGCCACTTCAGGAGCCACTTTCTACCCCAGCGCCATGTGTAGTTGTGCGGAGGGACGCAGGGAGCCCCCTGGCAGTCTCCCTATCGCGCCTCTGCATAGCT
The DNA here is from genome assembly GCF_014898055.3 of Talpa occidentalis. Classification (NCBI taxonomy): domain Eukaryota; kingdom Metazoa; phylum Chordata; class Mammalia; order Eulipotyphla; family Talpidae; genus Talpa; species Talpa occidentalis. The sequence continues at coordinate 44,754,676 of NW_023601754.1, forward strand.
GACCTTGCAGCCAGCCCGGGCACACCTGACACCTGTGAGGGGAAGCGCGTCATGGCCGTGTGGGTTTTGTGGTGCTCGTGGCACCCTTGCGGTCTGTTAGGCACGAGCGGTGGTGTCGGGTCTAAAGAGCAGGCCCCTGTGACTGCAGGACGCAGGCACACGCAGGGGCCGCAGGCCCACTGGGCTCCACACACCTGCGGGTGGTAAGGCGAGGTGTACCTGTGATGCAGGTCGTCATGCCAACCCTGCACAGGGGTACCGGACCCCTCCCCACTTTCTTGAAGCTGGGGAGGCTGCCCTCCCTGTAAGGCCTGGTGGCTGGCCTGAGCCCACGTGCGCTCACCACCACCCATCCTGCCAACCTGGATGGCGCTCGGGCTGCCGATACAAGGGAGGCAGCAGGGGGAGCACACGGTGCCCAGTGGAGGTCACGCATCTGGGCCGGAGAGAGCTGGGTCCTGCCCGGGCAGGTGAGGTCACCTCTCTTAGCTTCCACTTCCTCACTTGTCAGGTGGGGATCGTAATGACACCACATGGAGCTGCTTCGGGGCTGAAACAAGCGTGTTGATTGCTCATAGCAGTGTCGGGTGCAGAGCGAGTACTCAGGAAGCGGCCGTGCTGTTCCTGCTCCCGCTCCACTGTTCCCACCCCCGCTCCACTGTTCCCACCGCCCCCACCACCGGTGTGGGTCTCCACCCTCCACTTCAGGCTTCAAGCAGTGGCCAGTTGGGAGGAAATGCTTAAGGCTCACCCATCCCCTGGGGCCTGCGCTCCTGGCTGGACTCAGCCTCCCCAGGCATCTTCCAGTGAGGAGACTTGACTGTCCCTGCTGTGCTCAGGACTGGGACTGGCCAGCCTGGGGCCTGGAGGAGGAGGAGCGAGACACGGCTGGAGGTGGGAAAGAGGAATCTGGGCCAGGGGCAGCCTCTGCCGGGTCTCGAGGTGAGAGGGAGCAGGCACGCGTGGGCTTGAGTTTAGCCTGGCTGGGTGTGCGGGCGAACAAAGTGGAGGGGTGAGCGGGCCCTCCCGGCTCGGCCAAGTGGTGGTTTGGACTTTATCCCAGGGTGTAAACTCATAACCTCTCCCCATTGGGAACACTGGCGATGTCTGGGACGGCCTCCCAAGCCTTGTGCCACACCTACACTCCAGGTGGAGCCACCTGGCAGGATGCCTGGGCCTGAGCTTGCCCAGACAGGGAGGAAGCCATCACCCTCTGAGACCCAGCTTCCTGCCACAGGCCTGTCTGCACAACCTTCCGCAGAGAGGAGCCACACTGACCGCGGGGGTTAGCGAGTGACTGCTCTGGCAGGCTCCTCTGAGAAGTTACACTGAGGGCCACAGATAGTCATACTGAGGCTCAGAGGGATAAAGTCACTCACCTAAGGTCACACAGCAAGAAAGTGGCAGCGTCCAGCGTGTCTGCTTCTGAACAGGAGGTCAGTTTGTAGGAAGGGGTCAGAGGCAGGGAAGGAGGGTGGCTCCTTTTTCTGACAGTTCACTTCCAGGCCCTGCGCCTTTGTGTCTGATCCGGCGGGGCCAGCACAGCAGCCAGGAAAGAGCCCTGGGGAGTGGGTGAGCAGGTGGCGTTTTCGCCCCATGGCAGCCGGGCTTGGCGCTGTCGCTCCTGTCAGGTGGAAAAGGAAACAGAGTCACAGGGGCTGACTAACTTGCCTGAGGCTGCCCCACTGGTGGCTGGCAGAGCTGGCGCGGGAGCCCAGGTGGCCTCTGGGGCCTGCAGAGGTGAGACCTGAGGAGTGGCTGGTCCCGCAGCTCCCTCTGGAGAGACCGACAGTAGGGACACGGCCCTGCGGGGTGCTGGCTGCCCTGCCCTCCCCTCTGCCAGGCCCTCTGGCCTTTATTCCCCCGTTTTGTAGGCGAGAAGATAGGCTGAGCGTGCAGGCCAGTTGTGGGCTCTCTGCATGAGCGTGGGCTACTCCCGTCTCTTGCTCTGCCCCCGGCCAGGGGTGCCTGGAGCTGAGCACTGCTCCGCAGACGAGGAGGAACCAGGGGCCCCCTAGACAACATCCGTGCTCCTCAATGCCCCGGTTGGGAGGGCAGGAGCCTCCCAAGGGTGTCCCAGATCACACGATGACCAGTGGTCAGCTTCAGGGGTCACGGGGCCAGGACTGGACAGACAGGGCACGTGTGTCCAACTCCAGCCTGAACCCCCCCTCCACGCCTAGGTGGTGAAGGTGAAGCCCCATGACAAGGACGCCAAAGTGAAGTACCAGGAGTGCAACAAGGTCGTGAAGCAGAAGGCCTTCGAGCGGGCCATTGCGGGCGACGAGCACAAGCGCTCCGTGGTGGACTCGCTGGACATTGAGAGCATGAGTGAGTGGGCCGGGTCCTGGCCCCGCATGTGCCTCCTCCCCAGGGGGCCCCGTCCTGGGAGCTCACATCGAGGGCTGGGGGTTGTGTTCTCTGGCTGCTCCCCCAGCAATAGCCACTGGCCCTCTGGACCTTCCATGTCTGACTGGCCTCTAGGCCCCCTGGTGACTCAGTCATCCACTGCCCGGGTCCCTGCTGAGCTCAGCTTGTGCCAGGTCCTGCCCTGCCATTCAGCCAGAACCCGCAGTTCCCGTCCGCAGAGAGCGGACGCTGTGCTGGGGAGAGACATGCCCAGCTAGTTAGCAAGTGAGCGAGCAGCGGTAACCGACAGATCAAAGGCGGGTGCTGGCGAGGGGCACACAGGACAGGGCAGGGAGCCACCTCTGAGCCCACCTGCACGGCAGGAGCCTCCGGGAGAGGGCTTGGTGGGTGTGGGGGACCCCATTCTCACCCCTGCTGGGGTGTCCAGCCCCCTCCCACCCTCACGGGCAGTAGCCCTGATGGCGGTGCCCGACCCGCAGCTATTGAAGACGAGTACAGTGGGCCCAAGCTGGAGGACGGCAAGGTGACGGTCGCCTTCATGAAGGAGCTCATGCAGTGGTACAAGGACCAGAAGAAGCTGCACCGGAAGTGCGCCTACCAGGTACTGTCGGGAGCACACCCGCCTCAGCTGCTCTCTAAGGGGGATCGGGACCCCTGTTAGCAGGGCTTGGGGTGCAAGCCCTGGCAACCCCCAGGGAGGTCTTCACACTTCAGTCTCCTTTGGGAACTCGGGGTGCTCTTCTTTTCAGCCCTGCACCAAAGGGTTGAGTCGCTGGGGATCCGCTGCTCTCTGGGCTCGTCCCCCACTTTTGTGGCCGGGGCCGGGAGTCTCCTCACTGTGTTTTCTCAGAGAGATCTTCCCAGGAGAGGGCGCGTCGTTCTGCGGGGCTGTTTGGGCCACAGCGGCCCCCGGCTCCCTTGCACGGCCCTGGCAGACCTGGCCCTGCAAACGCCATGGGCGGGCAGGCCTCCGCCGCGAGGGCTTCTGTGCAGCCTCTCTCGCCAGCTTTTGTTTATTTTTTTTTTAATTTTATTGGCTATTGACTTGTTCTCATCAGGAGAGTCCGTCTTTTCTGACTTCTGCTTTCTCACCAGAAGTCAGAAGCGGACACCTACCTTTTCTTAACATCTTGTCCCCAACTTTTAAAATTGAAATTGTCAAATTTAAAATTTGAAATTAGTCAAACCTACAGAAAAAAATCCAAAGAATAGTACAATGAACACCCACACACCTTTCTCCTGGGTTCACCCATTGTTCACATTTTGGTATGTTTACTTTTTCTCAATCTTTCTACGTAGTTAGGTGTCCGCGCACGCGCGTTCTTCTTACCCACTGTGGATAAGTCGCAGCCACCATGGCCACGATCTCCTCAGGCAGGGACATCCTCTTACGGGACTGTAGGCCCCTCGACCCCTGAGCAGCCCGGCCGATGGTGCCCATAAGTCCAGCAGCACTCGCTGTCAGCTGCACGCGACGTGGTCAAGGCCATGTCCGCCCTAGGAGGGCTAAGACCGTCTGCGTTTCCAGGCGAATGTTTGCATTTCCTCCGGCTTTCCCCAAAACATTCTTTCTTTGAACCCAGAATCCAGGAGGATCTGGGTTCCAGGCCTGGGATCCAGGCATCTTGCAGGCCTGCTTCCCCGCTTTCATCTAGAACAGCCTTTGTGGGCAGCCTCTTCCCTGACGTTGACGCTTGGACATGTCTGAGTCAGGTGTTTCTAAAACGTTCCATGTCTGGATTCATCCATGTTTCTTCACACACGGATGCTGATTATTTTAACAGAAACTTAGAAATCTAGGCCCTCGTGAAGGGATCCCACGCTTAGCGGCCACCCTGGTCACGATGGGGGCCGCTTGGCTGACCAACCCTGGTCCAGGCCGCCCCCTCCGCTCCCCACCCCACCCCAGTGGTGTCTCCTGGGCAGTCCAGGCCCTCCTGCCAGCCCCGCTCACAGCCTGCCCTGCCTTCCAGATTCTGGTCCAGGTCAAAGAGGTCCTCTCCAAGCTGAGCACGCTGGTGGAGACGACGCTTAAAGAGGTGTGCACTGAGGGCCGGCCTGGGGCGGCGGGTGGGTGGGCCCCCTGGCTGGGGAGGGGCCACGGAGCTCAGAAACTCAGACCCACCAGCTTGGTCCGCCTGCCCTCTGTCTTGGCATCTCCCCATCCTGAGGGGCTCTCGTCCCTGCCCCGCCTCTTCACCTCTGTTCCCTGCCTCTGTATTCTGCATGGCTGTTCTCTCTGCCCTGACCTCTCTCCCCTCCCCTCACCTCTGCCCCCTCCCCACGCCTCTCTCTGGGCCCTCCCTCTCCGGTGGCCTCTTTTCTTCCAGACAGAGAAGATTACAGTGTGCGGGGACACCCACGGCCAGTTCTATGACCTCCTCAACATATTTGAGCTCAACGGTTTACCCTCAGAGACCAACCCCTATGTATCCTTCCTCAGAACAGACCCCTCCCACCCTTCCACCTGGATTTGGGGTGCAAGAGGAGAGGAACCCCTGCCAGAGAAAGAGGCCCAAATCTGGGAAGGGAGAAGCCTGAGTGGTTGCTCCGGTGGATGGCGCAGGCCAGCCTTGCACCCTGGGACAGCAGCCCGGGCCGCCCTCCGCGTTGTACCGCCCTGGCGAGTGCTCAGTCTGTGCCCTGCCCTTGCTCCGTCCCGTGCTGCTGCTCCGTCCAGGGCTGCTGCAGGCCGAATGCATAAGTGCCCCGCAGCCCCCCAACCAGTCCACCCCTCTTGGTGCCTCAGATTCCTCAGCTACAGGATGGGGGTGATCACAGCCACCTCCCAGGGGCACTGAGAGGAACGAGTGACCTACCGCTCTAAGTGCTGAGTGGCCCACAGTGGGGGTTTGCCAGCGTCGAGTCCGCCTGGCGAACGCCCCTTTGCCCCGGGCATGCACGGTGTTGGAAGGGGCGGGTCCTGCCTCCCTGTGGCTTTGGGGCTGCATTTGGGCAGAGCTGAAGCAGCTGGCCACCTGGTGTATCCCCTTCTGAGAAGCAGGTGAGGTTAGGGCCCTCAGTGTGTCCCCCGAAGCTCAGAGAGCCCAGCTGCGGGGCCAGGCCTTGAGGGGCACCAGCCTCCTCACTCTTGGGTTGCTTCCAGGGCCTGGGGGCCTGAAGATACTGGGGAAGGCACGCACACCCCATTTTCCTTAGCAGGACAGATATTTAATGGCGATTTCGTGGACCGCGGCTCTTTCTCTGTAGAAGTAATCCTCACCCTCTTCGGCTTTAAGCTCTTGTACCCTGATCACTTTCACCTACTTCGAGGTGAGCTGGGAGGCTGCAGGGCCTGGGGTCAAGGTGGGGCCCCTGGCAGGGACTTGCTCTCCCCCCAGGGTAGTGCTGCCCGGGTGGCAGTGGTGGGGTAGGAGTTCTAGGAAAAGAGAGGGTGAGCGGTGGTGGCTGCTCTGGGGGTCCAGGTGCTCGGCACCCAGCCTGTGTTTTGCCAGGACTTGCCCCCGTGGTACCTCCAGCCGGGGAGCACGGCAGGTTCGCAGGGAGGGAACCTGGAGTCACTCAGGGCCGGGGCCAGGCCTTGTGCCCATGTATGCGTCTCAGCCTCAGTTTACTCCTCCAGAAGAGGGACTGAGATAGTGCACCGGTGGGGTTTCTGTGTGGGGCAGTGTGCACCCACAAACAGCCCTTCCTGCTGTTGGCCAGGCAACCATGAGACAGACAACATGAACCAGATCTACGGCTTCGAGGGCGAGGTGAAGGCCAAGTACACAGCCCAGATGTATGAGCTCTTCAGCGAGGTGTTCGAGTGGCTTCCGCTGGCCCAGTGCATCAACGGCAAAGTGCTGGTGAGCATGGCAGCGGGCACCCAGGGGTGCACCCCCACCGTGAGGGCCGCTTATAGGCAGAGGTGTTGGTGAAGCAAGTTGGAGGAGGAGACAGGGCAGGGCTGGCATCCCCCTCACATGGCCATCTCCACTCCAAACCCCAGATCATGCACGGGGGCTTGTTCAGCGAGGACGGCGTCACCCTGGACGATATCCGGAAGATCGAGAGGAATCGGCAGCCCCCAGATTCAGGTGAGGGGTGCTGGGAGGAAGTCTCTTCCTTCCCAGGGCCTCGGTGCCTCCAGCGAGAAGCGCGGCCTGGACTCAGGTCCTGGGTGACCCCGGAACTGCCCGAGGGACTCTGCCCTTGGCAAGACCTGGAGGCTGAACTGCAGCCTCCCTTTGATGGGTGGGGGGGGCCTCCGTGTCCACAGAGTTCAGCTGCTGACCCTGGAGTGATGCACTGGGGCTCTGGCTGGTGGGGGGCAGACTTGGGATGCAGGGGCCATGGTGACCACTGAGGAGACCCTTGGAGGTGGCAGAGGCATGAGACTCACTGAATGTTCTAGGTGAGCACAGGGATCCCTCGCCAGCGAGAGCTTGCCTAGAGGGAGGACCAGCTGGAGACCAGTGGTTTGGGGATTTTAAGGGTACTTTAAATGGGTTCACACTGGATGTTTCAAGACCTAGTACAGCCTCCCAGGCCTGGGTGAGAAGCTGGGGCTCTGCGCTAGGGCAGTGGGGGACCCGAGGCCTGGAGGAGAGAGGGGCCTGATCTGAACCCAGTTAGGAGCCCCTCCTGGCTGTGGAGCCATATCAGTTGCATTGGGCTTGATGGGGGCGCTGGGCAGTCCCCAGAAGAGAGGCCTGAGGCCAGCTGGGAGCCCCACGTTCTCCAGAGCGAGTCCCCTGCTGGCCCCCAGCACAGTGCTGGAGGGTGTGCTGGCCTCTGGGCTGGGTGGTGGCCTGTGAGCACCCACCCCAGGGAGGGGGCGGGTCCCTGACATCCCCTCTGCTCCCCAGGTCCCATGTGCGACCTGCTCTGGTCAGACCCACAGCCGCAGGTGAGTCTGCCTGGCCCTGGGAGTGGGGTGGGGGTGGTGCTGGCAGGCGGGCACCCTGAGCTTCCTGTCTCCCCAGAATGGGCGCTCGGTCAGCAAGCGGGGCGTGAGCTGCCAGTTTGGGCCTGACGTCACCAAGGCCTTCCTGGAGGAGAACCACCTGGACTACATCATCCGCAGCCACGAGGTCAAGGCCGAGGGCTACGAGGTGGCGCACAGTGGCCGCTGCGTCACCGTCTTCTCCGCCCCCAACTACTGGTGCGTCCGCCTCCCCACCCGCCGCGTCTGCCCAGTCCACTGGTGGCTTAACCCGTGGTAGAAAATTCCAGAGATATGCAATAGATAAGATCGTTGTCATCCATGTTGCCGTGACCACACGTGCCCCCTTCTAAGCCAGCGGGCAGCACCCACACCCCCAAAGAATCTGCAGGAAAAGGGCTTCTGTGCAGGACAGAGCACCCTGGCCCCTTCGCAGACCTGGCCCGAGCCCGGCGTCCCCTCACACGACCTCGTGGTGTCCTCAGAGCTGGACCCACATGCGCCTCATAACCGCCCCCCGGCTTCCTCCAGCGCCACCTCTTGTCCTGTCCCGCTTTGGCTCAGGAAACCAGGCCCAGTCCCCTCAGCTGCGGACATCACGTTCCTCTGCCCCTGCTCCTCGGGCTCAGAGGGGCTCTCGGGCCTGGACTCTGGGCTTCGTTGGAGTCCCCCTTCTGCCTGGCCCCCTTCTCTCCCTCGCTCTCGCTGTGGGCTCTGTCTCCTTCCTTGCTGCTGGTCTTTCTGCCCTCCAGCCACCTCGGGTCTCCTCGCTCCCCTCCTCCTCACCCCACGGGTGCTCCGCCCCTGTCTCCACAGCGACCAGATGGGGAATAAAGCCTCCTACATCCACCTCCGGGGCTCCGACCTGCGGCCCCAGTTCCACCAGTTCACAGCAGTGGTGAGTCCCCCGGGGTCTGGATCTTGGGAAGGGGGCGGAGGGGCCGGCTGGGGGCTCACCAGCCCCGCACCAGCACCCACAGCTCGGTGCCGGGCCGCCCCTGAAGCCCCTGTGTGCCTCTGGTTCCGCAGCCTCATCCCGACGTGAAGCCCATGGCCTACGCCAGCACGCTGCTGCAGCTGGGGATGATGTGAGGCCCCGCCGGCCCGCTCCCCACCGGCCCCAGGCCCAGCCTAGGGCCACGTTGGACCCCCCTTTTACTTTGTAAAGTTTGTATTTATTCCCCTTTAGGTTTGCAGAGGGGGCTTGGGGGCTGACCAGAGGGTCTGCTCCCGGGACAAAGAGGAAGGCGGCGGAGAGGCAGGGCTGGGGCACAGTCCGGGCATTCTGGAGGGAGGCCGGCGGCGGGGCGGGGCGGGGCCCGGGGCTTCCCCGCCCCCTCGTTTGCATGGCTCCTCCCCCGCTAAAGCAATAGGGCCCACCACAGGAAGACCCGAAAGAGGGTCATCAGGGAGGCCTCGACTGCACCCCTCCTGGCAGCCCCAGGGCGGGGCGAGGCTGGGGCTCATCCCCTTCCCCAGCTATTTTATGTCTGTAATTAAATATGTTAAAATAAAGTCATTATTGTAAGTCAGCTTGTCTCGCATGGTGGAGCTGCTGGAGTTGAGGTAACGGAGTTGGGGGTTTGGGAGCCACCCCCCTCATCTCCTGGGCATCCCTGATGGGCTCAGCCAAGCACTCCCCTGTCCGCCCGTCATTGTCAAGGTCATCTCAGGCCTCAGGGGGTGTGCTGACGTACCCGATGGAGCCCCTCAACAGCACGTGCACACTGGGGACCCAGTGTCCCCATCAGCGAGGACCCACCCGGGCTGTCATCACCCCCTGCCTCTGCAGCCTTGCCCGGACCCCACTTTGCTCTCTACACCGCACACCAGGGGTGTTTCCACGTCCCTTCTATTTTTAATTTTTAATTTTTCTAGAGGCATGTCTTATTTGTTTATTTATTTATTATTTGTTTGTTTGGTTTATACATGCACTGGGTACAGTCAGAAGCGTGGGAGGGTGAGAGAATTCACCAGAGCCAGAGCGGGGAGCAGAGCAGGCAGAAGGACCGAAGTACACTGCTGAGGGGAGCAGCGGGCGGCAGGAGAGGTCTGCACGCCATGTGGGACCCTCCTCCGGTGGCCTGGGAGCAGCCGGGGATCGAACCGGCTGCAGAGGCTGCAGGCAGCTTCGCAACCCAGCGCTCAACCGCTGCGCCACCGGGGAGGCCCTCCACGTCCCTTCTATTGGGCGCCACTGGTGATGTTGAGCGGGTCCAGCTGCCCATCCTGCCTGGCTCTCGTGGACCTGCCCCTTTCTGGGCACATGCAGGCCTGGGGGCTCTTCGCGGTTAGGGCTTATCACAGCCAAGAGCTAGAGTGGCCAAGAGGGGCCTCCCTGATGGCGCAAGGTGTTAAGATGCAATCTATGAAGCTGTACGCAGCCTCTGCAGCACGAGTTTCATCCCCGGCCAGGGAGCTACCCACATGGCACAGCAGACCTCTCCTGTCTCCCCGCTACTCCCCTCAGCAGTATGTTTCAGTCAATCCACCTATTCTGCTCCCCACTCTGTCTCTGGGGAATCCTCTCACTCCACCCCACCCCCACGCCTATGCATAAATAAATAAATCTCTATTAAAAATCTTTAAAAAAATAATAAAGTGGCCAAGAGAACCGCACAGAGGCCAGAGCCCAGGCGCCAGCCCCATCCTCCCCACAGAGAGGACGACTCCTCACAGGGCAGGCACCACTCTCCTGAAGCACCTGCAGACGCAGTGCCCTCCAGGGAAGCTCACCAGAGCCCAGCGTCCGGGGCCCTCGCCGGGTGGCCCCTCACAGCCCGCCGCTGGCCTCAGAGAGCCCGCGGTGCTGTGTGGCCCCAAACCCCCACGTGAGTCTCAAGGCCAGGCTGCGGGTGTCACCATCTGGGACGACATTTCCGGGTTTGGGCACAACGAACCCCTTCACTGCTCAGGCGCCCGAGAAATAGCCCTAAACCTCGCTGGCTAGAGGCACACGTGTCGGCTCTGTGGGTGGACAGGATGCGTCCAGTGAGGTCTCGGGCTTGTGTCAAGTGGGGTGGGCGCCAGGTCCTAGAGCTTGGTCCCCACGCCAGGGGCAGCCGCAGGCTTCCTGACCTGGGCGGGAGGGCTGGGGGAGCCGCCACCAGGTGTCAATCAGGGAGGGAGCCAGGCAGGCTCCCCACCCAGGCCCGCGTCAGCCCGCGTCACAGGAAGTTCTCGCCCTTCTGCTTCAACGGACATTTGTGGTTGGGCCTCAGGTGCTTGGAATTAACTGTTAGGCGGCGACAACCCCCTTCCAAGCAGCAGCAGGCCCGCGGGCGCTTACTCCGTCCCTGCGGCTCAACCCAGCGCCCTGCGCCCTCGCCGCGCTGCCCCTGCAAGAGGCCTGGAGGTGTTTTTTACCTGTGGTTCCAACGCTGTGGTTGCCTCCTCTCCCTCCTCCGTGGCCAGCAGGCCTGTGTCTCACCGTGTCCCCAAGATGTGCACGCACAGCCGTCCCCCGCATTCTCCTGCGTCTTTGTGCTGCTGCGTTAACAGAAACTCCCCAAATTGATTAAGCGCCGCCACGTCTCGCCTGGGGGGTCTGCGGCTTTGAGGTTTTAAGACGTGCTTCTTCCTCACCCCGCATCTCCCAGCTCGCCGTGCTTTCCCCTGGGGCGGCCTCCGCGTGCGGTGCGCGTGAGGGAGCCCTGCGGAGGCTGCACGTGCACGCAACCCCGCGAGGCACCTGCGCTGACCGCACGCACCTGCCCCGCCGCTCGCCGGGCCCGCGGGCGCAGCCAAGCGCTGGGGCAGAATTTTGAGGGCAGCGGCGACACCTGCCGGCCACCACGTGAACTACAGCCCCCGGTAGTTCGCCGCTTCCACCGTGATCCGCGAGGCCGACCTCTCCGTGGCGTTTCCGCTGTTTGCAGACGTTAAAAAACAAAACAAATCCCACGCGAAAATCAACGCGGAAGTGGAAGTAAGGGTGCTGGTGTGCCGTCGGCTCCCCAAATCTGAGAAGGGCAGCGCCCCAACGTGTGCCCGCGCAGGCCCACACGAGTAAACCCGCTTATTTAAATGAAATCAAAATCTTCTTGTTTTTCTTTCGACTCGTATGTTTTTCATTTAAAACTGTAATGACAATTATGTTTTTCATTAAAATCCTTAATGACAAATGTATTTCCAAATGTCTAAGTCCTTAGGACATCCCTAAGGTAACAGGTTGTTTGGACCTGGTAATAACCTGGGTAATAAACGAAATGCTGGAGGTTTCCTTGGAGCAGGTTTGGGGAAAGGAAGCCCGGAAAGCCCAGCCCTGGGAAGAATCAGACCCAGAGGCTGGGGGATGGAGGTGGGGGCACCTGAGCTGGGGTCCAAAACCAGGGAGAGGTTCCCCGCCCTGCCAAATAGAAGCCACAGAAGGAGGGGTCCTAGTTAGGGGGTGCAGCTCACTGGCTCTCTCTTGATTGAAGTGTGACTTTCTCCAGCTGACTCCTGTTTTAGCCGCGTTTACCTGAAAGCATGGGACCTGTAGGCCAGAAGAGGCAGGTTCCTTCTAGAAGTTTGTTTAACCCACCGGGAATTATCACCAGGCAAGAGTGTTGCGGTTTCTAGGGTTGAAAGCCCAGCCTCGGGCCTCCCCGGTGGCGCAGCGGTTGAGCGCTGGCTTGCGAGGCTGCCCGCGGCCTCTGCGGCGCCGGTTCGTTCCCCGGCTGCTCCCCAGCCACCAGCGGAGGGTCCCACATGGCGCGCAGACCTCTCCTGCCGCCCGCTGCTCCCCTCAGCAGTGTACTTCGGTCCTTCTGCCTGCTCTGCTCCCCGCTCTGGCTCTGGTGAATTCTCTCACCCTCCCGCGCTTCTGACTGTACCCAGTGCATGTATAAACAAACAAGCAAACAAATAAATAAATAAATAACATGCCTCTATATTAAAAAAAAAAAAAAAAAAGAAAGCCCAGCCTCTTAGGGGCCCCGCAGGCTGGGAAGGACAGTTTTGAAGGGATAAGGGGAGCTGAAGGGTTCCCCTGGGAACTGGGCCGGAAGACCTTGGGCAGATAAGGGAACCGCCTGTTGTTGAAACGGCCATAAAGCCCACCTGTGACCATTAAAGCTGAGGTATATTCTAGTCCCTGTGCTTTCCAGAATTCAGAATATACATCAGCTTTAATGGCCACAGATGTCCTCAGTTTTACGAAGCCCACAAGTCTGGAGTACTACAAAAAATGCTTCCAACTTCCTGGCCATGCACTCTGGGCTGCCCTCTTCTCTCACAGGGTCATCAATAAATGCGCCCTTTCAACTTTCCACACTGGCTCTGGTGAATTCTCTCATCCTCCCGCGCTTCTGACTGTACCCAGTGCTTGCATAAATAAATAAATCTTTTATTAAAAAAAGATTTATTTATGCCTACAAGAACTGGGGTACAGGCCAGAGGTGTGGGTGGTGAGAGGATTCACCAGAGACAGAGTGGGGAGCAGAACAGGCAGACTGACTGAAATACACTGCTGACGGGAGCAGCAGGCGAGACTGGAGAGGTCTGCTGCGCCATGTGGGTATCTCCCTGACTGGGGCTCGAACTCGTGCTGCAGTGGCTGCGGACAGCTTCATAGTGTTGCGATTTAACCCATTGTGCAACCAGGGAGGCTCTAGACCCCAAATGTTGTACCCATAAATAAATCTTAAAACAAACACAAGAACTTCCAGACCTCCAGCGAGAGGCTGCTGGGCTCCCTTGAACCTCGGCTTCAGGTTACAGAGGAGCGCCCTTTCCTTGACTCAGCTGGGCTCTCCTTCCCCTGTACTGAAGGGCAGACCCACACCCTTTAGTTCCTCCCTCGCCTGTCCAGAAGTTCCACCTCCCCATCCTAGCATGGGGAGTCTCCTCAGGGTAGCCCCAGCTCTGCCACCTCCCTGCCCTGTGACCCCAACTCTAAAACGGGAATAATGGGACCTACCTCATCCAGCAACTTGGAGAACCTGAGGTGATTGAGAATCTGCCCGACAGCACACAAACTCTGTTGGGGTGGGGTCTGGGGTTGCCTGGCTGGGAACCCACTATCTGAGCACCACTCCATCAAAGGGGCCGGTCACCACCATCTCTTTGGGGAAACTTGTCAAAGAACAGAGCAACAAGGGGTGAAGTCACAGAGGCTGGGACTGGAAGCTTATCTGCCGCCTAGTTGCTGTGTGACTTGGGGAAATCAAACACCCTCTCTGAACCTCGCTTTCTTCCATTTGGGCTGGGTCTCAGCTAGCTGTTGATGTAGAGCTCAGGTGTGGGGGGCGCTGGGGCTGCAAGAGCAGGGATGCGAATTACTGTCAGGCCTAGGTCAGGAAATGGCAGAGGCGCTGATTAGACATTTGTTGGGCCAGCGCGCCCTCTAGTGGGAGGAAGGGGTGTTTGCAGGTGGGCTGAATTGACTCCATCTTGCACCGCAGACTCCATCTTGCTCAACTTTTAACTTGTGAAGACCCGGTCCTGACCGGCAGAATCTGGTTCTCTGCTTAACACGGACTTCTCTCTGCACTGTCCAGAAATATTTTTTTTCTATTAATTAAAGTCACTTTAACCCCAAGCCAGTGAACTGTAAGAAATGCCATCTATAAGCAATTCTAATCCTCAGTAAGCAATTTTGCAATCCGACCCTACATACATACACGCCTCTTTTTTCGTTAAAGACCCCAGTGGGACACAATTAAGGGGTACTGCCTGAATAGGTACTCCAAGATTTACAAATCTAGGGCCTCAAATATCCATATAAGAAAACAGCGTTGTTTTATTTTATTTATTTTAAAAGATATATTTATTTATGCATACAAGAACTGGGTGTAGAGGCAGGAATGACCACAGTGCAGGTTTTCTGATCCAGCAGACCGGGTAAAGGAGGAGTCAGAGTCCTCAGTGGTTTTGCAGGGTTTTATTGGGATTGCCAGGTACACAGCAGGCAGGGGCGCAGGCCTCTCAGCCCCCAGCAAGTCTTCACTTTGGGCTCTCTGGCCTTCTCTCACATTCTCTCTGCTCTTCTCATGGCTCTGCTTCTCTCTCGGCTTCTGCTGGTGTCCCCATGATGCCGCCCTTAAAAAAAAAAAAATCCCAGTCTCAGCCCAGGTGAATCCCATCTACCTATGCCCACACCCAACTCCAGGTGCCCGCCATCAGGCATGCATTCAGGACCGCAAGGATCCATCATCTATCCTGATGGCGGGAGGGCAGAAAAGCCTGATAGCTTTTACCTTACCCTACACTGGGGTACAGGCCAGAGGTGTGGGGTGTGAGAGGATCCACCAGAGACAGAGTGGGGAACAGAACAGGCTGATTGACCGAAATACACTGCTGAGGGGAGCAGTGGGCGAAAAGGAGAGGTCTGCTGCATCCTGTGGGTCAGCTCCCCGGGGGGATAGCTTCATAGTGTTGCGTCTTAACCCCTTGCGCCACCAGGAAGGCCCCTCTAGAACCTTTTTTATCATCAACCCCAATCCTCCAGGCGTGGCAGGTGGCTTCTCTGAGGCTGAGGCCAAGACACCCCCAGGGTGAAGGCCTCCTTACCTCCCTCCCTCCTCCATTGCTGAGACCCCATCCTGATCAAGGACAAGGAACCCCCTACCCCCAAATCCCCGGGTGTGTACCAGGTCTTAGAATAGCCCAAGAGAGGAAAAAGGGTTGGGGGACAGAAGGTCAGAAGGGAACCCCTCCTACCAACGCCAAAGGCAAGACCAGGATCCGCTGTGCCCACGGTGCCCACCAGGGGGCGCTCCAGACAGCTGGTTAAGGCGCGGCCCGCGGGGCAGGCACAGAGCGTGACCCTATTGCACGCTGGAGTCGGGGGCAGAGAATCAACACAAATTATAACAACAATGTTTTTATAGGTTGGTCTTACTATATCCCGGGCACCGTTTGCAGCGATCAGATTGTTTTAACACAACTTCAGGCTGACTGTTCACGTTTTACAGATGACAAAACCGAGGCTCAGAGGGGCTGGAAGGGAGGGAACATACAGAATGTCCTACTCCGGGGCCCTCTCACAAGGGCAGGCCCCCCCACAACGCTTCCTGACCATGAAGCCCAGGTCACCTCTCCAAACCCCTATCCAATCTCGCCCCCCACCCGCAGGCTGACCTCTGCCCAGTCGGCGGACTCCGAGCGCTTTCGGAGTCTGGGCAGGTGCTAGACCGCCTGGGAGGGAAGAGTGAGGGGCAGCAGCCGCCCCCCTCCCGTGACCCGTACCCCGACTGGACCGGGGAGAAAGCCCCACGGCGGCTGTGCCCGCCGAGACCACTAGGCGGCGCTCCAGGACCGCTGCTTCAAGGTGAGCAGGCGAAGGTGCTTCCCTCGCGCTCAGGGTGCTCTGCACCCGCCCAGCACCTTAGGGTGCCAAAACTTCCCCTGGTCCCTCAACGCCGGGCTGTGGAATGGGAACAATTCTGTAGGGCAGGGGTCCAGCTGGTGAGGTCCTGGGGTCAGCGATATTAGCACCTCCTAGGAACTTGATAGAAACACAGTGTGACTCGCCCCCACCCCAGGCCTGCTGGATCCCCTGGGCTTGGATCCCCTGGGCTTGGATCCCCTGGGCGCTGGTTTTAAAAGCCTCCCAGATGATTCTAACGCACAACTAGTTTGAGAAGCCCTGTTGTGGGCCCTCGGGTAGCAGCTCTCACTGCCCGGAAGGGAGGGGACACACTGAATTCATCTGGGAAGCTGTAGGAATAGGGGTGCCCTGGGCAGACCTGTCACTGACACTCCCCAGAGCACGGGCTGGCCAGGGAGTGCTTCAAAGCTTCCAGGGCATCTGGGGGCCCAGACAGGGCTGAGATGTCTTTAAAGACTTGGCCACCGCTGACATGGGCCAGGAAGGAGAGGAGAAGCCGTCTCCTGGGGCTGGTTTGAGCACAAATGGCCTTCAATCCTCTCAGCCATCCTGGGAGGAAAGTTCTGTTAGGACCCAGCACGCGTGAGTAAGTGGAGGCCCAGAGAGGTGAAGCAAGCAGCCCAAGGTCACACAGCCTCAGTGTCAGTGCAGGGGTGAGCCGGGCCGCCCATTCCTGTCCCTGCTCACACTGTGCCCCCAAGTTTCCTCTTTTCCTGAAACACCACCTGGGGCTTGGGGTGGGGGCCCAGGAAGTCCCCTCTATGGTGAGGCGCTGTCTCTCCCCTCCTTGTGTTTTGCTGTTTTCTAAGTCGGTGATGGTGAGGGACAGCTGGGCCAGTCCAGATGAAGGCTGTTTGGAGTCAAAACTTGTGTTTTTTCGCGGGCTTCTGCGGTGGGAGAGAAATTAAGGGCCGAGAAGGGATGTGAGGTTGAGGGGTGAAAGAATTCACCAGCGACAGTACAGAAGGCAGAAAAGGCAGGTTTATTGAATTGCTGCAGAGAAGCAGGGGCAAGATGAAAAAAAAGTGTTTGGCTACCAAAAGAAAAGTTTGGCTCTTTCTCACACTGAGTTTGTAGGCTCTCAGGTTGAAGACACAGGCCCTGACTAATAAAGTCTTGGCAGTGATTAGTCCGAATTTTTTTTTTAAAGATTTATTTATGCATACAAGAACTGGGGTACAAGCTAGAGGTGGGGGGGAGGGGCGGAGAGGATTCACCAGAGACAGAGTGGGCAGCAGAACAGCCAGACTGGCTGAAATCCACTGCTGAGGGGAGCAGCGGGCGAGTCAGGAGAGGTCTGCTGCGCCATGTGGGTAGCTCCCTGGCTGGGGATTGAACTCGCGCTGCAGTGGCTGGCAATAGCTTGATAGCGCTCTGTCTTTAAGTCCTGCGCCACCAGGTAGGCCCAGTCTGCGTTTTTTCACATTTAGAATTTGTATCAGCTTTTAACGGTCACAGATGGGCTTTAAGGCCCTGTCTCAGAGCAATCTGTTGGTTCCCTTATGGCCCAAGGTCCGGAGCCTGGTTCCCAGGGCACTTCTTCCGTTGTCCTCTCAGTTCAAAACTTCCCTTCCCAGCTTCCCAGTGAGGGGCCAGGAGAGACTGAGCTTTTAACCCTATACATTCCAACAGTTTCCTCCCTGAAAATCTGGTTTGGCTTGAAATTATAACCCCACCGGCTGCATTGGGGGACCCCGTAAATTCCATCTGAAACTTTCTTCAGTTCCCAAGTGGCTCAGATTACCCCAGGGATCTGTCAGCCCCTGGGGGAGGCCTCGCTGCTCCCCACTGCTGGGGCCTAGGAGGACAGGAGGGGTGGGGGGGACAGAGCTGCAGGAGCTCCTGTCTTTCCAGGTGTTTCTCCCCACCTCTGCTCTTCCACCTTCCTGCCACCCCATCGGTCTCGGACCCAGGTCCCTCTTCTCCATGGGCGGCAGCCAGGGCAGCCCCCATTTGCAACCCAGCCAAGCATCCAACACCGAGACTGCCCAGCCAAGTCTGTCCCTCCCCCGGGGTCCACACTTTGTCTTCCTTCCACACCCCTGGCTGTGAACCAAAGTAGCTCAAGGCGTGACACTCCCGGGTGGGGGGGGGGGGCGGGAAAGCCTGTCCTTTAGTTACAAGGGAAAAAAGGAAGAAACCCAGGCCAGAAACTTAGGCGGAGACAGGCTGGCCATCGGCTCCACGAATTCCCTTTTCTCCTGCCTTCTTCAAGGCTGCGCTTGGTCATCTGATGGGCACTGGTGGGGCCTGCCCAATCACAGCCGCGACAGCCCGGCTCCCCTGCCCCCCACCCCCAGCTTTTTGGCTTGTCCCTACCGCAAGGATTTTTTCATGTCCCCAATGGCCAAGCTGCCCTCAGCAAATATCTGCGGGCCTTGAGCCAAAGAGACCCTGAGCCCCACAGCTGCGCTGGCAAATCACAGCCCTGGCCCAGAATCTGCACTTTGGACACGATTCCCAGAAGCTTCTCGGGCGCTCCTTGAGCAAGGTCGGAGTGTGTGTAAAGGGCGGCTCTGGACCGGGCCAGCCAGCAGAACCCCAGGGCGGCGGGCGGTGACCTCACCCAGATGGAGGGTGGGGTGAAGACGCCCGGGGCCCGGATCTTCAGTGGCCAAGTGCAAAGCCAAGAAATGAGTTTGTAAACGTTTTTATTGGCATGTCGGCGCACGCCCCCCTTTAAGGTTCAAGGGGGCAGTCCATGTGAAGTATGCAGGCAAAAGGGGGGCCCGGAAAGGAATGTCTCCACCGCCCCCCCTTTCTCAAGCACCTCGAGTGGCAGTGGAGGGCCATGTGCCCCCTGTATGGGTTTCTTTACATTCCTTGGGCTGCTATAAAAAAAATCTATTTTAAAAAAAAATCAATGCAGGACAGAGTTTAACAAGAAGAGGAAGAGGGGTGTCGGCTGGCCATGAGGGCCGGGCCTCACCCTCCCTCCAGCTCATTTTCAAGGGCAGAGGCAGAAAGGGCAGCTCTGTCCCGGGGGGGGGGGGGGGGGTGTCCCACAGCCCACCCTCACCTCACAGCGGGTCTTCCTGCTCTCCCTGCTCCACTTCTGCTCTAGCCTCAGCCCTCAGCACCCTGAGGCTCCTGGCCTCGCCTGCCCTGGGGGCCCTCCTGGGCAGAGCCGGCACCCGGGGCGTGTGCCAGAAGGCTCTCCGGCGCTTGTGAAACCAGGAAAAGCGTCCCGGGGTCTGGAACCTCACTGTCTTGACCTGTTTCCGAGCCCTAGCTCCTGGAGGAGCCCTGGGAACCCCCTGGGCAGCCGAGGCTTCAGCTTCCTGGACAGCTGGGGCCTCTGCCCTCTGATGAGATGCAGCTCCCGGGCCCCGGTCAGTCGCAGCCGCTGTCCCATCAGACGCAGCCGCTCCCCCCTCCACAGTGGAGGCCCCTTCCCTCCGGTTATCTGGCCTCTGGACAGCTGGGGTCTCTGAGCCCTGGTCAGCTACAGGCTCTGGCCTCTGGACAGCTGGGGTCTCTGAGCCCTGGTCAGCTACAGGCTCTGGCCTCTGGACAGCTGGGGTCTCTGAGCCCTGGTCAGCTACAGGCTCTGGCCTCTGGACAGCTGGGGTCTCTGAGCCCTGGTCAGCTACAGGCTCTGGCCTCTGGACAGCTGGGGTCTCTGTGCCCTGGTCAGCTACAGCCTCTACCCTCTGACTATCCACACCCTCTGCCCCCTGGACAGCTATGGCCTCTTCCCTCTGATTATCTGTAGGATCTGCCCTCTGGACAGTTGGGTCCAGGACTCCCTGGTCAGCTACAGCCTCTACCCTGTGATTATCTGCAGCCTCTGCCCCCTGGACAGCCATGGCCTCTGCCCTCTGGTTATCCACAGCTTCTGCCCCCGGGTCAGGGGGGACATCTGCCCCCTGGGCCAGGGATGTTGCCTCCTCCTTTCTGCGGCGCCGGAAGGAGGCCCAGTTGATCTTGGGCCTCCACCGTCGTGGGGGCGGCTCAGGCACCCGCCCATCGACTCCATTTCCCGCGTCATTCTGCGGGCTGGCAACGCCGGGCAGCGATGCCCCCTCCCTCTCCACTGCTGCGGGCACCGGCCGGTTCTCGCCCACCACGGGGCCGGATCGCGGCGCCCAGCCCTTCACCCTGCGCTTCAGCTTCCCCCAGGACACCTGGCTGACATACTCCCGCCACCGGTCCGCCTTGGACAGCTGGGGTGCCAGGCTGTCCTCGAACATGGGCACTGGCAGGGGCACGCGGCGGCGGACGGGCTGGACGTTGGGCTTCTTCTCCCCTCGCCGCAGGAAGGCCTCCACCAGCTCCTCGTCGTCCTCGCTCTCCACGTCGCTCCCCAGAAATTTGCTGCCCAAGTAGCTGACGGGCATCCTGCGCGGCCTCCGGCCCCGCCCCGCGCCTCCCCGGCCCGCGCCTCCCCGGCCCTCGGCGCCGCGGCCTCCGGAGGTCTCGAAGTCGCTGAACTCGCTGTCGCTGGCATTGCTGCTGTCATAGGTGCCCACGACCAGCCGGGGGGGCGGGGTCTCCACCTGCTGGACTCTCCTCCTCACTCGGGGCTCCTTGGGTTTTTTGGGGGGCTGAGGCGGGTGGGGGGTGCTCTTCTCGATGATGCGGGCCACATCCTCGAGGGTGCGGCCTTCTTCCTCCAGAAACTGGGTGAGCCGCTCGCGAAATTCGGCCTCTTTGGTCGCGGGCTTGGAGATGACCCTCCAGACGCCCCCGGCCAGCCTGACCTCCCGCGGGATGAGCAGGTAGTCCACGTCCTCCCCGATCTGCAGCATCCCCACCGTGGAGTCCTCCTCCCTGCGGAACACCTTGCCGATCTTCTTAAAGGTCCCCACGGGCTTCAAGGCTTCCACGAGGACGTCCAAATCCACGTCTTTGCAGACATCCGGGACGCTCCAGAGGATCAAGCAGTCGGGGGACGGGAGGAACCCCCAGGGGAACCAGCCCCCCACATGGCTCTTCTCGAGGGTCTTTAAGATCTCCAGGGTGAAACCTGGGGTGGGGGGGCAAGGAGCCCAAACGTCACGAAGCCCTGGGCTTGGCGGTGGGGGTGGGGTGCAAGCCGCGCCGGCCCGCGGAGTCTCCGCTCCGGCCGGGACCCACCAGCACCGCCCAGTTTCCCTGCCTGCAAAGTTCGGTCTCGATCAGGTCCGGCTCCCTCCCCGAGGGCTTGTGGGAATCAATCCCGGGATGCTTACGTGAGCCGGGAGGAGGTCAAAGCCCACCGCAGGCTGGAGCCGTAGCGTCCCGGCTCCAAGCTGGGGTGCACGGAGTGCCTGTGGTTCTTTCTGCCCCAGGCACCGGGGACGCGCCTGGAACTCGGGAGCGGACTTCACAAGGGCGTCTCTGCCGAGGCTGTTCAATATGGCCGAGGCGCTGGAGGCCGCAGCCCAGCCCCCCAGGAGGGTCTCCCGCCCCTAGGCAGCCTGCCACCGCGTCGAAGCCTGACCTTGACGCGCCTCCCGCCTCTCCAGCCGCGCGCTCAGCGCCTGCCTCTGAGAGCAAGGGCAGGAAGTTCCTCCTCGCCCTCCCCTTGGTGAGGCCCACCTTCTCCCTTCTCATCTTACACTCCGCGACTCGCGAAGACTGACAGGGGGGCTGTCCACTCTCTATGGGGCGGCCTCGCTCCCCTCCCCACTAGGGTGTGGCTGCGCCCCGGGCCTCACTGGGGCCACGGCTTCCAAGCGGAATGGGAATGCTTGCGAGGCCCACGTCAGCACCTTTCCAGAGAAAGACAGCAGTTCTCAAATCTGCCATCCAGAAAGTGAGGGGTCCAGCCTGGCCTGGGGGCAGGCCTTTTGATAGCACCGTCATTATCATATCAATATCTATCTGTATCTGTAATGGCACTTCTACTACCACTCTAAACTTCTTTGGTACCTGCTCTTCTTACCTATATATCCACAGGTATGGGTAGAGAAATTGGTAGAGAAACCAGGATCATATCACACCAGTTCCTAGCCTGGGATTCAGTACACAGTAGGTGCTCAATAAATATTTTTAGGGAGATTAAATTTTATGGTCTCTTCTTAGAGTGAAGCACTATGCAGCAACGAAAAAGGAAGCGCCAGAGATATTCAAATCTCACAGGGCCCTTCCTGTGTCCTAGACACCATTTTAAGTGCTTTCTACAAATCAACCCATGAAATATCCCCATAACAGAAGACAGGTAATAGGGGGATCATTCCCACTTTATAGCCAGAAAGTAAAAACACTTGCTTAAGGGCTGCACAGCCGGAAAGAGACTGAGCCTGGATTTGAATCTAGAACAGTCTGGTGTGTGTGTGTAGACCAAAAGATCTCAACGTGTCCATCTGCTAAACACACCTATAAGCACTATGGCCATCTGCAGATGTTTCTGGGGAGGGAAATGGGGGGAGACATCTGAATTTTCACCCTAGCGTCTTCAGAATCTATCACAAACACGATGGACCAGGAGCCAGGGAGCCAGGGTTTGCTTCCACATGGGCATTAGTAATAGTAACATTTAACTTGCACCAAGGGTTTCCTTTGGCCCAAAACCTGGAGATATGCCGAATGGGTCTGTTATAAGTCCTCAGAGCTAGGTGGTCAGGGAGTACCTTGGGTAGCAACTTCTTACAGATGGGGAAACTGAGGCTGATCTCAATTTACACAGATCTCCAGGTGGAGGGTATAATATTTGCACCCCATTTGGGTGCCAGAATAAATGTCCAGTCAGTGAAGTCAGAGGCCAGATTGGAGGCGGGTGCAGACGTGTCTCTGAGAGTCTTCAGTTTTTCCTTGGAAGTTGCCTGCTGATCCTTCTTTCTTTGGAGGCCAGGAAAAGAATGTTCTAAGAAGGTGCCTTCCCTCCCTTATATCCTCTTTCAGGGTCTCCCACCCTACAAGCTCAATTGAAACATTTTGATGCTAAACTACTGGTTGGATTGTTTTGCACCAATCAGTTCATTAACCATTTTATATTTGACTAGCTAATGAGCTGGGCTTGAACCTGATTGGTCCATTTAGCTTGTACCTGATTGGTCCATTTTACAATCCAGGCAGCAAATATAAAAGGGAAGGCTTGGTGCCTGCACAGATCTGATGTGCCCTGAGGCACATCTGGTCCAAGAGTTTTGGCTGAGGAGTTAGGGAATCATAAAACCCTATCTCTCAAGAGTTGGGAAGATATGAGTAAATTAGTATGAACTCATTCGCCCAATGCCTGGAATACAAGCAGCTTTTACTCTCTTCACTCCACATAAATTGTTACACCTTTCCCATTAGCCCCTGATGCCTACAGGCTGGGAGAGAGCTGTGCTTTGGGTTCTCTTGGTCATGAACTCTGACTATGTTCCCTTAAAAATAGGCATCCTGGGGCCTCCCCTGGTGGCGCAGTGGTTGAGCACTGGGCTGCGAGGCTGCCCGCAGCCTCTGAGGCGCCGGTTCATTCCCTGGCCACCGGCGAGGATCCCACAAAAATAAATAAATCAATAAATCAATAAATAAATAAAATAGGCATCCTGAACAAACTTCAGACCACCCACTGGCAGTGGTTTTGCAAATTTTTTTTTTTTTTTTTTTAGCAATCAGTTTTTCCCAATTAAATCTCACATGGATTTCCCCAACATGTCAAAGAGAAGACTAGGTTAGCATACATTTGTTTCAGAAGTTCATCATTGTATAATATAACATCAACCACCGAGAACAATGAAGAGTTTTAACTGAACCCATTCTTGAAACTGGGGTTTACAAAGGCCAGCTGCTGCCTTCCATCAGCCAGCACTCCCAATCTACTTGGGAATTTTCATTTGGGGTTTACTATGCCAGCAATGTCTCAACTCCCACAGATGACTAACTTTGGATGGTAACAATTTTGCCCATCAGTGGGCATAGCAATCTCAGGAGAGTCATCAACTGGTCCAGAAAAACGACAAAGAAAATTGGTAGGAGATTTGGGTTGAATAGGTAACACAGATTCATGTTGTGTATCACAGATATGAATGCTGTATGGGAAACACCCCAAACCCACAATAAACACAAATACAATCTTAATACTGTAATGCAGTGATAAGAAATGTCACACTGGTTCTTGCTGTTGTACAGCGACTGCAGATGGGAGAACAGCATGCAACAGATGTGCCTGAGCTTTGTGTGGCTTTATTTAAGCTCAGACCCCACAGCACATATTCTGTGAGGGACTTCGCCAGCTGGAAACTTACAAGAAATTGATCAGTAGAGAACCACAGATTTCTAGACCTTAACTGCTCTTGCGAGAAGTTCAGAAGTAGGTGTGGGGATAGCAGGAAGATTTTTTTCCCAACCATTGCACAAAGGAGAGGGTTGTTGAGGCTCACAGAAGAGCTGGTTTGGGAAATGGACAGAAATCAGAATCTTCCAGGTTTTAGGTTTCCTCCTGGGTCTTGACACTTGTTGAGAACGCAAGGACCTGATGGGAGTTTCTGACTGCAGGAAGATGGGTCCCTTGCCTCACCCTGGCTGCCAAGGTGGAGCCTTTCGGTTCTGCTGGAGGGCAGCGTGGGGTAGCCTTGCAGATATAACATGGAACTCACAGACATGATTGATATCTACCACAGAAATACATGGAGTCTCCAATGGCAGAGTCTCCACTGGCCGAGTCTCCACTGACTCGGCTGAGTCAGAACCTGAGTGTGGTGTGAATTATATGTTTGAAAAGAAATTCAACTCAAACCTTGGGTGATCCCTGAACTTCTGGAAGTTTGCAAATTCCCAAGCCAGATCCCCCTGAACAAGAGCCCTCTCTCCCAGGGACAAGGGGGTTGTATGGCCAGCACCCCACCATCCATTTCAATTTCAACTGATTTTGCTGTTTGGTTTTCACCATCACGGGGGATTCATGGGAATGCTGTTCATCCATAACTCTTGAAGATGATCTTTGAGTTATTATTCCCTGGAAGCCTTGTCTTGGTTCTTTGGAGAGTGGAGCACACCCCCTCCTTCCGAATCAGAGCCTCCTGGGTTTAATTTGGAGACTGGTACATCCTCCCCGATGCCAGCCAGAGCAGAAGGGACCACCTCTGACCACCCCGTAGGAGTGATCCAGTGTTTCTAGAGCAGCGCCGACCCCTTATATGTTGTCACACGGGCAGTGAGTTGACCAGACCAGCCATGGCTTTTGGTTCCCCATGCAAAACGCCAGGGCCGCCCATTAAGTGTGTGCCAGGGCGACATTCGGGGTATATCCTCTTAAAAGTAAAAAAACAAAACAAACAAACAGCAAAAAACCCAGCTCTACACGTTGCAATAATAGCATTTCCAGCAGGACCCAAAGTTACAGGGCTGTGCCTCCGCCCCCCATTGCACCCTCTCACACACACCCCACCAGAGGCTGTCTTCAACTTCAGGACGCAAATGACGGCCCAGGGGCCTTTCTCCGAGCGGGGTTCTCCTTGACACGTTCTTGCTGCGTGCTTTCCCTCAACTCGGATAAGTGGCCTTCTGCAAACACTTGGGATTCTAGGCCCGGTGACTCTACTTCCATTTCCGCAAACGCACTCTTGCGCAGGCGCAGGGGCGGCCCGCGGTCTCCATGGCAACGGCGACGCGCCCCTGGGCTCCGGCTCCTACTGAGGCTGCGCGGTTGCTCCTGCGGGGTCTCTGGGTTTGCCGGTCTCGGACCTTGCACGTTGTTTGTGGGTCTTGAAGACCCTGCCTCACGCAGAAGTTACCCTCAGCCACTCATAGGGCCCCACACTCTCAGGTGTTACCTCCACACTCTCAAGTGTTGCCCACAACTCAAATATTACCCAGTGGAACGCATCTCACCCTCTGGAGGTCCCCACGCCTCCTTAGATATCTAATAGGAGTGCCTCGAGGGCAAGTGGGAGGGTCTACCGCGCTCTCTACTCCCCAGCCATTACATCTACTCAACGGTGCTCGCGCACACTCAGAGGTACCCGAGAGGTGACCCATCGCGAATGCCACAAAGGCGGGGACAATGTTGGGTTTGCTTCCCGGCCTCCCCGGCCCCCATCACGGTGGCGGGACAGGGCGGGCGTGCAGTAAAGCCCTGCAGAACGCATGGATGACTGAATGATCCACACTCAGCCAGAGTGAACCACCTCCACTCAGAGGTAACCCACAAGTTAGCTCAGCTGAAAACACCCACCTTCCCCCCCGCAGGCGTGACCTGAGCTCACCCAGGTGACACCCGTTCTTACTCTAAGTTACCGGCTCACGTTAAGGCAGCACCATCCTTCTGCCCACCTTATCCACACTCGCTCGCATTCCCCAGACTTCCTGAAAGGGCACCCACCCTCCCACGGTCGTCACCCACATCCACTGAGACGACACCCCCTCAGCCGGCCGCCCCGCGCCCGCCCACGTCACCTCAAGGCTTCTTGTCAGACGCGTGGTGGCGTCGCCGGCTTTTCTTGTGCTGCTTCTTGCCCTTTTTGCCCTCTCCGGCCTTGCTCTCTTTCTCCGCCAGGCCCAAAGGCGGCACCCCGCGCACCCCGGCAGGGGATCCGGCCCCCGGCTTCTCCCCGGCCCCGGCGCACAGCCCTGGGTGGCCGGCGGCTCCTGCGGGCCCGGCGTGGACGGGCCCAGCTCCTGCCCGAGGACGCGGGCCACGTCCTCCACCGTCCGGCCCTCGCGCTGCAGGAAGAGGTTCAGCTTGGTGAGGAAGGCGACGTCCTGCCTCCGGGGCATGTAGACCACTCGCCACAGGCCGCCCTGGCCCTGGATGTCCCTGGGAATCGCGGCGTAGTCGATGTCTCCCGCCAGCCGGATGATGGCCGCCTTGGTCCTCTCTTCCTCCAGAAAGGCCTTTCCGGCCACTTCGAACTTGCCCAGAGGCGCTAGGGGTGCCCTTATGATCTCTTCAAACTCCTCGTGGTTGCAGTCCTCGGGGATGCCCAGGATCATCAGGGACTTGTGACTGTCCACCCCGAGGGCCTGGCACCCGTGCTCCAGCAGCGCGATGTCCTTCGCGCCGAACAGCATCTTGCCCAGCTCCCGGAGGCAGCAGTAGGCCTGCCGGCGCGTGCCCGCCCCGCCCCGGGGGCCCTGAAAAGGATCCAGGATGCCGGGTCCCCTTGCGAAGGCCGAGAGCGCGGCCTCGCCGGCCCACTTTGCCCAGCCCAGTCAAGGAGGCCCAGGTCCTACCCCGGCTGGCACCGCGGCTTCCGATCCCTGCGACGTGGCCTCCCCTGAAAGCTCTGGGACTCCCCGGGTCTCGCACAGAGCGAGGCGGGACAGGTGTCTGCCAGCGGGCTCCTGGCTCCCGAGCCCCGGGCCGGGCCGCACCAGGGCCTCAGCAGATCTGGGGCCGCTGCCCTCGCGGGGGCTGCTGCCACGGGGGTGTCGCGGGCGGGGGCAGGGCGATTCGTGCCCTGTGGGCGGCCCGGAGGCTGCCCGGGGTGCCCTGAGGCCGGCAGAGCCTAGGATGTGGCGGCTGCACTTGCTCCCCCAGTGACGTCACCACCTCCTTCCGCTCTGCGGCCCAGCGTCTCCGTGGCAACCACTAGAGCATCGCCTCTGCCATTGGCCGGGCTCAGTCGCATTGAAATCAGAGTCCAGGGGGTCGTGGCGAGGTGAGGGGTCAGCCACCTTCTGTCAGATGTACCCACCCACCTCCTTTGAGAAAATGACTGATTCCAGGGGGATAGTGGGGGGCAGACAGGGAGGATACAAGATGAGCAGGGAACATCTTTTGGGGTCAGAAAGGAAGGAAATGCTCAAGGACTGACCAGAGGGTGGAAGGACACAGAGGCAGCTTCAAGGGCTCTCACTCATGGGGTCTGGGGCCGGGTGCGCAGAGCGGAGAGATTATAACCCTTGCATAAAGTCAGAGCCCGGGCACCAAGCAGCTAGGAGGAAAGATGTCCCTGGAGAGCTCGGCGAAGGACTGGGGGCCAGAACCTCACCTCGGATCACACTTATGAATCAACAGGAGCAAAAGCATCATTACTGTGCAGTGTCTTTTGTAGGAAGCTCCCTCTCCACCACTCAGGAGGATGGCACGCCGGCCTAGCGACTGCCCCTCAGAATAGCTCAGGAGGGAAAACTTTGTTCCATCCTCGAGGATGAAGCCGCAGCCACGAGGCGGGGAGGGTCAGCGTGCAGGATCAGCGTGCAGCCCAGGTGCCCAGCTACCAGGCTGGTCCTCACCCATCTCCCGGCTCCCGGTGTCGGCTCTGGGCATGATTCAGAGCTCCGTGTCACTTGTCCCCGCCTGCTCGCCTTTTCCACTCCTGTGATTTTGGGTCAGGCGCCTCAGAAGAGGCAGAGTCTGGAGAGGGTCACAGCAGATCTGCTCTGAATGGAGGTTGGAGGTGGAAGTTCCTGGTTGCTAACTGTTGCATGTTCCCACTCCCCTGTTTGCAGGGGGTCTGCAGGCTCCCCTACCCCCAGATGCCCATAATGCATTTCTTACCAATGTCACTCACAGTGCCGGCTTCTGTGTTGAGCACTGACTGCTCATCCAGAGCTAAGACACTTCCTTTCTTTATAAAAGGACAGCCCGGGACTAACAGAGAGTTTAGAGAGAAAAGGAAAAGGAACCCCTTTACCAAGCGGTTTAGGAACCAGCTCTTGGGTACAGTCTTAAAAAAATCTTACTTTGGTATGAAAAATTCACCTCTGGCTCCCTAACACGTTGTCCTTTTTACTAGAAGATGGGGATCCCCCCCACAAAAGAGGAAGTGAAATTGACATTATAATATTTGCTTGTGGGGGCCTCCCTGGTGGTGCAAGGAGTTAAGCACTGCACTATGAAGCAATCTGCAGCCTCTGCAGTGCGAGTTCAATCCCCGGCCGGCCAGGGAACAACCCACATAGTGCAGCAGACCTCTCCTGTCTCACCCGCTGCTCCCCTCAGCAGTGGATTTCAGTCACTCTGCCTGTTCTGTTCCCACTCTGTCTCTGGTGAATCCTCTCACCCCCCACATCTCTGGCCTGTACCCAGCTCTTGTATGCATAAATAAATAAATCTTTTTTAAAAAAAAGAATATTTGCATGGGAAGGAGCAAGTGGATGCAACCACTACAGAAAACAGTGGGGAGGTTCCCCAAAAGATGACAAGTAGATGTACTAGAAGAAAATAAGATGAAAGATATATATAGAAACAAAAACAAAATAGAAGCATCATATGATCCAACAATTCTACCGTTGATATCTACCTGAAGGAAACAAAGACACTAACTCAAAAAGATGTTTGGTCCCATGTTTCTCACATTATTTACAAAAGTCAAGAAGTGGAAGAAACCGATGGAAAATGGATAAACATGTGGCACATAGAGTCACACACAGCCAAATGATGTTTCCTTTGGTGATGGACCTCATCCACCATGGCGGCCCCAAAAGGCCGCATCATTCATCCTAGGTGTGTAGGAGACTGACACTATGCCATTGATGTTTATGTAATTACTCTCTAGGATGCTCACACAACAAGAAAACCACCCCGGGATGCATGTCTCAGAGCATATCCTGGTCATTAAGTGATACACTGTGTAGTGTGTTAACATACATGACGGAATATTATTTAGCCATCAAAAAGAAGCAAATTTTACCATTTGTGACAACATGGATAGAGCTTGAGGACATTACGCTAAGTAAAATAAGTCAAAGAAAGATAAATATCATAGGCTGTCATTTGCATGTAGAATCTTTTAAAAAATAAAAACAAACTAATAAAACCAACACAGAGATAAGAGAGTGGATTGGTCATGATGGTGATGGGAGGATGGGCAAAAAAAGGGTGAAGGCAACCAAAAGGTACAAATGTCCAGATAAGATAAATAAGTCCTGGGCGTGTCATGCACAGCACAGAGAGGGTAGTGAGACAACTGTATTGTATACTTGGACGTTGCTAACGAATATTTTTAAATTTTGCCATGGATTGTTGATTCTTTGACATGCCACTGCAAATTGCTGGGAGAGCAGAACTTAAAAGAACATCCCAAGGGGGAAAAAATTGTAACTATATGTGGAAATGTCAAAAAACTTGGGTTTATGAATCCTTGGGCTCCACTGCATCCCTTGGGCGCAGGCATATTTCACATTGAGAAGCAGAGGACAGAATGCTCCATTGATTCAACCTGCCAATATGGACTGAGAAGTTTCCTTGTTAACCAGGTTTGCGGCAACGTGCTGGGCATACTTGAGTGAGTGAGACAGACTCTGCTTTTAGGAGCTCAGTCCACTGGTTATGACAGGCACGGTCAGCCTATTTACAGTCAGGGAGAGAAACCCTGTAATTATCACAAAGACGTGTTCTGATCCCTGGAGAGGGGCATAGAATACAGAATACACTAATTGGGAAGAGTTTTATCAAAAAGTTTAAAGAGAGAACAGTATAAAGTGTTTTGGAGGCCCTGAGCAACTAATCCTGTCTGGCCTCATCCAGGAAGGCTTCCTGGAGAAGGTGGCCCTTGAAGGGATCTTGAAGGATGCACATAATGAACACACCAATGCTATTTTTTCAAGTGGGCATTGCCACCACTTACAGAGGGCACACTACGTGCCAGACAGTAGTCTAAGCCCACTCTCTGTATTGTTACTTAATTTTAATTGTTACTTAATCCATCCTAATTGAGGGAGAGGGGAATGAAGTGTGACTTCTTATGAGTACAAGATCTCCTTTGACGGTGACAAAAATATGTTGGAACTAGAGAAAAGGTAGTGGTAGCACATGGTGAATACGTTAAATACCACTTAGCAACTTCCAAATGGTTAATTCTATATTATGTGAATTTCACTGCAATAAAAAATAAATTTCAGTGACTCCATTCTTGGAGTGGGGGCGGGCGCCTTCCCTCTGATGGTGAATGCCATTTTTACGGCTCTTAGTTTGATCTGTTCAGCAGACATTCAGAGTTAGACACAGGAGCTTGGCCTCCGGGGGAGAGATGGGGTGGAGATACAAATTTAGAAGTCATTGGCACATGAGAAGTATTTTTCAAGCCTCAGGGTTGAATGAGATCATCTAGAGGGAGGGTCTGGAGAGCAGAGAGAAGCCAGCACCAAGCCCCGGGGCCTCACCAAGGGTCTGTGTGAGGAGAAGAGAAGGAAGCAGGGAAAGAGATTGCAGGGAGGGGCAGGGTAACCCTAAGAGTGTGTGTTTCCAAAGCAACCAGCATCGGGGCCTTCCTGGTGGCGCAAGGGGTTAAGACACAACCTATGAAGCTACGCAGCCACTGCAGCACGAGTTCGATTCCCAGCCTGCCAGGAAGCAACCCACATGGCGCAGCAGACCTCTCCTGACTCGCCCCCTGCTCTCCTCAGCAGTGTATTTCAGTCTGGCTGTTCTGCTGCCCACTCTGTCTCTGGTGAATCCTCTCACCCCCCACACCTCTGGCCTGTACCCCGTTCTTGTATGCATAAATAAATAAATCTTTTCTTTAAAAAAAAAAAGCAACCAGCATCATAGTAGATTAGAATGAGACCTGCTGTCTATGTATGGAGGACTGTTTAGGAAATCGTGGTGCACTCCTGTAATGGGACCTGCACCCTGAGAGGCAAAACCAGGGGGGAGTTCTCTCTGTGCCCAGATGGAGCATTCCTTTCTAGGAAAAGACATGCTGAAATCATCAAGCCTCACGCTTACATAATAAACAAGTGATAAACAGAAACCACAACTTTTAGAGATCTGACTTTATTAAATGAGTCACTAATCTGGCAGCACCCCATCTAGACACCACAAGGGCTCCCACAAAAGTGGATGGTGATCATAGACAGAGAGGGGGTGGGCCAAGGTGTTTAGCAGAAGAAAATAGGATTTCAAGCACAGCCACCTTCCCCAGGGGCACGCAGAGGGGCCCCGTGGTGCAGCTGCCCCAGTGGTGCCGATAGGAAGACTCCAGACTGATGGTTTTGTCATGCTTTCAGGAGAGATACAAACTGCTACAGGCGTTAAGTCTGGGTGGGGACCCAGAGTGAAGGCATCCATTTGGGGCCTCTTTTTTCTACTTTTTAAAAAAGATTTATTTATTTATACAAGAACTGGGGTACAGGCCAGACGTGCGGGAGGGTGAGAGGATCCACCAGAGACAGAGTGGGGAACAGAACAGGCAGACTGACTGAAATACACTGTTGAGGGGAGCAGCGGGCGAGGCAGGAGAGGTCTGCCACGCCATGTGGGTAGCTCCCTGGCCGGCCGGGAATTGAACCCGCGCTACAGAGGCTACGGACACCTTCACAGTGCTGCCCTCAACCACCTGTGCCACCAAGGAGGTCCTCTTTTTTCTGTTTTGAACAAAGGTATAGAAGACTATTTAAAAGAGAGAGTGCAAAAGGAATGAACACAGGAAAAGCAGCGGCAGGCAGGTGGGGGGGTGGTCACCACTTGAACCACAAGTCGGCAAAGTGACCGTTCAGCCATGGGGCCTGTGGACTACTGCCCCAAATGCAGTCTCCCTGTGACTCTCGAAGACACTGCAGCCCCTGTAGGGACCTCCTGCCCCAAATGCAGAACCTGGATATAATCAAGAGGAGCCCTCAGACAAACTCCCGGCCAGGGCCCTTCTACAACATAAATGGCTACTCCCTTCAAAGTTTGGATCTCCCTGGTGGCGCAGGGATTAAGGGTCAGCACTAAGAGGCTGTCTGCAGCCTCTGCAAACACGAGTTCGATCCCCGGCCAGGGAGGTGACCCTCATGGCACAGCAGACCTCTCCTGTCTCCCTGCTACTCCCCTCAGCAGTGTATTTCAGTCGATTCACATGTTCTGCTCCCCACTCTGTCTCTGGTGAGCCTTCTCACCCCTGCACCTCTGGCCTGCACCCCAGTTCTTGTATGCACAAATAAATAAATAAAATAAATCTCAAAGTGCAGGGCCAGGGGAGTCAAGGAGAGGCGGGAGGGGGAAGGGGACAGAGAGAAAGGTAAGAATCACATGTTGTAAGAGATGGGGAAGGGGACGCTTGGGGGAGGGACCAGCCCAGGGGAGGGACTTGGCCCCGGCAGGGGAGGACGGGCTTTATGGTGATGACCCGCAGGCTAAGGAGGCAGGTTCCTGGCAGGACACTAGGGAAGCAGAGATTTTTTATTTACTTCTACTTTTTAATTTTTACACGACTTTTTCTTTTTTTACTTGCCTTTATTTGCTTTTTATTCCATTTTGCTTTTTATTTTCTTTCACTTTAGTTTTTACTTTTACATTTTATTTTTCTTGTTTTGTCCCATTTTACTTTTTCATTTTATGTCATGTACATTTTCTTTTATTTGCTTGATTTTTATTTTGCTTTTAAATTCTGTGTTACTTTTTTTAATAAATTGATTTGATCTTATTTCACTTAAGTTTTTTCTCTTTTAAAAATGTCTTAGGGCCTCCCCTGGGGTGCAGCGGTTGAACGCTGGCTGGGAGGTGCAGCGCCGGTTCGTTCCCCAGCCGCTGCCGGCGAGGGTCCCACAAAAAAAAAAAAAAAAAAAGTAAAAATGTCTTCTTTTAGGGCCTCCCCGGTGGCGCAGCGGTTGAGCACTGGGTTGCGAAGCTGCCCGTGGCCTCTGCAGTGCCAGTTCGATCCCCGGCCACCAGGTGAGGGTCCCACGTGGTGCACAGACCTCTCTTGCCACACCCGCTGCTCCTCTTAGCAGTGTATTTCGTCAGTCTGCCTGTTCTGCTCCCACTCTGGCTCTGGTGAATTCTC
>NW_023601754.1:44787914-44818912 GCF_014898055.3 Talpa occidentalis
TCTGGAGCACAGGTAGCTGGCGGCCAGGGCCCCATCACGTCAATCGTTAGCAGTTCTTGTAGCAGAGCGAGTTTGTTGAGCTCTAGTTAGGCTGCTGGGCACTGTTATAAGTGCTCTACGTAATCCCAGAGCATTTGCTGGGGTTCATTGCTGAGGAAACCGAGGCGCAGAGAGGTCAGTCGCCTGCTCCAGGGCACACAGCGGAGGCTGAGGTGGGGTGTGAACATGGACCGTGGGACGGGCCGAGCGCGGGCTCCTGACCCGGTGCCATCCCGACCCTGACCCGACGCTGCCCTCGAGCCTCCCAGACTCGGACCTCAGCCTGCCGTGTCCTGACCCGCGGCCAGTCCCTGCTTCACCGCTGCGTGGGCGGGATCGGGGGTGGGACGGGAGAGACCCAAAGACGCTTCACAGTCCTAGTGTCTTACAGGCTAAAACCCTGTGCACATTTGCGACTGGGGAGAGGGCTTGAATAAATTTGTAATTCAGGTCGGTTGTCTTCAAGTTGCTGTGATTTCCGCCCCGCGTATTTAAGAATTCCTGGACCCTTGGAAGAAATGACCTTCATTTATTCTTTCACTCAAGAGCCAGTGGTGCCCACTCTCTGCCTGCCCTGTGCCATGTTAGGGTCACAGTAGTGGCCAAGACAGCCCCGCCCTGCCCTCACGGGGCCTCTGGTCTAGTGGGAAGGAGAGGGGTGGGGCAGGGACAGAAGGACAAACAATTCACATTCCCCAAGTCACCTGCCTGTGAGGGGTGGTTTGGGGAGAGGCTGGGCTGGAAGCAGCTCCCCTCCTGAGAATCTCCGGCCTTTCACTGTGCCAAGGACAGAACCCCATTCACACTCTGGAAACCTCAGACAGTGCTCCCGGGCTCTGCCAGGGGCCTCGGGGACCCAACAGCAGTGGGGTGCCCTGCATCGCGCAGATGCCCACTTCGGGCATTCCAGAAGAGACACCAGCTTTACTTGTGAGCCTCTGGGCAAGAAAGCAGGAGATCAAGTTAAATCTGCCTCCACGATTAAGGAAGGTAATGAGGTCATGTGGGTCTGGGGGACCAGGCTTAAGAACAGAGGAGCCAACTTAAGGGCCGACGAGCAGCTCAGGGGCAAGGAAACATGGACCCGGATGAAGTCCCTGGCTTGTCATGGGGTCGTTCCTACAGGAGCGGAGAAGGGGCTTTCTTGCTGTCGACGGACATCCCACCCTGGCCGTGTCCGTAAGAGCAAGTCTCCAAAAAAGTGCAGACAAGTCTGTCTCTTGAGACCAGTTGCGCCATTCACCCCGGTTTCTCTGACCATCAGTTCCCCAGTTGGGCAGGCCCTTGCCTGGAGAGGGCCAGGATGCCGAGAGCACCCACAGGGCATGTGCTGCCCCCCTGGATGCTGAATGGCCAGGCCGGGCTCCCCCGGCCCCGTGGACAAAGGAGAGGACACTGACCAAAGGAAAGAGCGTGGTCTGCTGTCTGCGCACCGGGCCCCCGCCCAGAAGACGGCCTTTGTGGAGCTGGCGTCCGGGTGCAGGCGGGCTCCGGGAGCAGGCCTTGCTGGCTGGCTAAGGTCAGGTAATGGGAAGGAGGGGGGTCCAGGCCACCTAGAGGCTGCCGCCAGGGAGCGAGGAAGGGCAGTGGGCTCCGCCTGGGGTTCTACTGTCTGAATGGAGCTGGGGCTTCAGGGCCAAATCCAGCTGCCCGCCACCTGACTCTGGAAATGAAGATTTACTGGAATACAGTGCGCTCGTCTGCTTATGTGTTTTTTGGTTTTTTTTTTAACATTTATTTTTATTTTTTGATGTGTACAAAAACTAGGTGCAGGGCGTGAGTGGACTCACCAGAGACAGAGTGGGGAGCAGAACAGGTGGATCCACTGAAATACACTGCTGAGGGGAGCAGCGGGGGAGTCAGGAGAGGTCTGCTGTGCCATGTGGGTAGCTCCCTGGCCGGGGATCGAACTCGTGCTGCAGTGGCTGCGGATAGCTTCATAGTGCTGAGACTTAACCCCTTGCGTAACCAGGGAGGCCCCGCTTATGTGTTTTCTGTGGCTGCTTTGGCACTGACATTGGCACTACATAGCACGGCTTTCAGAGATGCCCAACTTCACTCTGTAGCCCTGGAACAGCATGAGCGGGGGAGGGGATGTGGAGAACAAAAACTGGTCCCTCTGGAGGTTGTGTGCTCCCCTACCCTGACCTGACCTTTGCTGCTGCATCTCACTTCAGCTCCTCCCAGCCTGGTCCTGCTTCCTTCCTCTCACCCACGGGAGCCATTCCTGGAGACGCCCCATAACCTACCGCACCCTGAGCTCAGCCTCCATTTCCCTGTATGGCAGGAAGCCACAATAAAAAGCATAGTTTATATAACCCGCCTTAGTCATATTTATATAATTCACAGCTCCCACTACCTATATAGATATCGCATAATTTGTGCAGTATAGCATATATATTTGTGCAGTATTTTTGCCATAAAATGTAACGTTGCAGTGTATTCTCTCAGTCTTGTGTGTGTGTGTGTGTGTGTGTGTGTGTATAAAGATTTTATTTATTTTTGCCTAGAAGAACTGGGGCGTAGGCCAGAGGTGTGGGGGGTGGTGAGAGGATTCACTAGAGACAGAGTGGGGAGCAGAACAGGTGGATCAACTGAAATACACTGCTGAGGGAGCAGCAGGGAGACAGGAGAGGCCTGCTGCGCCATGTGGGTAGCTCCCTGGCCAGAGATTGAATTCAGGCTGCAGCCGTGATAACGCTGAGACATAACCCCTAGGCACCCAGGGAGGCTCACTGTATATAAACAATGGATTGAAAGTTTCACTAAATATTCTTCAGACTACACAGTACGTCTTATTTATTCCATAATGAAGAGAAACCTACATACATATGTATCATATATACCTCATAAGTATTATAAACATAAGGGCCTCCTTGGTGGCAGAAAGAGTTAAGACACAGCACTGTGAAGCTATCGGCAGCCATTGCAGCACGAGTTCGATCCCTGGCCAGGGAGCTGACCCACATGACCGGCCAGGCTAGAGGGGAGGGATTCTGGGCACATTAAAATTTCAAAGGTAGGGTTTTCTGAGCGACAGGATGTAGGAAATCACAGCTGCGATATTTTTTTTTTTCACATTTATTTAAATTTTATTTTTATATTCCCATACAATTACAACCCCCTTATTTGACCCCAAGCCCTTCTTTCCCCGCCCCCACATCCCATAGAGTGTCTCTGGTTCATAGTTGTTTGTTGATTTTGATATTTTCTTATAGTTATTCTTTTTTTTTTTAATTTTTTTAGATTTATTTATTTATTTATACAAGCACTGGGTATAGTCAGAAGCGCGGGAGGGTGAGAGAATTCACCAGAGCCAGAGCGGGAACAGAACAGGCAGACTGACGAAGTACACTGCTGAGGGGAGCAGCGGGCGAGTCAGGAGAGGTCTGCGCGCCATGTGGGACACTCGCCGGTGGCCGAGGATCGACCGGTGCTGCAGAGGTTGTGGGCAGCTTTGCAGCCCAGCACTCAACCGCTGCACCACAGGGGAGGCTCTCTTACAGTTATTCTTTTCCTGGTCCTTTTTAAGTTTTCTAGATTCCTGCTATGAGTGAGACCATCTGGTATTTTTCTTTTTCTTTCTGGCTTATTTCGCTGAGCATGATCCCTTCCCGCTCCATCCATGTTGCTGCAAATTGCATGTGTTTATCTTTTTTGAATGCTGAGTAATATTCCATGGTGTATATGTACCACATCTTCTTGATCTAGTCATCTGTTTTGGGCTTTTGGGTTGTTTCCAAAGCTTAGCTATTGTAAATAGTACAGCTGCGAGGTTTAGCATCCAGACAGGAA
Source organism: Talpa occidentalis (assembly GCF_014898055.3). Classification (NCBI taxonomy): domain Eukaryota; kingdom Metazoa; phylum Chordata; class Mammalia; order Eulipotyphla; family Talpidae; genus Talpa; species Talpa occidentalis. The sequence goes on from NW_023601754.1 coordinate 44,791,749, forward strand.
ATGTTGGTCTGTTCTGGGCCTACGGCGAGGCTACAGCAGAGCAGGGATGGGCAGATACCAAGGCCCTCCCCCCACCCATCTGGCTCTGGCAGGCTTTTGCTGTTCTGACTGGTCACCTGAGAAGGGAAAGAATGCATGGACGCTGATGCCTGATGTCACTAAGCTCATTCCCACGCCGGATCGTTGACATTCTTCATCTCATGGACTCCTCCATCAGGGGACCCTCCCGGTGCCAATGTGGGATGTCCTGGAGAAGATGGCAAATGGAAGAGGAGGCCTTGCTTGGACTGGGGGACCCCGGCTTTGGGGCTCCCCTCAGCCCTGGAGTGGCGGTGCCCAGGCCAGGCTACCCAGAGGTGCCTCCACCAGGTAAGGGCTGATAAACACCCTGGAGGCACCATGGACTCTGCTCCGCACCTTCCCTGAGCCTTGATATTTACTTTTTATAGACTGCACGTTCTCTTCATAAAAGTTCAACTGTTCCAAAGAAACCAAAGCCCCCTCCTTAAAAGGAATCCTGTGTGCAGTTAGGGGGCGCTTTGGCAGGCTCCTTACCGGCCCCTTTGGCCGCGTCAGGCTCGCTTCCCATCCCCCTTGGGGGCTCAGGCGGGCGCCGTGGCTTCTTTCCTCTTTCCACAGCGAGTCTTCTGCACGAGCCTCTCAGGCTGGCATGAGCCGGGGAGATACCAAAAGCTGAAAGAATTGAATGCATTAAAAATATTTATAGCTAATATGAAAATGCCCCCCCAAAGGCGCTGGGAGGGGCAGCAGAGCTTGCAGCACTTGCAAATCTGAAACTAAACATTTTCAAACCTGCGGTGGGATTGGGGGGAACCGGTAGGGAGAGGTTTGGGGTCCGGGGTCAGACATTTGCCTGTCTCTGGAGTGTGTGGGCCTGCAGGAGGTTTTTCACTGTAAAAATCACCAAACCTATTAGTCTCTTCCCTTCAGGCCTTTGCTTTCTCCGCAGTTATTTGAGAAGCACGCCGCCTCCACCTCAGGGACGTCTGCCCTCGGGTCCACGTCACCTCATGTTTCTCTTCACTCTCCTTGTGTTTAGGTCACGGACTAAGCACAGCCAGCCCCGCGTGTCGTTCTTTTGAGTGTCAAGTCGGGTTCTGCCTTCTCCAGTGTCCCAATGGCCGGATTGGCCGCTCAGCAAGCGCAGGGTTCCCTGCGCCCTCACGCCTCCCCTGCTCACCTGCACCCAGCACGGCCTTCACTGTTCCTTGCACTCAGGCCCTGTCTCATCTCGCCCTGTCCTGTGCCAGTAACACCGCCTCCGCACCGCGGGAACTTGAGAAAACACATTGGTCTCTGCTAGGCAACGTGGCAGTTTTGTTGTTTTTTTTCTCAAACTTATTTCATTATTCTCGGGCCTTTCCTTTACTTCTTGCAGTGTGTAGAGTAGACTTCATACATTTTAGATTTATTTTTATTCATTTATGCATACAAGAACTGGGGTACAGGCCAGAGGTGCCGGGTGGGGTAAGAGGATTCACCAGAGACAGAGTGGGGAGCAGAACAGGCAGATGTACTGAAATACACTGTTGAGGGGAGCAGCGGGCGAGACAGGAGAGGTCTGCTGTGCCATGTGGGTTGCTCCCTGGCCAGCCGGGGATCGAACTTGTGCTGCAGAGGCTGTAGATTGCTTCATAGTGGGGTGTTTAACCCCTTGCGCCACCTGGAGGCCCCCTCTTTTTTTTTTAACTTTAATTTTTTTTTTTTTAACTTTAATTTTTTTTTTTTTTAATAGAGGCATGTTTATTTGTTTGTTTGTTTGTTTGTTTTTACACAAGCACTGGGTACAGTCAGAAGCGCGGGAGGGTTGAGAATTCACCAGAGCCAGAGCGGGGAGCAGAGCAGGCAGAAGGACCGAAGTCCACTGCTGAGGGGAGCAGCGGGCGGCAGGAGAGGTCTGCGCGCCATGTGGGACCCTCCTCCGGTGGCCGGGGAGCAGCCGGGGAACGAACCGGCGCCTCAGAGGCCACGGGCAGCTTCGCAACCCAGCGCTCAACCGCAGCGCCACCGGGAGGCCCTTTTTTTTTTTAAAGATTTATTTATTTTTACAAGAACTGGGGTACAGGCTAGAGGCGTGCGAGGGTGAGAGAATTCACCAGAGACAGAGCAGGGAGCAGAACAGACCAAAAACATTCTGAGGGAGCAGCAGGCGAGACATGAGAGGTCTGCGCGTCATGTGGGAATCTCCCTGGCCGGCCGAGAGTCAAAACCGCGCTGCAGAGGCTGCGGACAGCTTCTCAACGCTGCGCTCAACCCACTGCGCCACCGGGGAGGCCCAAAATAAATCTTTAAAAAAAAAAGCAGAGGGTTTCTCGGAAGGGACTGAGAGCCAGTGTCAGTCCATCCATCTGGCAGATGAATGTCTCGGATTACCTTCACAGTGAAGAACCTTCCAGCTGGGCACTGGGCCCTCTAAGCAGAGCTCGCTTTGTCTTCCAGACCCTGGCACTGCCAGAATTATCTGTCTGACCTGGGCATGTGCGTGAGCTGCTTCTGGGAGCCCTGGAGCCAGAGCTTGGGTCACACCCTGCCTCTGCGGCCTACCTAGGAGGGTGGTGCCAGGGCCAGTCAAGCAAAGAGCAGGGACAGTAGTGGGTGAGGAAAGCTCGGCTCTCTGCGGTTCCCCTAAGCAAGTCCAGTTGTGTACTCACACTGTGTCCCTGCGAAATGGGAATTTGTCAGATAAGGACCTGCAGGGCGTCTGGCCCCCGCCCAGTGCCTTCCCCTCACGCCACATATATTAGCTGTTGCTCACGTCACTTGGAAACTTTACAGCTTAGAACAACAGTAAACGTTTGTTATCTCACACGGTTGCTAAGGCTCAGGATGTTGGAAGCAGATTGATTTTGGGTGGTTCTGGCTCTAGGCTTCAAGACTCCGCAGGATGCAGGCTCGGTTCCATGAAGGTAAAGGTGAACCTCACTCATGTAGCTGGCAAGGGAGGCTCAGTTTCTCCCCGCAGGCACCTCTCTGGCGTCGGCCCCACACCCTCTGCTTTCGCTTGGCATTTTTTGAGTCAGTGAATCCAGGAGAGTCTCAGGATACTTGGCCAAGCCCCAGCCAGCCCATAGCCACCAGGGCCTGCCGCCTTGTATTGGGCTGAATGGTGGACCCAAAGAATTCAAATCCTAATCCTCAGAACTTGTGAATGTCACCTCACTTGACGACGCTTTTGCAGGTAGGATAAAGAGAAAGATCTTGAGATGCAGTGATTTTTCTCTAGTGTCCAACTGGGCCCTAAATGCCATCACAGTGCTCATATGACATCTCATGTGAGGGAGACCACAGAAGAGCCGGGGTGCAGGCCAGAGGTGTGGGGGGTAAGAGGACTCACCAGAGACAGAGTGGGGAGCAGAACAGGCGGATCTACTGAAATGCATGGGGAGCTGGGCAAGGCAGGAGAGGTCACCTCCCAGGGCTGGGATCTGACTGCAGATTGCTTCTTAGTGCTAAAGCTTAACCCTTGCCCCACCTTTTCTTCCTTTTCTTCCTTTTAATCAAACCCTCCAGGTAAATCTGCAGGGGTCTCATTGTGGCCTTCCTGTCTGCTTCCCGGCCCTCTTGTTTGCTTCTTCCATGAAGTATCATTTCGAGTCTTTTGTCCGTGCCAGTAGCTGTCTGTAGCTGCTGAAACAAGTCACCCCAAACTTGGTGGCTTCAAATAAGACATAGTCATTCTTCTGTTTAGGGTTCTGGATGCCAGGAAATGAAATCAGTATTGCCTGAGCCGAAATCAGAGCGTAGTCAGGGCTGTGCTCCTCCCAAAGGCTGGGGGGGCCTGGCTGCCCCTCCTCCAGCTTCCTATGACTCCTGCCACAAGGCCCATCTCTGCTGCCACCCACATGGCTTCTGAGCCCAGCTGCCCCCTCTGTCTCTCACCAGGACTTTCACTTTCACCCCTCATCTGTCACAAGGACTTTCACTTCCACCGTGGTCAGGATCCATCTGGGTCATCCAGGATGATCTCATCTTGAGGACACTTTCACATGGTTCTGGGATTTTATGTGGGCATTTCCCTTGCGGGTGGGGGGGGGCGCCCTTCAACCTACGCAGCTATCAGACCACCCCCTGTCTTCTCCTAAGAAGGACATTGTCATTGCATTTAGGTCCACCTGGATAACCCTGGCCAGTTTCTTTCCCCACCTCAACATCAACTCAATCACATCTGCCGCATCCCTTTTGCCATATGAGTCACAGGGCCTCCCTGGTGGTGCAGGGGATAAGACGCAACCTATGAAGCTCTTTGCAGCCAGTGCAGCACGAGTTCGATCCCCGGCCAGGGAGCTACCCACATGGTGCAGCAGACCTCTCCTGACTCACCCTCTGCTCCCCTCAGCAGTGTATTTTGTCAGTCTGCCTGTTCTGTTCCCTACTCTGTCTCTGGTGAGTTCTCTCACCCCCCACACCTCTGGCCTATTATTGTAAGCATAAATAAATAAATCTTTTGAAAAAAAAAAGAATCATAGGTTTTGGGGGGTCATGAGTGGATACCTTTGGGGGGTTGTTTTTTGATGATCACATCTACTTTTTCTAGGCTGTTCAATCTCTCTCCTAGCAATCCTCAGGGGCTATGCACAGAATCTCAGACTACCCTGAGTTTCAGGGGGGGTACAATGATACAAACTCTCACAGGAGTCCCAGGGTGAGAAGATTGGTGTGGGGGTATGTGGCTGTGGCCTGTGCCTCCCGGAGGCCCTCAGTGGGCCAGTCTGTTTTCTGCTGTTTATTGGACATTTGAATTTTCTGTGAGAAATGGTGTCTGTGTGATGAGTTTTCAACTGTAATAAATCTGATGTCTCATCTTTTCCTTTATGCCTCTTGCTCTTCCTCTCTTGTTTGGGGAGAGCTTCTTCACCCTAATTACATGCATCACCACCTTAAGAGTGCAGGATGATTATCACCCCCATTTTTCAGAGAAAGAAACTGAGGCACAGAGGAAATCTATTCTATGTTTGAATCCTTGAATGTCCTTGTGTTAGGAGGCCCAACCCACCCTCAGCCTTGATGATTTGCAAGAAGGATTCACAGGACTCAGCAAAGCTATGACCCACATTAGTTTATTACAGTGAAACACCAGGTGCAGAGGGAACAGCAGGTGCAAAGGCCCAGAGGTGAGCGCGAGAAGGCAATGTGCCAAGGTGGCTTAATGATGTCCCAGTCCTGGTGCTTAGCGTGTGCAGCACAGGGGGGGCAGGGACCTGAGGGCCCAGGGCACTGAACAGCCTGGAGGGGGAGAAGCCAGCAGAGAAGGAATTCTGCCCCATCGTTTCTTTGCTTCGGAATCACTTTTTCCACATTTCAGGGTACATGGGTTCACTTACAGAAAGCCCAGCAAACACTGGAAAACATAAAATGGAAGGAAGAACTGGAACCCCACTCCCCAAAGATGACTGTTGAAACTTACGGTTGTGTTTCATGTCCTAAATTTGTGTGTGTGTGAATGTTAGAGGGGGAAAAAGTTGTATGTTGTGTATACATGTACACGTGTGTGTGCACGCGTGAGCTGGTAGATACACACATATCTATAAAATGGAAATCACAGCATCAAGTGTTTGGGATCCATCTTTTACATGACCAGTAAGGCATCGTGGAGGAAAAGGTGTCCCCCTTCGCCAGGGGAAGGGGTCTTTATGAGCCCCTCTCCCGAGGTGCTTCAGCGGAAGCAGTAGATTTGGAGGGGAGGCTGTTCTGGTAAAAAGCGCTGCATGGGCCCCAAAGGTCCTGTGGCCCCAAGGAGTGGTCCCAGTGGTTGAAGTGGGCCGGGAGGGGCTGAGATGAACTGCAGACGGCAGATTTGTACACGACCTTAAGAATCAGGGAAGTGCGATTTTCTTCTTGCTTGTTTTGTCGGTTTTGTTTATTGAAGAGAGTTCTGTGCAGGCTGCAGTAAGGACAGGTAAGATGAGAGAAGCAAAGCTGAGGCCCCTGGGACTGGGCACAGCAGAGCGGATACCACCCCCAGGTCTTCCAGGAGCACCAGGAGCCCCTCCCAGATGGGCAGGTGCAGGAGCTGCAGCCTCAGATCAAAGGCAGGAGGTGTGGACAAGCCCAGCCTCCACCCACTTACCTCTGCTAGCTCGCATTTCAGGAGCTAAGGCGGGACTTCACTCCCTCCAAAGGTTCTGCCTCCCCCCGGCCAGGGGCTGCACAGACTGCAGGCTTCTTGGAGAGTGAAGAGGGCCTGCCTGAGCTGCAAGGAAGGTGCTGCTTGTGACTCTGAGTTAGCGACCATGAGTCAGAGTCCTGGGGTCCAGCAGCAGGCAGCACCTCAGAAGAGAGGCTACCTCTGATGTTTGCAAACAGCGAACCCCAACCCCTCACATGGTGGGAGCTGTGGCAAGGGGCAGGGAAGCTCCAGCCCTGTTTGGATATGAAATTGCTCACCTGGTGACAGGTAGACTGGGCCCAGACACGGCACTGGTGCGAGGTCACACAGTGGGAAGCTGGGCCACAGCTAAGTGTTGGCACAGAACCCCCCTGTCCAGGGACAGACAAGCCCCTCCGTGGAGGCCAGAGCTCCCAGGAAGGATGGAGAGATGAAAGGGCATCTGTGGCCCCCGGAGCAGGAGGGTCAGAAAGGACCCAGGGCCTCCCTGGTGGCGCAAGAGGTTAAGCGCACCACTGTGAAGCTGTCCGCAGCCTCTGCAGCATGAGTTCCATGCCCGACCGGCCACGGAGCTACCTACATGGTGCGGCAGACCTCTCCTGCCTCGCCCGCTGCTCCCCTCAGCAGTGTATTTCTTTTTTTTTTCTTTTTTTTTTAATTTTTTTTTTTATACAGGCATGTTTTATTTATCTATCTGTTTGTTTGTTTTGTTTATACAAGCACTGGGTACAGTCAGAAGCGCGGGAGGGTGAGAGAATTCACCAGAGCCAGAGCAGGGAGCAGAGCAGGCAGAAGGACAGAAATACACTGCTGAGGGGAGCAGCGGGCGGCAGGAGAGGTCTGCGCGCCATGTGGGACCCTCCTCCTGTGGCCGGGGAGCAGCTGGGATCGAACTGGCGCCGCAGAGGCTGCGGGCAGCTTCGCAACCCAGCGCTCAACCGCTGCGCCACCGGGGAGGCCCTCAGCAGTGTATTTCAATCTGCCTGTTCTGTTCCCCGCTCTGTCTCTGGTGAATCCTCTCACCCTCCACACCTCTGGGCCTGCACCCCAGGTCTTCTGTGCATAAATAAATAAGTCTTTAAAAAATAAAATTAAAAAAAAAAAAAGAAAGAAAGGACCCACCTGGAGTTTCCAGGGTGTAGGACCTGCAGTCTTCAGCCTCTGACTTCTTGGGGTTCTTGGGGATGACAGTGAACTTTGTCCAGGTTTGGCAGCACCTCTGCGTGGGTCGGTGGAAGGGGTAGAAGTTTCTGCAGCAGCTCCACCTGTGGTCCCGGGGGTCTAGGGCCACGCTGCCACAGAGGCGCCAGTGCTCCTTTCTCACCATCAGCACCTTGCCTGGGACAGAGGCTCAGGGTGAGGCCGCGGAGGGAGGGATCTGCCCTCACCAGCCTGGCATCCATTCACCTTCTTTTCCCCTTAATGATCTTGATTAAGATAGACTTCACAGACGGCAAGCACCTCTGCCCGTTTCTTTCCTTTTTTTGTTTTAAGATTTTTTATTTATGTATGCATCCAAGAACTGGGGTACAGGCCAGAGGTGTGGGGTGGGTGAGAGGATTCACCAGGGACAGAGTGGGGAACAGAGTGGATCCACTGAAATACACTGCTGGGGGAGAGGCGGGGAGACAGGAGAGATCTGCTGCGCCATGTGGGTCAGCTCCCTGGCCGGGGATCGAACTCAGGCCTTAGTGGCTGGTGATAGCTTGACAGCGCCGTGACCTCAACCTCTGCGCCACCAAGGAGCCCTCCTCTACCCACTTCAAGCACAAAATTCAGCGGTTTTTAGTATATCCCCTGTTCCAATCATGATCACAGCCGATTTGCATTTTTTATCTTTAATTTTTTTACTTTTACCTCTTTTTTAATGAAGACTGAAAGCAAAAATGGGGGGAAATTAAAAAACAAACCTACCAAAAAGTCCATATCCATTAGCAGTCACCCTCCCCGCTTTCCTGTCTCTATGGTTTTGCATGATCTGGGTACCAGGTGCACAGCAGCGTTAGAACAAGGCTGCTGGGTCTCTGCATCGTCACCAACTCTTGTTAGTTGACTTGGATCCTAGTGGTGGTATCTCCCAGCAGCTCTGAATGACATTCCCCACACCCCTGCATCTGTCCGAGGCCCGGTTCCCTGAGGTCCCCTGAGCCCTGCCCCTTTCTTCCTGCTGCCCTTCTCATCCGCCCTCTCCCTGGCCCAAGGGCAGGCACTGCACTCAGCTCTCAGGCCCTCAGCCAGCTGCTGGCCTATGGGCAGGGCTACTGACCTCTCACCTCCCAGCCCTGGGCCCAGCCAAAGTCACACAAAGGGATGATGGGGCCTCCCTGCTGGCCTAGGGGTTAAGATTCAACGCTGTCACTACTGGCCTTCATTCAATCCCCTGCCAGGGAGCTACCCACATGGCGCAGCAGACCTCTCCTGTCTCCCCGCTCCTCCCCTCAGCCGTATTTCAGTCAGTCTGCCTGTTCTGCTCCCCACTCTGTCCCTGGTGAATCTTCTGCCCCCCACCTCTGCACCTTTGACCTGTACCCCTGTTCTTGTATGCAAAAAAAAAAAAACAAAACAGGATGATCATCTTCTCTTGGATTCCAGAGAGAGAATAGGGCAGCAAGATAGCCCTGTCCACCAGACTGGACAAAATGACCAAAGGCGATGCTGGTCTGAGGCAGTGGGTCAGCACCCTCCCATGCCCTGGGCAGAGCGTCCAGAGGACAGGCTGGCCTGAGGTCTGCATCCTTCAACAAGCAAACTGTTTTCACGGAGGGGGCAGGGCAGGGCTGCAGAGCAGCTGGCAGCCTGCTCTGCTCCAGGCTGGCCTCGCTCCTCCTGGGTGACTCACAGCTGCCTTGTCCTGCCAGCCTTTGAGCATTGGCAATTATTTTCACCTCCTATTGGCTCATGCCTCGGCTCCTTTCATCGTGCGCCTCAGTGCATGTATCTGGGCCCTGGGTTCCTCCTTGACCGAAACTACCCAGCCTCACCTCATGTTAGGATTTGCTTAGCAAACGGGGTTTAGGGAGACAGAGGGTATACTGGGTAAAAAGGGGGGGGGGGCAAGATGATGTTATAAACCAATTAAAAAAAATCAAAATCAAAAAAGGAAAGTAGAAGAGAGTGGACTGAGTCAAGGTCCCGCCTCCAGCCCGGCTGTGTGGGCCCAGGCAGCTCCTCTGGGCCATACATGTTCCAGCTCTAAAATGGGGTTTTCCAAAACCATTTCCTGCCTGTGGGAATGGCATGTGGTAGAAAGACACCCAACAAGTCAAGAGACACCCAGCAAGTGCAGGAGAGATCCAGGAGAAAGAGGCGCCCTGACCTCCTTAAGTGGGTGCGGCCATTTTGGAAGCCGGCCTGGAGTTACCTGGAGAGGGTGAAGTAGAAACACCCTGTGAGCCAGACATCCCGCTTTGGGGTCCCCGAAGAGCACGACATCATCAGCTCGGAGAAGCATGAGTTTATTGCAGCGCCTGGACCTTCGCCTGGACACTAACCCGCCTGGCGCCTGAGGCCGGGCCTACCCGGAGGGTGGAAATGTGCCCTTTACAGCAGAGTGGAAGGAACTCCGGGGATTTTGTGATGCAAAGTGAGCCGCAAAGATAAGGATAAAGGCAAAGAGTGGACGATTTCACTTATACACACGAGATAAGGAAGCAGACTGGAGGAATTGACCAAGCAGAATGCAAAGGAGTGGACAGAGATGCCCGAACTGAGATTCTGAGGTAAGAGGGCAGGCAGGGCGCTGCGCGGGTGGGGTGGGACTAAGGCCAGGAGATAGAGGGGTGGGGGCGGGGAGTAAAAAAATAAATGGAATATTTAGAAAGGTGTGATACGGTGATTAAGGGAAACATAATAAAAAATTTTCAGCAGCCACAGGGTATTTGTTGGACACTTATTCTCTGGTAGGCGCTGCACAACGCTTTCCACAATCGGCCTCAGTCACCCCTCTTCTGTGAGGGATCGTTCACTCTCAGTATGCTCCCCGCTCCTCCCCCCCCCCCGCCCCCCAAAAAGACTAGTGATTAGTGGAGTTGAGTTCAGAGCTCACTTCTGACAGCTTCCCCACTTTGCCCGCCTTGGGGAGATGGCCTCTCTCCCCGAGCCAAACCTCGGTGTGCTGAACCGAAAAAGGAAGGCTGGTGTGGATACTCAGGGGTCCTGGGACCCCTGGGCTCAGACCCCACCGGGCCTGCCCTCACACTCTGCTGGTTGGGGAACAGAACCACTGCTGGGGGGGAGGGCAATCCAGAGCCTCCGCGGAGGTCGGGAGGGGACAAGGGCAGCTGCAGTGGGTCTAGACGTGGGTGTGCAGATACCTGTGTCTCTGCAACTCATGGGGTCTCTGCTTCCAGGAGGTATCCACAGAAACCGCTGTGAGATTGTGGGTGCATGTGGAGTTGGTGTTAAGAGAGTTTTCATAGAGAAGCTGGGCGGTCTGGGCCTGGGCCATGGACTCTCTTTTGACTCTCAGTGCTACTGATCTCCATGCCGCGCCAGCAGACACCTGGTTTCTGCTCCCTCCCCAGAAGCACTCACTATCCCACAGCACACACTTCTGCATGAGGGCCAGGATTAGGGGGATCCCCTCCGAGATTCCACCAGAACACTCTCCCCCAGGGGTGGGACATGAGTCAGAATTCAGCTTATTCAGCCTATCCCTGGGCCTACGTGGTAGCCTAGAGGTTGTCTCAGCGCTCTCACTGCTACACCCTGAGATCTATCCCGGGCCAGGGAGGTGACGCATATGGCACAGCAGACCCCTCCTGTCTCCCCGCTGCTCCCCTCAGCAGTGGATTTCGGTGGATCTACCTGTTCTGCTCCCCTCTGTGTCTCTGGTGGATCCTCTCACCGTCTCTCCCCCAACCCCATACCGCTGGCCTACACCCCAGTTCTTCTACCAAAAAAAAAAAAAAAAAAATCAGCTTATCAAAAAAAAAAAAAAAATCAGCTTATCCCTGTCCCCCTACTCCCATACTCACCTTTGGAAGGAAGGGGCCATCCTCCCTGCGGAAACCCGAGCAGGAGCAGGAGCAGGAGCAGGAAGACAGCTGCAGGGGAGAAAGGTGTGAGTGTGGGGGAGCCCACGGAGAAGGCAAGGCGGATGGTGGGGAGCAAGTACCTGAGACAGCATGGACCCCCAGCTGCTGCAGCCTGACCCGCATTCCCTTGTCTGCGGCACCTGCACCTTCCGGAAGTCATCTGGCCCAGACACATGCTTCAGTATGAAGCAACTCAGATGTCATTGCGATTTGTCATGTTCATAGGTGAATTTCTAAGTGCCATGTATTTCCTTTGCGAATGAGGGGACCCAGGGACACGCAGGCCACCTGAAAACCACTGAAAATCGAAAGTATTTTGGGGAGGAGCGCTTTCCCCCTGACCACATCCCTCTGGCCTGCTCCCTAAAATCCGCACCATTGGGTGGCAGTCAGATCCCCCAGGACATCCAGACAGGAACTTGTGCTCCCTCGGAGACCGCCCTATCGGGGTCTCTTTTACACTGAAACTGCAACTGTAAGCATGAAGTGCACCCCCCTTGTGGCTGGCATAGGGAGAGGGGGGCTGTCTGCAGGACTGCACTCTGGCCTGGAGGGGTCTGCACTAACTCAGGCGATGAGCATCAGAATCGCCCCTGGGGGGCCTCCCTGGCGCAGCGGTTGAGGGCTGGGTTGTGAAGCTGCCCGCAGCCTCTGTGGCGCCGGTTTGATCCCCGGCTGCTCCCCGGCCACCAGAGGAGGGTCCCACATGGCGCGCAGACCTCTCCTGCCGCCCGCTGCTCCCCTCAGCAGTGTCCTTCGGTCCTTCTGCCTGCTCTGCTCCCTGCTCTGGCTCTGGTGAATTCTCACACCCTCCCGCGCTTCTGACTGTACCCAGTGCTTGTATAAATAAATAAATAAATAAATAAATCTTTAAAAAAATAAAATAATCGCCCTGGGCACACTCAGCTGGTGTTGACCGGTCCAGGTGAAACCCACAGCAATGCCCAGGCCAGTACCTCGTGACCAAGTGATCTTTTCTTCTTAAATTGTGGCAAGGCGGGCATACCATAAAATTGCTTGTTTTATTTTTTATTTATTTATTATTTATTTATTTATACAAGCACTGGGTACAGTCAGAAGCGCGGGAGGGTGAGAGAATTCACCAGAGCCAGAGCGGGGAGCAGAGCAGGCAGAAGGACCTAAGGACACTGCTGAGGGGAGCAGCGGGGAGACAGGAGAGGTCTGCGCGCCATGTGGGTCAGCAACTTGGCCGGGGATCGAACTTATGCTGTAGTGGCTGGTGACCCTTGATAGTGCTGAGGCCTACCCCCTGTGCTACCAGGGAGGCCCCCGCAATAAGCTGTATTCTGTGCTTAGTTGTCTCCACTCCCCTCCTCACCTCCTTTCTTTTGGGGGTCGTGATCTACGAAGCTTGAGCCTCCCAGTGGGAAGGGCACTATCCGGACCTCCAGGCTCACACTCTGGGGCTAATTTGCATTTTGCTCGCAGGTGGTGCTGGGTGTGTAGCAGGTGCACGTGTGCCCAATTATCACAATGGGCGCCCACAGTGTCGTCACTGCTCCGCGTTGCTTCTTCTGCCACTTCTCCAGGGCTGGGAAGTAGCCAAGTCGTTGGTTTGCCTTCCAGAAGGATTTGTGAGTTCAATCTGAAGTTCTTCTTTCTGGTGTAGAGCTTTATATGGAGTCAGGCCTGGCTCCACCTGGCTTTTCTTTGATTTCCAGCTGGAGGGGGGGGATGGGAGCGTTCGGTGGGCACGACGCCCTAATTGCCTGTTTCCCAACTTCCCAGGTCAGAGTCGACCGAGCTCCCACTGCCCCGGGTTGGGCCCAGGCCCACTGTTGTATCAGGGAAATTTCTCCAAGGAGTTCCACAATGTCCTGGGGTTCCCTTGGTGTGGCTTGGGAAGTTGACTCCCTGCCCCCAGCCCTGGCATGCTCCCCGTCGCCTCCTCCTATACCCCTTCAGTGGCCACCAGCCTTAGGTCTTGAGCATCTTGGGGATGTCTTGGAGCTGTATAGTTGGTGCGAAGCTTCTGGATTTCTACTAGGAGCCCATTTCAGTGTTTTGTTGGTAGTTGTTTTCGAGGAAGAGGGTGATTCCAGCCTCTTTTTTTTTTTTTAAAGATTTATTTATTTATGCATACAAGAGCTGGGGCACAGGCCAGAGACGCGGGGGGTGAGAGGATTCACCAGAGACAGAGTGGGGAACAGAACAGGCAGACTGACTGAAACACACTGCTGAGGGGAGCAGCGGGTGAGACAGGAGAGGTCTGCATCGCCATGTGGGTTTCTCCCTGGCCGGGCAGGGATCGAACTCATGCTGCAGAGACTGCAGATTGCTTCATAGTATGGTACTTAACCCCTTTCGCCACCAGGGAGGTCCTGATTCCAGCCTCTCGAGTCTGCCATGTTGTGGGTGGAGTCCTGATTCACTCATTTATGTATGTTTTTAGCAAATACCCTCAAACATCTGCTGTGTACCCAGCCCCCTGCTAGGTCACATTGGGATACGGTCGGCATGACCGAGACATTGCTGGCCCTGCCTTTTCGGGACCCCCAGTTCATAGAGGCGACCTGCTTCCAGATGGTGCTGATCCTAGAGTGGTTAGAGATGAGCTGGGGGAGCCTAGGGAGAAGGGTGATGGGACCCAGCCGAGGCAGTCAGGAAGGACTTTCTGCCAGAGGAGGCATCTTACTCAGGACCTGAAAACTCAGGGTGAGCATGGAGAAGAGCAAGTATTGCAGGCAGAGGAAACAGCATATGCAGAGGCCCAGTGGCCAGAGATTAAAGAGTTGTGAGCACTGAATGAGGTTGATTTCAAACAGCCAGAGAGTCAGTGATGGGATGCATCATGTCGGGCCTCAGGGTTATTTTATTTTATTTTTTATTTTTATTTTTTCAAAGATTTATTTATTTATACAAGCACTGGGTATAGTCAGAAGCACGGGAGGGTGAGAGAATTCACCAGAGCGGGGAACAGAACAGGCAGACCGATGAAATATATTGCTGAGGGGAGCAGCGGGCGCAGCAGGAGGGGTCTACTCGTCATGTGAGACCCTCACTGGTGGCTGGGGATCAAACCGGCCCTGCAGAGGCTGCGGGCAGCTTCGCAGCCCAGCGCTCAACTGCTGCACCACCAGGGGAGGCCCTATTTTATCCAGAGGTGTGGAGGGTGAGAGGATTCATCAGAGACAGAGTGGGGAGCAGAACAGGCAAATTGACTGAAGTACACTGCTGAGGGGAGCAGCGGGCGAGTCAGGAGAGGTCTGCTGTGCCAGTGGGTTGCTCCCTGGGCAGGCTGGGGATCGAACTCGTGCTGCAGAGGCTGTGGAGATCTTCAAAGGTTGCATCTTAACCCCTTGCGCCACCAGGGAGGCCCCATCTCGGGGTTATTTTAAAGAGTTAGGACTTTCTCTGTGAACAAGTAGAGAGCACCCTGTGGTTTTCTGCAGGACAGGACCTTGGCTTTGGTGCCTTTTTATTTGCTTGACCCATAACTCCGTGGTGTGCGTGAGTATTGAAGGGTAGGGCTGGGAAAGGGAAGGGAAGGACTAGAGAAAGACAAACTGGGCTGGCACAGGCTAGGGGATCACCTGGCATGTGACAGACCAGATGAATAATCAGATAACTAATCAGGTCGCTATCAAAACATTCCAAGGTGATAATCCCAACTCTTACATGCATTTTATGTGTATGCATGAGTTCTTGCACGCAAATGTTTTTTGTATTCTCAGTTTAAAGAATGAAACCATTCTGTAAGGTTTAGCATAACAAACAGCAGTTCTCAGCCCCTCGCTTCCTGCCCTGGACCCTTTTGGGTCATATTTTTCTGACAGGCACTTATCCTCTCTGCCTCAGTTTGTTTTTTTTTTTTTTAAGATTTATTGATTTATTTATACAAGCACTGGGTACAGTGAGAAGCGTGGGAGGGTGAGAGAAGTCACCAGAGCCAGAGCAGGGAACAGAACAGGCAGACTGATGAAACACACTGCTGAGGGGAGCAGCGGGCGTGGCAGGAGAGGTCTGCTCGCCATGTGGGACACTTGCCGGCGACTGGGGATCAAACCGGCGCTGCAGAGGCTGTGGGCAGCTTCGCAGCCCAGCGCTCAACTGCTGCACCACCAGGGGAGGCCCGGCCTCAGTTTCTTTTCAAGCAGCAGCTTCCTGAGCTATAATGACAGTCACTATAAAGCACATTGATATGTAAGGTTGCTGTGTTGACATGTATACACCTGTGAAATCACCACTGTAGCAAAAATAGTGAACACATCTCATCGCCCCCAAAGTTTGCTCCAGCCACTGCTCCTCAGCCCCAAGGAGCCACCGGCTAGCTTCTCTCAGTAGCCATCACAGATGCCAGGTTGCAGGCCCGCACACGAGGCTTCTTGTGGCACATGTAGCTTGGGGTGGGAGGAAGCTTGATTTAGGGTGCCCTGCCAGCTGGGGCAGGCATGGATGGGGCTGGCTCTCTGCCCTGACTCCAGAGTCCCCTCCCATTCCAGCGGGGGCGTTTTTCTGTCTTGAACAAGGTCTTGTAGCTTTCTTTGATTTTTGATGTGAAATTCACATCATACACAATCATTTGATAGTGAAGAGTTCCAAGCATTTAAGTCATTCACTGTGTATCTAGTTCCAAAACATTTTCATCACCCCAAAGAGCAACTTAGTTCCCATTAAGTCACCACTCCCCATTCCCACCAATCTGCTTTCTGTCTTTGTGAACTTACCTAAGTATTCTGGACATTTCAGATAAATGGAAATCAGATGGTACGTGGCCTTTTCTCGCTCAACATAATGTTTTTGAGATAGATGCTGATGTTAGTATTTTATTCCTTTTTTAAAAAAATTTATTTATTTATTTATACAAGCACTGGGTACAGTCAGAATCGTGGGAGGGTGAGAGAATTCACCAGAGCTGGAGCAGGGAACAGAACAGGCAGAGTGACAAAATATACTGCTGAGGGGAGCAGCAGGCGGCAGGAGAGGTCTGTGCGCCATGTGGGACCCTTGCCTCCTTTTTTTGGCTGTATAATATTCCATTGTGCAGACAAACTGTGTTTATTTTTTTAAAGATTTATTCATTTATGCATACAATAGCTGGGGTACAGGCCAGAGATGTGGTGGGGTGAGAGGATTCACCAGAGACAGAGTGGGGAACAGAACAGGCAGACAGACTGAAATGCACTGCTGAGGGGAGCAGTGGGTGAGTCAGGAGAGGTCTGCTGCACCATGTGGGTTGCTCCCTGGCCAGCCGGGGATCAAACTTGTGCTGCAGAGGCTGTGGACAGCTTCATAGGTTGCGTCTTAACCCCTTGCACCACCAGGGAGGCCCTGTGTTGTTGGTTTTTTTAAAGATTTATTTATGCATACAGGAACTGGAGTGTGGGGGGTGAGCGGATTCACCAGAGTGGGGAACAGCACAGGTGGATCTACTGAAATACACTGCTGATGGTGAGACAGGAGAGGTCTACTGCGCTATGTGGGTCACCTGGCTGGCTAGGGATCAAACTCCTGTGGCAGTGGTTGTGGATAGCTTCATAGCGCTGCGTCTTAACCCCTTGCACCACCAGGGAGGCCTAAAGACTCTGTGTTTATCTACTGGTCTTTTTTTTTTTTTTTTTTTAAGATTTATTTGTTTATTTATTTATTTATTTATACAAGCACTGGGTACAGTCAGAAGCGTGGGAGGGTGAGAGAATTAATCAGAGCCAGAGCAGGGAACAGAGCAGGCAGAAGGACCGAAGTACACAGCTGAGGGGAGCAGCGGGCGGCAGGAGAGGTCTGCGTGCCATGTGGGACCCTCCTCCGGTGGTCGGGGAGCAGCCGGGGATCGAACCGGCACTGCAGAGGCTGCGGGCAGCTTCGCAACCCAGTGCTCAACCGCTGCGCCACCAGAGGAGGCCCTATCTACTGGTCTTTTGATGAACCACTGGGGCCATTTCCACCTTTTGGCTATTGTGATTAGTGGTGGATGAACATGCGTGTAACTTGCATTCTTGGGCTTTGTGTCTCCGCTGGGAGGGCTGGTGGAAATGTAAGTTGGTGCTGTCACTGAGCAGTTTCGCACACCCCAGAAATCTCACTTTCCCCCTTATAGTAACTGTATCCCCAAAGGGTAACCACCTACGGATTATGTGCCTCTTGGGGGGCTTCCTATGAATGGACTCGCCTGTGTGTTTGCCTGTTATACAAGTGACTGTTATGGGTGTGGTTCGTTTGTTCTCACTGCTGCTGTTTTAATGTGTGCCTTTGTTTAAACCAACCCTACGGTTGGCAGCCACGTGCGTCAGTTTCTTCATCATTTGTTCATAGCACAAGGTAGCACGCAGGTCAGACTTCTGTGTTCCACCCAGCAGCTGACTCATCAGTTGTTTCAGCATTGAGCTTCAGTAGTTGCTGGCAACCAGTTTCGAGAGTGGGTGTCCCCCAATACCTATTGCAGCCTGGATGTGTTTCAACAATTAGGATGTCCAGGGTTTTCATTGCAGCCACTTCTGGATGTATATAGTAATTTTGTTATACCCCAGAACCCCCAAAAGTGTCTGCTCTGAATAGGTTCTGACATCCGCCGCAGCAAGACAAAATATATAGACCTTTAGTGGGCTAGATATCTTTAATTTAATACCATTAGTGTGCAATACAGAAGAGACAAAGGATATAGTTTCCAAATTGAGCACCCGAAGTCACCCATCCCCTCGTGGGTAAAAGTCCACCCAAACGGAATTGGCCCCAAGCAAGGCCGGAAAGCCTGCCCCAGGTCTGAAGCACCTTCGGGAGGGGACCCCCCACAGAAAGGGGCCAGGAATGGACAAGTCTGGGAGGGAAAGAGCAAAGTCAGAATCAAGATTAAAAGCTGCCGTTGGTGGTGTTGAAGCTTTACGTCTGCATACCAGAGCTGGCCAGGGCCAGGGGTGGGGGGTGGTGAGCGGACTCACCAGGAGGAGGGAGCCCCTGGCCTTTCCGTGGGCGGTGGAGGAGCAAAGGCAGCAAGACGGACACCTGCCCCGACCTGCGCCCCCAGAAGTGCACCCTCCCGCGGGACCTCCCGTCCCGGGCATTTCTCACTCTCCACTCGCCAGAGTTTTCTGGACGCCGTGGCGAGCTGCCGTCCCGTTCTGTTCGAGGCCCCCCCTCTGCGGCGCCTGCGGTTCCCACGCGGACAGTCGCGGACCCCCCCCCCCCCCCCGCGGCGGCGCTGACTGTGTGTCCCCCGCAGTGTACCACTGGGCGGAGATGCGCGCCAAGATGCGCCTCCTGGGCTTCAAGGGGGACGCCGTGAAGCCGCTGAACGAGGACGCGGCGGCCGAGCTGGGCGCGGAGCTGCTGGGCGAGCTCACCATCTTCGTGGTGGCCTGCAGCTGCCTGATGCTGGAGTACTGGCGCCAGCAGGCCAACCACCGGCGCAAGGTGACCGAGCGGCGCGCCGCCTGGAGCTCGCTGCGGGACGAGGTGGACCACCTGGGGCTGGCGCTCGAGGCGCTGCGGGATCAGCTGCAGGCGCTGCCGCCGCCGCCCGCGCCCGGCTCGCTGGAGGAGCTGCAGGCGCAGATGCGCGACGTGCGCGCCCAGCTCCGCGCCCTGAGCGCGCCGTCGGCGCCGCAGGCTGCACCCAAGCCGGAGGAGTAGGAGCCCGCGGGCCCGGCGCCCACGAGACTGTGGTCTGGGCTGCGACGGCCCCGACGCGGCCTCTGTCCACAGGCCCTTCCTAGCTGGCCAGGCCGAGGCCCCCCGGGTCCTGGCCTGGGGCTGATCCGGCCAGGCTTTCGGTCCCCTCCCTACCCTCGCGCCCCGCAGCGCTTCCACCGAACCCCCTCGCGGGTGGAGCCCTGGACGGGAGCCCCGCCCCAGCTTCCAGGGCCGTGGGTGTAGCCCCTGGGACGAGACAGGCAGGGTCTGCCGGTCGCCCACTGCTCCAAGGGCGGGCAGCAGCACACCTGTCTCCCCTCTTCAGTCACTCACCCCCGCCCACCTGAGGCGTGGTCCTTACCTAGGGACCCTCATCCATCACAGCAGAACACCCCGTGCCCCCTCATTGGTAGTAAGGCTATTGCAGTGAAAACGCAGACACTGGCAGAGCACCCCGCCCCCCATGGTCTACCTCACTCCGCCCGTGCAGAAGGTGGGGGGGCGATAGGAGAGCATTAGGCACCAGGGGCTCCTGCCTTCACTCCAGCGTTGGTCCCTCAACTCGGGCCCTCCCCTCTTGGAAAGGATGGTGCCCAGACAAGCCTCCCACCCCCAACACACATTAGTTCTTGCACAACCCTCTGAGCCACAGGCTGTGCAGGCTTCTGGGTGCCACCAGAACCCACCCTCCCCCGCCTCCTGTGTCCTGCAGGTGGTGGGTGCCTGAGGAAGAAAACGCAGTCCCGCCTGGGGCTGCCTCATTCTGACTCCAGTATTGGCCAGCTCACCTGTCCAGAAGTGCTGGACATCTTGTTGCCTTTCCCACTGGCTGCTCATGGGCACCCACCCGTTCCCCTACTGCATGGGTCACTGTCACGCCCACCATCTTCCACCCAGACCTGCTCCTCGGGACACTCGGGGGTTCCCTGCCCTTCATGCCTCCGGATCGGTCCCCCAGCTCCTGCTCCACGCAGCCTTCTTCTTGTGGGACCACCTGCCCCTCCGCCTGGAAGTTTCCCAGCCTCATCCAAGTGGAACATTCCACCAGGCAAAGTTCCCCACCCCAACCACCCCCTGCAAAGCCACTGAACTGCTGAGGGGGGTGTGCGAGCTCCGTGACTTCTGAATTCTATTCTTTCTTTTATTTTTTTTTTTAGCCTGTAAATGTTTTATAATTAAAGGAGCTCTGAGGTAAACAAGTCACTAAGAAAGTGTCTCAGCACCATGGTGTACATCTGCAAAGTGGGCACAGGGCTCATTAAAGTCAGGAGAGAAGCTGAAAAGTGCACAGTCCTCTTATGAGCCCTTTCCTAGATGGAGAAAGAGACCCAGAGGCTGAAGAAGGGGCTGCCCAGGCTTGGCTTTCTCACCTGGGGAGGCAGGGTGGGGAGGAGGGAGGGAAATGCCTGGAGAGGGTTTGGAGAGGGAGAGGGGCAGAGACCATCTGGCTACAGGGAGCAGCTTGAGGAAACCAGTAGAGGTGTAGGGTGGAAGGAAGAAGATGAGGGTTAGATGGAGGGAGTGAGGGACCCCCCCCCCAGCTGCACAGTCCTCCAAATCACTCCAGAAATCTTAGCATTTATAAAAACTGCCAGATTTATTCCGCAGGGGCCCATTTTCAAGAAGCTAATGGTGAAGGTGGTTGAGGGGTGCATTCTCCCCACTTTTCCTTTTTCCCCTCTTCTTATTTTCCCTAGGGGTAAAAATGGTCTGGACCCAAAATCTAGCCAAATTAAAAAAAAAAAAAAAAAAACCCAAAAAAACTGAGGTTCCAAAAGTTACAGCATCTTAATTCCTTATAGAAAAGGGGAAGGAGCCAGCTGGAAGGGAAGTCCCGGGTAGGGGGAGGCACCCCCAGCCTAGTGGGACATCCCCCCTTTAAATAGCCGTCCTCAATAGGACAAGCTTGGGCCTATAGCATTTAAACCCCCCCACACCCCACCCCATTTTATCAAAACCAAAGAGGAAAAAAATTTCCCTTTCCCCCCCAAACCCAAATATATATATATATATTTTCTTAAAAAAAAAAAAAAAAATCGAAGGCATAAGCGTTAAAGTGAATCTAGAACAAGGGAATGAGAAATTCCCTCCTTTCTTCCCCCTTACTGTGGGGTTAATTGGTACATCCCCAGCAGAGGAACCAGCCCCAAGGGGATGGTAGGGGGGGGGACACCAAAGGGAGCACAGGGTGGGGGCCTCCCCAGCCAATCAGCAGCCAATATGGGTGTAGGCCTGGTGCCAGGGAAGCCACACCCCCTGGCATTTTCCAAGTGGGATGGGGAGTGGGAAAGATGCATTCCTGTATTCCGGTGCTGTCTTCAGCCAATTCCAAGTCAAGTGGAAGCAGGGAAAGCAGGGTGACAGGCCGGGTGCAGAAAGGAGAAACGGGATCTTCCAGGACCCTGTGGTCAGGGGGCGCCCCGCTTCCTCAACTCTTGGACAAAGGCTGGAAGGAAACAAGGGGCAGGGGTCAAGGGCAGAGCCTCTCCCCCCTTCCATTCCAAAACAGGACTCTTTCCGAGGGACATCATGCCTCGGAAATAAATGTTTAAAATAAAAAGCAACCTCACCTTCAATTATTTCCTCTTTCATTTTCTGCAATTCCTTCCTCACCTCTTCCAGAAGCTCCTGAAAATAATGGGTTGTAACCAACCAGGAAGGGGCCTGGACTTGCAGCAACAAACCCCCCTTAATGGCTGCAGAGGCAGAGGAAGCAGGTTCAAGACCCCAAAACACACACACACACACACACACACACACACACACACACACACACACACTTCATGACATCAATGACAAGGCCCCAGAGTGACTGGACAGTTCTAGAGGAGAATTCTGGAATGTTGTTGTCAGAAGAAAAGGACTGGAGAACATCCAGTACCAGGGTTGGCAAATACATTCCTGTCTCCTGCCAATTGGTGATGGATGCTTGGGACCAGTTTGCTGGTCCCAAGGGATTCTGGGTACTCAGCAGGAATGTGAATGGTGGTAGATTAATAATGTCTGTCATGGTCACTGGAAAAATTGGTTGTGGTGGCTGCGTCATTGCTGACCTGACCCATTTGCTCCCATTCTCAGACTGGCAAACTGACGTTTGGCAAGGCCAGCTGACCAGTGGTTGAGTCTAGAACCCGTTGCCTTTTCTTCCTCTAGCTTCGTTCTAGTCTCCAGCCGCACAGCCCAAACCCCCACGGAAACTACCTGCTTCACCCTCTCCAGGTCTGACTCATCATTGGAGCTTGGCGTAGAGGGGTGGGCCTCGGAAGTGGTCACTGAAGAGGACTTCATCCTGGGAGATGGTGTGAATTGGAACAGAAATGGGGTTAGCGGGCCTGCCCCTCCCCCACCCACTTCCCATTCCAAAAGCCTCTTTGTGTTCTCTCCTACAAATCGGGCAGATCCAACTCCTTTGGGGAGGTTGGGGTCCCAGTACTGATGGCCCACCTTGGCAAAGTTGTGCTGTTCTTCTCCCAGGGTCTCCGCACAGATTCTGGGGGACGGCAACAGATTGGAAAGATCAGGGACCAGGTATGCCTGGTCTCCATCTCTCCCCCTCCCCAGCTCACTTTGCCCCTGTTCAAAGACCCCTATCAGCAGAGTATAAGCCCTAGTGTTATGTGCACAGATTTCCCCCATAAAGTGCTTTAAATGTGTGAGAACAGGGCATCTTGGGACTTGCAGTTCCTACGGCTAAGACCAGCTGTCACTCACCACTCTGCACTGGGACTCTGGCCTCTGGCTCCTCCTGCTGGTGCGAAATAAAACTGTCAGAAGCCAAGAAACTGCTACAACTCTAGTCCATTCTCATGTCCAGGCTCAAACCCAGCCTCCATCCCTATCATATCCCCGCCCCAATATCCCCACTGCCATGGTAGGGCCTGAAGTATATATGATAGGAAGAGCCCCAAACTCACATTGGCAGACTCATCCTTGGGGGGTTTCTCCCCGACCTGTGTGGCTTTCCTTCTGCAGGAAGAAAAAGGCAAAAATGGATGGCTTTCAGCCCTCCTTAGCTGCTTGGCAGTTTCCTTACCCAGAATTCTAGAAAGGTGAATGCTAGGATGTTGACTTGTGGAATTTGTGGAGGCTACAGAAAGTTCTGTGTTTTAGAAGTTAAAGAGAGGGCTGTTCTCCCTCTATTTGGGGTGATCCCCCCCATGCACTCACACATTTGGGATCACAACATCCCAAGGGCACAGGGCCATGACATAAATGTTCTCAGAATCTGAGTTTCCAGATTCAGAGGCAGCATCTCTTAGGAACCTAGAGTGCAGGGGGTCTTAGAACATTCTAGAGGTGACCTAGGTGACTCAAATCTTCGTGATCTCAGGAGAATGCAATCCTCAGCACTCTGTCCCAACCCTGGCTACCACAGGGGGAACTTTCACCTTCAGAAACAAACTGGGAATCTCCTCCCCCACCTGGCCCTACAGAACCGGAATCTCCAGGTCAGAAGTGCTGGTCAGAGGGGGGGTTTCTGAGTCTCCCAAGGGCGTGGGCTCACCTCCGGGCCAGCATGGCGTTCATCTCTTCCATGAGCCCCCCCCCAGTGCTTCGACTGCTCTCAGCTTTGGGGGCTGAGGGCCCTCCTGAGGCCTCCTCCTGTTGGAGAAATTACAGAAGAAGGGGCTTTATAGGCTGGCCTCCTGGCCCCCCAGCCCCCTTCCAATGCCCTCAGGCATCTCCAGCCTCCTCCCATTATTCCACCAGGCCCAGCCACCTGACACACCTGACCCCTCACCTTGCTAACTTTCCTGAGTTTGGCTCCAGCAATGGCGGCGGCCAGGCCAGGGGCTCCAGCCCCTCCCGCACTGGGGCCTTGTGCTGTGGGGAGAGGGGGTGCAGGGGGTGGACCTCCCCCTGCTGCATGGCCTGCAGCTGGGGCTCCCGAGGAGGGCAGACCTGGAGGTGGAGGGGGCCCCGGGGGAGGAGGAGGTCCTGGAGGTGGAGGTGGTCCCCCACCACTTGGGGGAGCAGGTGGGCCTGTGAAACAAATAGAAAAGGCGGGGTGCTGAGAGACAAGCCTCATTCTTTGCAATCGGGCTGGCCTACCCCTCAGGGGAGTGCCCCACCACCCTTGCCACTGGGGTAATCACCTGCATTGGAGACCCGGCGCTCACGCTCCACTTGCTCCGGCTGCCCCGGCTGCTGCCTGAGGAGAGCGGTGGAACAGCCATCACTTGGGGTTCCCAGGATGGCTTCTCTCAGAGGTGCCACTGAGGCTGCTCCTAACCCCCACCCGTGCCTGCTTTCCTGCGGGGCAGGGAAAGGGGTGTGGAGGCGGGCAGGGACAGCGGGATGGCTGCCAGGATGGCAGCATTCTGGCCACCAGACGGTCAAGAGCACCGAGTCGCAAAAGCCTAGGATCCTTAAATAGCCAGATTCTGGGGTTTGGGGGCCCAGGACTTGGGAGGTGAGGAAGGACTCAAACTCTGGGTGTTTCTCAAATGCCAAGAGGGGGTGGTGTCTGGAACCTGTCCGTTTCTAGCCCTGAGGGAGATGGAACATTCTAGAGGCTGGAAGTGGGGGAGTACTGAACTTCAGGGTCAGGGGTTCTGGAATATCCTAGAACTCTGGCCCAGGCAAGGTTCCTCCCATCCAGGGACTGGCCCCACCTTTTCTGCTGCTCCACCTCCTCCGGGGAGGGGCCGTTCTGGACAGGCCAGGTGGGAGGGGCAGGTGGCAGAGGCCCACCACCTGGAAGGTGAGAGTAGAAAAGGGTAATGAGTCAACCCCAGGATGCTGCCCTGCCCTGGAACATTCCCTCACTCTCCCTGGCCTCCCAAGAATCCAGGCGCTCACTTCCTCCTGCCTGGGGGACCTGACACCAGGCTGACGTGAGCACCTGGATGAAAGCTGGGCTGAGGGCCAGCACCAGCTTCCCCTGACCGAGCGGCCGAGGGTTGGGCTGGGTGACGATGCCCACATGGCAGGTGAGACAGCGAAGACCCAGAAGGGGCTGTCACTTGCCCCAAAGCCAAAAGTCTGGGCTTTACGGGAGCAAGCCTGGGATTGGGGCTACTTCAACATCCAGGTTTTCCCCCCCGGGCACGGCCCAGGGAAGGCTGAGTGGCTCCTCCTCACTGCCCCAGCTTCAGGCCCTGGGACCCAACCCCACCTTCCTCTTTTCTCTGTGCCTCCCCAGACAGCCCAGCTCCTCCCCCCAGGAAACAAACACCGCTGCCATTGGGCACGGTGAAGTTCCGCAGCCTCACCCAGCTCGGCTGCTGAGGACACCTACAGCCTGGCTCCTCAGAGGCTGGCAGGGGCATCACCAGGGGAGGTTAGAAATGCAGAGGCCCGGGCCCCAGCCCAACAGAACCAGCACCTGCGTTTTACGCAGATGAAGGATGAGCGTGTTTAAGAAATACCAACTGCAGGTTTTTTTCCTTAACATCAATGCCTGAAAACGACTGATGACATGTCATCAGTTACGTAATCCAAGGGCACAGGGAGCCTTGTGGGGGTTGGAGATATCTATAGCTGGATCTGGGAGGCGCCCCACGCGAGTGAGCACGTGTGGAAATGGATGGAGCAGACAGCGCCCTTCGGGATCATGCATTTTCTGTGTGGGTGCACACGCGGGGAACACAGGAACCCACAAAATCCTCACAATAACGAATTAGCCCATTTTACAGATGAGCACACTGAGGCCGCGTGGTAAACCATTGCCCAGCCACTCGGCAGGGCTCTGCAGTGCCTACTGCCCGCTGGCTCTCACCTTCCAGGGCCTCTAGGGCACTGGCCATGCCAGCAGCGAACTGGGCCGCATCCTCCTTGCTGCCAAAGTTGAGGCCCCAGACTTGCCGGGCATCGCGCCACTGATGGAAGTTGGGGGTGGCCTGGTTGTACTTGACACCCCGGATGATGGCACAGTTGATGACCACCTGGGAGCAGGGGAAAAGGGAGATGAGGGGTGACAGTCGTAGCAGTGGAGAGCCAGCTCAGCCCGAGGTGGGGGAAGGGAGAGGGCCTTCACCTGCTGGTCTGGCTGCATCTTCCGGCCGACCACCCGGAAGGAGTTGGCCGTGGGGTTGTGGTAGATCTGGACGCGGCTGAAGGCCTGGGGGCCCGTGCCGGCGGGCAGCCACCGCTTGTTGCTGTCATCATAGAGCATCACAGTGGCCCGGCTGGAGCAGACCACGGTCTCGCTGCCAGGAACAGGGAGAGGAGAGCGGCGGTCAGCCCAGGGAGCCTGCAGCCTCCCCGGGGGCCCGACCCTTTCTGCCTCCGGGTGCCCCCGGGAGAATGGAGGTGACAAAGTGTGACCGGCAGAGCAGCACCCGGGGAGGCAAGCCCTGGGGCAGGGCAGAGACTGGGAGGACGTCAGCCAGCCGGGAGAGACAGAGAAAGAGATAGTCGGGAGGTGACACAGACCAGGAAAGAGACAGATGGGGCGGGAGAGACAAACAGACAGACGCAGGACGAAGAGTCAGACCCACAAAGGCAGACCAGGGGACAGGTGGGGGAGGGAGATGGAGACAAAGATGCAGGAAGCTGGGATCAGACAGGAGGAGGGGATCAGACAGATGAGTGGGGGCAGGCAGAAGCTCAGGGTGGCACTGAGAACCAGCCCCGGCCCGCTGCACCCCCCTGTCTCTACCAGGTGCTTGGGTCCCCTATTTCCCCACTTGGTCAGAGGAGGAAGCTGAGGCTGGAGGGAGGGGCAGTGTGAGGCCTGCGGCCAGTTGGGGACTGATGCTAGAGCCAGCTCCCCACTTCCTGCTGCCCCCCACCTCCGCCGCCCCCCCGCCCCCGCAGTGAACCAAGGGCTATTGCAGACTCGCCCTGTGTCAGGCCCAAGTCCAGCAGCAATGCTGCCACCCCGCCCTCAAGTGCAGGAGACCGTCCCATCCCGATGGCTACCCAGGGCCAGCGCCAGGGAGGACTTCCTGGTGGAGGTGACAGCTAACTCAACCTTGGGGGACAGGTTGGCAAATTGGTTCAGTGCTTAGGATCTGATCCACAGACCTGGAGGTTCAAATTCCCGCTGAGCCACCTACTCCATGTGACTCAGGCAAGCGACCTTCCCCTCGGGCACTAAATGACAGTCCCACCACTTCCCAGGGCGGTAGGAGGAGTGAGTGAGTTCGGGTACTTAAAGCACTTGGCACAGTGCCTGGCACATACTGCGTACTTGGTAGCTGTCAGCATCCTTTTCATCGGCACCCGGAAAACGTAACCATGGGGGAGCCTGGATAGTCAGTTTCAATGTCCCCATGCCCAATGAGGAAACTGGGGCTCCCAGATGGGAAGTGACTTGCTCAAGTGCACACAGACCAGGGGGAAGTGCTACTCTCCACCCCACCCCCACCAGACTTTTTCCTGAAAAGAGGAAGTTGGTGCTCAGGGATTTCCGGGGAGCAAAATTATACCCCATACAATGGCTGTCTCTACCGGGCTGGGGACTGGGG